>NC_059162.1:108229849-108532879 GCF_019923935.1 Bubalus bubalis | reverse complement strand
AAGGAATGTGAAGTGGCAAGCGTGCCCAGAGGAGGCACTGTGGGTGGGAAGGAGTCCTCCCCAGGGTTCTTCCTGACCTTGTTGCCAAGTCATCCCCAGGCCCCCAGCTCCTGAATCCCACTCCCTGCAGTCCCTCCTTCAGCCAGCTCAGGTGAGGAAGCCCCAGAACACGTGTGTCCTGCAGACTCTCAGGGCAACATCTCAGTTTGTCCAGCTGAACCGGGTGGGGCACGTGGAATGCGTCAGTGGTGCTGGTGAGAGGCAGCTCCCCAAGAGGACACCAGTGGCCAGATGACCAGACCAGCCGGCCAGAAGCACTGCCGTGGGCTGTGGCCATGTAGAGCTGGGCGCTCTCACGTGCGGCTACAGATTCTACAGCTGCCAGAGGAGGCGGCCTGGCTCAGCCCATCACCCGAGAGGAGGGGTGGGGAGGACACGGAGTTCCTGAGAAAGGGCCCTTGGTTCACAGCTGACCCCGAAGGCCTCGAGTCCTTGCTACTCAAGACCTTGCTACGGTACTCAGACCAGATCTAGGGGGACTTGTTAGAAATACAGAGTCTCAGGTTCCACCCCAGGCCCCGGAATCAGATCTGCAGAAGAAACGATCCTTGTGTTCAGGTTGGAGGAGCGCTGCCTCAGGACGGCTGTCCAGTGGGTCTGTGGGGATGGAGTTGAGCTGCTGGAGGGAGGTTCCTGGCAAGTCACTGCTCAGGGAGGATGGAAGAGGCAGCCAGGAGCTGGGGTGTCGGGGTGTCCATTAGCATGGAGGAGGGTGAAGGGTCAAACAAGGAGCTCTGAGGTTGGACAGGGAGGGAGGCGAGCAGGAAGTACGGGAGGAGCAAGGAGGAAGGGAGCCGGGGCGCAGCCGCTGCCAGGCAGGCGAGCTGAAGGCTGCTGGCCAACAAGTAGGGCAAGGAGCCGACTGCAGCTCTCAGAGCCTCAGAGTGAGCTGACATCTCCCCAGAGCCCCACCATCTCCACGGACAATTAAAACCCGGCTGTCTCGAGTGAGCCCTGGCGGTCCGGGGCCCGCCTGCTGCTGCGGCTCTAGGTCCAGCCCCCTCTCTCCCCTTCTCTCTCTCTCTCTCCTTCTCTCTCTCTCTCCCCTTCTCTCTCTCTCTCCCCTTCTCTCTCTCTCTCCCCTTCTCTCTCTCTCTCCCCTTCTCTCTCTCTCTCCCCTTCTCTTTCTCCCTCTCTCCTTGTTTCTCTCACTCTCCCCCACCACCCCGGCTTGTATCTCTCTCCTTCTCCCTCTCTTTTTCCTCTTCTCTCTCTCTCTCTCTCATACACACACACACACACACACACACACACGCTGGCACTTTCCCAGTTACAGCATCACTCATTCCCTCCAATCTCGCATGCTGGTATGCACCCATGGCCACGCACACCAAGCGGCTGGCATATTCCTCCCTACTTGCACACCGGGGGTTCCAGGGTTCTGGGGATGGCCTGTCTAGGCCTGGTGCACACGCAAATACATGCACCTCCACCTCCTCCCCAGCCGCAGTGTACTTGCCCTGTTCCACGCACATGGGAGTCACACAAACACACTCTGGCATGGATAGGCCCACATCCCCACACCTGCTCAGTCACCCACACTCTCCCGTGTGCGTGCTTCTCACATCCCCATGTGCCGGTGGTACACGCGTGCACACCTCTTTCAGCACCCGGGGTGGGGGAACACTCACTCATGCCATGTCTTAATGCTCTTCATGGCTTTACTCCTCACTGCCATCCTAGGAGGTAGGAGCCACGGTCATTTTCATTTCACATGCATGGAGGCACAGAGAGGTCAAGGCACTTGGCTCAGATCACACAGCTAATAAGCAGCAGAGCTAGGCCTCAAATTGGAGCTCTTGATCAGGACTCTTCCTGGCTCCATCCCATGTTTCAGCTCACGACAAGAAACTTTCAAAGCTGAGGCCCTCCTTGATGCCCCTCCCCAGGTTTAAATTAGTTCCTCTGACATATGGTCTTGGGGTACGCTGGGCTTTTCCTTGAAGTCAGTTACCAGAGTTAATGACATATTTATGAGTTTGTCTAACTTGCACTCATTCATTCAACAAGTGCTGGTGGAGTGTTTCCCGGGTCCCGGGCACTGTGCTGGCTGCTGAGGCCTGTTCCGGTCTGTCTCTCCCACTGCTGTCCACCCCCATGGCGCTGGGGGTTCTGTCCACACTGCCCCCGGGGCACCTGTGACACAGAGCAGGCCCTCAGTAAGAGTCTAGACTGAATTAACAGATGTGTGGAAAAGACAGACAATACTGCCACAACTCATTCCCACGTCTGCACACACCTGCATGCCCATCCGCAGGGAGCCCTGGGTCCCCAGCCTTACAGATGCTTACACAGACACACACACTCTCCCGACGACCCTCTCATTGCACGTTCGCACCCGTGCACACTGACAGCACCCACCCCACTGGTGGGGACGGGTGAACCCAGGAGCTCCAGCAGGAGACAGAGGACAGCAGAGCTCCCGCCCCCAGCTCCCTAAGAGGCTACTCCCTGCTTGTCTAAGCTCTGGGACTGAAGGGTTCTGGCAACTGGAAGGTGGGGTCAGTGGATAACGGGGTGCTTTCAGGGTGGGAAGGGTGGGAGGTGGCGGCCAGGAGGGAAGGGAGACACAGGCAGTGACTGGGTTTCGGGGGCTTGACCTGGGGTGAGGACCAAACCCCCTCCCTTCTACATGGCCCCCTCTAGCCCAGCTGATGGGGCAGGACCTCCACACCAGAATCATGTGGCCATGTGGGCAGCGAGGGCGTGGGGCCCAGGTCAGCGGGGCCGCAGTGAACACAGAGAGCAGGCTAAGGATGAATCAGGGTGAGCCAGGCCTCAGGGACATCTCAGGCAGAGCACAGAGCAGGCAGAGTGGATAGAGGAGGGACCTGGCTGGACAAGGAGGCTGGGACACGGGCTACAATCAGGCAGGGAGCAGTATGATGGTCACAGGCTCCTGGAAGCAAGGGCAGAAGCAGAAAGAACATGCTGGGCACTGACAGTGCCTCCCAAAACAGGATAACCCCCTCGGTGGGTGTCCAGGATGTGGGGGACAGGGGCAGCGTCTAGCCCTGGAGACCATGAAGCAGGCCAGAGGGCTCAGGAAGAAGCCTGGGATCAACAAGGAGGGAATGGGGAAAGGACAGAGGCTCAGGGTGGCAGCAGGAAGAACCTGGCTTTTGAGCTCTGGGAGGAGGTGTCGGGGAGGGGTTGCCCTTGCTCTGCCCATCCCCCTCCTTAGGCTCCAAGGCAGGCCAGGATGTCCCTGTCCACCCCTAATAAAGCTGCTGGAAGCTAGGGCCACCCTGCAGCGAGGGCCCCTGATGTACCCTCTCTACCAGCCACACCCCATCAGACCACCTGCCTCCCCAGGGGCTGCCATCACTTTGGGACTCGGGCCCCGAGCACAATCTTCATGCAGCTCATGTGGATGTCCGGAGTGGGGCAGCAAGAGCAGGCAGGGTGAACACCATACCTGAATGCACTACGTCCTGCACAGAGACGTGTGTGCAGACTGGCATGCACATGGGCACACACGCCTCTGATCCTGCTGGCCTCCTGTGTCATCCTGGGCAAAAAGTGTGGGTGCTGCCCATTCCCAGGATGGCTGGGATGGTCTCAGTGTGGTGATGGGGCAACCTTTCCTCCTGCGGCATCTCAGGGCAGAGGAAAGGCTTTGGGACCTCAGCCTTCCTCCCACATGACAGCAATTGTTGAATGGCAGACAGTGGCTTTTCAGAGGCTGCACCCTGAGCCCCCAGCTACTGTCGTTAGACACTCCTGCTTCCTGCCCTCTGGGCTGCTGCCGGCTTCTGCCACTCCCAGACCTTGTGTTGCAGAGCTGGAGTTGTATGTGGGGCTTCTCCTCCCCACCCCCGCCCCCCAGGCATGTCACACCTGGGACCTTTCTCTGCCCCCTCTCTCCCAAAATAGGACCCGCAATGGAGGGCGTTGGCAGACCCTCTCCCCGTGACTTCCCTCCCCTTTCCTTGCTGTGGGGTCTTCATAAAGTTGTGGGGGCCGAGATGGTAGAAGATGCTGACTCCAGAAGAAGGCTGGGAAAGAAGTTTCCCTGGATCACAGCTCCCATCCCAACCATTCCTTACCCAGGCAAGAGGAAGGGACCTCACCCTTCAGTTTGCTTCGAGGACCCCACACCACACCCCCAGAGACTCAGACTCACTATGGCCTCCTCTCTGAGCTTCCAGGGAGGACCCTAAGGAGTCACTGGCGAAAGTGGATGTTTACTGATTCCGAAGCTCGAACACAGAATGCCACAAGTCTTCTGTCCATCCGTCCATCTATCCATCCATCAATTCACAAACCCACCTAGCCCATCCTTTCCCTTTCATCCATCCTCTCCTCAAGTCTGTCCATCCATCCACCCACCTCCCCACCCATCCATCCACCCATCTACTCATCCCTCCATTAGTTCAGGTCATGTTCCCTCAGCTATAGCTGCGCCCGGCCCTGGGCCCTGTGGACAGAGAGGATGAACCAACACAGTCCCTGCCCTCGATGAACTCCCGGTCTGGCTCAGGACCAGATGTGGACACGGACATGTGACAGGACAGTGTGATAAGTGCAACTATCGGGCGACACACACACAGCTGTGCAAACACACCGGCCAAAGCCTGGAGGAGCTGGGGAAGGCTTGGCAGAGGTGACATTCAACTGCGCTTGTAGAATGAGTGGCAGGCTCCCAGCCGGAGACGAGGGGGAGAGCTCGGCCTGACATCTCTCAGGTGTCCTGTGACAGGTTTAGCTCCACAACTAATAACTTTAGGGTTCCAACTAAATCCTCCCCTGCCACGGAGCTCAAACTTGACACAGTCATTTTAGACCTTGAACTAAGAATCGGAGCCTCACAGAAAATAGTCACTGGCCCCTCCCAAGGGCAAAACCTTTCCCTAGAAATCCCAGCCTATGCATTTAGGGGGCTCTACTGTAGCTCTGGCTAGCTGAGCAGTCCCCGTTCCTCTCACAGAAATCCTGATCAAAGTTGAACCGTCAAGAGCAGAGCCCCAAACAGTGGATATGTCTTGTCCAAAGTCAAAGTCAAGCCAGGGATTTGAAGAGCTCACAGAGCTCAGGGGTCACAGCTCCAAGCCCAGCAGGTAGGCAGGGCTGGGATTCAATTGTACATCTCACCTGAGACAAGGATTTGCATTCAAGTATTTAATTGCAATGTGATGCCAATAAACACTGGTGAAGAAAGGGGATGTGAGGCAGGGAAGGGAAGGAAGCCCAAAAATGAGAGTGTAGATGAGTATATACCACCAAGGACCACTTGGGCTCAGGCTCGCTGGGTCATTCTGTGAGACGTGCAGACAGTGCCCCAGAAAGATCCCTCTAGAGGAACTAGGAGGGCTTCCCTCATGGCTCAGTTGGTAAAGAATCTGTCTGCAATGCAGGAGACTCGGGTTCGATTCCTGGGTTGGGAAGATCGCCTGGAAAAGGAAATAGTAACCTACTGCAGTATTCCTGCCTGGAGAATTCCATGGACAGAGGAGCCTGGCGAGTTACAGTCCATGGGGTTGCAAGAGTCGGGCTTGACTTAGCGACTAAACCACCAGAGCTGCTAGGAAGCCAGGGTACTTCTCCAGTTTCTATCCACCATTGGCCAAGGGCTGTTCCCGGAGCATCAGCACTCCGGCTCTATGGTCTGGGGAAGCAGTCTTGGGTACTTGCAGTAAAATCCTACTAACATAAACAGAATGATGGGTGCCAAGGGCCTATGGGCACAGCACCAATTGCTTCTGCTACAGTGTCCAGGGCAGGACCACCTCTGCTCTGGACCGTGGCAGAGAGAGAGACTGGCGATCTTCTGTGAGGGAAGTGTTAAGTTTCAGCCACTCAAGAGAAATCTAAGTAATTGGGAAGGTTCAATTCTGAACAGTGATCAGTGACAACTCAGATAGATGACATCCAGATGACAAGTGCTTGCCTAATAGGACTCGGGTAGGATACAAAATGTGCCAGGACAGAGGTTCCAAAGAGCTTTAATGCAAATAAAAACCCATGCCTGGGCACCATCCTCCTGGCCCCAGGGGCATCACTGTGGAGTCCCCGGCAGGGATGGGGGTGGCGCAGGGCTGAGGTCAGAGGGCAGAGTCGCCTCCCACCTATGGGGCAGCAGGAAGCAGGGGTTGGTTTAATGGTAACAAGCACCAGAAAGCTCTGCTAAGCACCCAAGTCCACCCAGAGACCCTGATGGCGAGGCGAGGAGAAGCTGTGGCTGTCAGCCAGACGGGCAAAGATCAGAGTCCCTTATGTGGGAGGACTAGTAATGGATCCAGAGCTCCTGTTAAGTGCGGAGTAACTTTACTCCTGAGTGTTGCAAAGTGAAACTCCACAAAGTGCCGAGTCACAGAAAATGCCAAGATTCTTCACACATGGAATAACGAGGCAATAAAACTCAACTATAAAGTTAAATAATTTACCATAAATATCTAAAGCTCTCAAATTATTCTCTACATTAACTGCCTATGTTTAAAATGATCTTTGCATTCACTATGTCACAGATGGCAAAAGCAGACAAGAGAGTCCTTGACAACTCTAACTGTAATTAGCCCTCCCAGCTGCGGTGATTTAAAGGCCTTTTCAGTTAAGCTGAATGAAACACCCGCGCTTTATAAATAAAGGCTTTACCAGGGCTGACAATGAAGTATTTGAAACGTACAGGCCCGAGCTGGTGGAGAGGGGGTGGCGGGAGCGTACAGTCACTACATCCTAAAACCGAAGCCACACACGCCCCTCGCAACATCTCCCCCACCTCCAACGCCTCTGTCTCACGTGATCCTCAGACACACTCCCCCTGCCCCTCCAGCACAGTTCCTCCTCCCCTTCCACACACGCCCCACCTCCTCCCCTGCCCACCAGACACACCCGACTCCCTCCCAGCTCCTGCACCCCTGGTCCATCTTCCTACACCAGCACAAGCACCCACGTCCTCTCCCCTCACACAGGCAAACAGGTGTCAACACCTCTGCACACCTATGCACACACACGCCCTGCATCCCTTCTCTGCTTTGCACACATGTGGGGCCATGCACACATGCACGCACACACACAAGATGAGGACATGGCACATCTCTAAGAAAGATACCCAGAACGTGAACAGTGTATCAGCGTGTAAAGGTCAAATGAGGCCACCTGTCCCAGGTGGGAGACCCGAGTGCAGCGTTTGTGGCCGGGCCCAGGCGCCCTTGCTCACCGCTCTGGCTGGCAGGGGAGGAGTTGCCCTTCAACAGCACGGAGCACCTTGGAGACAGGAGGCAGGAGGCGGCTGCGGCAGCGCACAAAGGAGGTCAAGGTTACTCTCTGGTTGCCGCGGAGCGCTCCTCCCAGGGGCCTGGCTGGTTAATTGCTTGGAGTCTGGTGTGACGGAGAGAGCTGTCCGCAGAATGGCCCCTGTGAATCACATGCTCTGATCGTTGGGATCTTTCTGGGGAGACCAAGCCCAGTCCTTCACCGCTTCCCGGCACAGCCTTGCCCACCACGCAGTGGACACAGACCAGGTCCCCACTCAGCCCAGAAAAGCTTGGCTGCCCTTTGTGTTCACCTACTTTGGGGTCTGTAGGGTCTTCTTCCTGAATGTCCTCTGGGGCCAGAGTTTGTCCTCTCCCCAGCCTCAGGTGAAGTAGTCCTAACTCACAGCCTCGCCTGGCCCACCTAGCACCCATAGTGTGGGGGCAACCACACCCCCCTTTTGGAGCAACTGCTTCATCCCAGGCACCATGCTAAGCCTCTTTCAGACAGTATCCCCTTTGAGCCTCACTGGCATCCCGCAGACTATATACCATTATTTTCATCTTCAATTTTCAGAGAGGGGAACTGACACAGGGAGGTCAAGGAACTCGTCTAAGACGTTACACCAGGTAACAGGGCAGTAGGGTTTGAACTCCAGCAGCACAGCTTCAGCGCACACACCTTAACCCCAACACTATAATGAGGCTTTCTCAGCTTGCCCTCCAGGTCCCTGGCCTGACCACAGCCCTCAGACTTACCAGGCTGAGCCCTGAGCTCCTGCCTAGCCCTCCCAGCTGCCCAGCCTAGGCCTGGTGTCCTGGTTCTGAAATATAAGCCGGCGCTGACAATCATGATGCCCCATTTGCCTGGGCACCACCTGTCCTCACCGCAGTCGGCTGTGTCCACTGGGCAAGGCTTTCCCCACAAAGCCAGGTCCACATCATCCCGTCCCACATCCTGAGATCCTGCTTCGTTTACCTATCAGCACGGAAGAACCAGTGACGTCCGTGCATCCCTGCGGACTGGGAGAACTGGGGCAGGCTCTGGACAGCCTCGGAGGCTGTAGGGCGGACAGGCCAGAAGTTCTGGAGAAGCATTTGGACGGCCGGAGGGCTCTACCCAGGCACACTCCCATTAATTGACTATTTTTAATATTTGAATTCCAGGGAGCTGCCCAGGCTGGGGCCCAGCTTACAAAGAAGAACAATACTTGTTTCCTCTAGTGGCAAATGAAGGCACTAACAGGATCTTGAGATCTGTTGGAGGAATAGATGCCACAATTCCTTTGTAAGTGTGGACGTGAACATCAAATGGAGGGCATTTATGGAGGGCATCAAAGGGGACTGTTTTGGGGTCTGGAGCAACTGGGCAGTTACAAACCGCTGAGCCCAGGGCCCGGGCTGCTGGTGAGAGCCAGAGTTTCAGGGAGTGGGGAGAGTGGGCCCTGGGGGCCACTGGGGCCAGATGAGATGGAGACTTGCTTAGGTCTAGACTCAAATCCAGGCTCTGCTGGGGCCATGTGCCTCCTGGAAAGGGGAAATGACTTTGCCTCCATAGTCCGTGTGGCTGTGGAGGCTAGGCCCCCACCCACCTGTCCATCCCCTGCTCCCCAGCTGCCCCGTCCTTGGTGTGTGTGGGAGAAAAGTAGAGTGGGGTTTGTAGATTACCCTGAGCTGCCTGAGAGAAGCACATGGGTTTCAGAGTCAGCAATACAATGCCCTTGCTGTGTCACCTTAGGCAGGTCACCTTACCTCTCTGAGCCCGTCTTAAGACTAAGGATAGAAGCCCTCAGCGCTCCAGAGTCTGGGAGGATTCAGTGAGCTCACACAGGCAAGGCTTGCCTAATACAGTGCTGTATACCTTGGAGCACTGAGTAAGTATCACTTCTTTTACTCCTTCTCTCAACTCTCCTAGACTCCCTTTCACAGGAGTCCTAGACTATTGGAGGCCAGAGCCCGAAGCGGCCACAGAAACCATCTTCTTTATCTCCTGAGCTTTACAGGCCCAGGGAGAGGAAGTGGGCAACCCCAAACACACGGCAGAGCAGTGGCAGAGGTCCTTCCCGTGGTGCCCCAGCTGCTCCCATCAGCTCACCTGCACAAGAGGCTGATTTATGAACTTTCCAGCAAGAACCCTCATTTTACAGGGGAAAAACCACGATGGAGGGGAAGGAGTGTGGGCCACACAAGGGGAGAGGCGGGGGCTTGAACCCAGGTCTCAGGGTGCTCAGGTCCAAAGGCGCTCTTTCGGGAATCTGCCTTTCTGCAGCTGAGCACTGAGATCCTTGAGGGCTGCAGCCTCAGGTGGTTTGCCGCTTCTGAGTTCAGCCCTTGGCCAGCCCAGGAAAACTGTGACAGTAATGGTGAAGCTTCTCAGCCAGGTGGTGGGGAGGGCCTGGGGCCAGCACAAGAGACTCTGTCCAGGGGGACTTGTGTCCTGCTGTGGGCTGAGAGGCACACCTGGTGGAAGAGGCCCCGGGCTGGTTGGAGCTGGGGCAGCCGGGGCCCAGCCGCTTCCAGCACAGCAGGTGTGGCTTGGCGGGGAGGGCAGGCGGGGCTGCAGTGCATCTGGGAGTCAGGGTAGGCCAATGTCTGGTGGGAAAACAGAGGACTGACTGGGATGGCCCCCAAAGGAAAGCTGACTCCTGCTTTCCAATGGAGCTAGAAACCTCCCACTGTGTGCCTCTCCTCGTGGTCAAGTTCACTGAACAGTAATGGTGTTACTGGGGCCTAGAGAGGGACAAGATGCCATCTTCTGTCCCATGCAGAGTTTGGGGAAGTAAGGGAGGGTGACTTCAAGGAAGGAAGGTCACTCAAGGGAGACAGGTCACAAGGCAGGACGTGCAAGGGAGATATTAGGTGTTGAGTGAGGCAAGATCCCAGGATGTGCAGGCCTCGGGGAGAGGTGGGGAGGAAGGCGTGAGTGGACTGGCCGGGGGCCTCAGAAACCCTCCTTGGGAAGCCAGACCATAAACTGAGGGGGACAGGGAGTCATAGAAGGAATGGCCGCAGAAGAAGGCCATGATCAAATAGTCATGTCAGAGAAGTCCAATTCTTGTGGCTGAATAACAGGATGGATCCCAGGAAATAGTGGGTCCTGGTGGAAGGGAAACTGACCACGACTGAGGCAGTGGCAATGGGGAAGGCCAGGAGGGGGCACATGCCCAGCATATGGGGAGGCAGAGACCAATCAGGAGAGGGGGCTGAGGGAGCACGTGTTTCAACCTGGGACTCGGTGGCGGGTGGTACCTTTAAGCACCACCATGAATATGTTTTGTATCTTGAGCTGTCAAAGCAGCTCAAGTCTCTGGACCACTGACGGCGCGCCAGGCCCTGTTGTCAGCACTTCATGTGCATTTGCTCAGTTGATCCTCACAGCATCTCTAAGGAGGTGGGCACACCATCTTTATCCCCATTTTACAGATGAGAATGCTGAGGCACAAAGGGCTAAGCCACTTCCCAAGGCCACAGCTAGGAAGTGGCGAGCCAGGATTAGAACCCAGTCTGAGCTCGAGGCCTGAGCTCATGCTACCTTCCTGCCCTGCAGCCCTGGGGTCAGATGAGAAAGTCAAGGCTGGACATGGCAAGTCCGAGGTGACTCAGGACATCTGGGTGGGCTAATAGGGAGCAAACATGGACCTGAATCTCAGGGCAGGGGGGAGATGGGAGTTCTGGAGGCATCAGCGGGGACATGGGTGATGAAGCCCTAGGGGTGGGATCATGGGGGATGTCTAATGGATCAGCTGCAGAGAAAGAGCTGGGAAGGCTGATGGAGCGTGGCAAACCTAGGGTGCCATCTGCACATGCTGTGAGAGAGCCCTGGGGACCTTATGTGAGAAGCACTTGGCTGGGCTCAAGAGGCCGGATTTGATGAGTCCCCATGTTGCCTCTTGCTGTTGTACATCCTTAAACCAATATCTTAACTCTGAGCATGCGAGCCCATTTTCTATCAAGTGGGGACATTAATAATTCTCTGTTCAGAGGGTATTTGGGAGGATAAAATGTGACTGAACTTTCAAAAGCCTTTTGTTAACAGGAAACCTGATGGCTATCTGTAAGCACCCTCACAGTTTTGGTTATGTGATGTGAGCCTGGGCGAGCTCTGTGTAGATAACACATGGAAGTCGGGGAGGGGGTATGGTGGACGCTGAGACATGCTGCCCAAATCCCCTTTAGGAAGAAAGGTTGTTCTCACTTCCCCCCACTCCCTAGACAGCAGCCCACTCTGGGGACTGCCTCAGCCAAGGTCATGCCTCCTACCAGGGGTGGCCCACATAGAACTGACCAGCCCAGGGATGTACCAGCCTGGCACTCTCATCCCGGTGCAGTTCAGTTCGGAAAGGCCATTCCAGCTCCAGAGCTTCTTATGGGATTGCAGGGGCCCCATGTGCCACTGAGTTGCAGCAACGTTTCTCTCTACTAAACCTGCTTCCTGTCCCATCCTTCACAGCGGTGGGTCTTGAGAGCATTCCCTAATAAATAGCCTGCCAGGAGGTCATTGAGCCCACGTGTCACCCAGACCATCAGTGGACATGCGTGCGTGCATGTGTGTGCAGTTGCGTAGTCGTGTCTGACCCTTTGCAGAGGCTCTTTGCAGTCAGGCCAAAATTGATGGCCCCAGAAGATCCATTCTCATGGGAATATGAATGGGGCCAGGCTGAGCATGAAGCCATGGGCTCCTCTGTCCATGGGATGATCCAGGCAAGAATATGGAAGTGGGTTTCCATTTCGTCCTCCAGGGGATCTTCCCAACCCAGGGATTGAACCCAAGTCTCCTGTGGCATCTGCATTGGCAGGTGGATTCTTTTCCCCTGAGCCACCTGGGAAGCCCATCGGTGGACAGTGCTGGCCATTATCTGGTTCTCCCTCCAGGGAGCTGCACCGACCTCTCTGAGGATCCCACACAGCATCCAGCATGCGTTCCACAGTCGGGGCTATCCCCTCTTCTGTTACTTAACACTGTGACCTAGGACAAGTTAAATCACCTCCCTGTGCCTTGGTCTCTTCCTTCATCAAATGGGCATAGGAACCCTCACTTCACACAAGAATTGTGTTAGACTAAAAAACATTTCTTAAGATATTCATGTGCTCCTTGGTTATGTAACATGGGCTCTGCCTTCACACCATTTGACTTAAATTTTTTTCATTCCCAATTTCCCCAATAATTATATAAACGACTAAGTTTCAAGTTACTTTAAGCTGAGCAACCTTTAGCAAGTTACTTAATCTCTCTCTTCCTCAGTTCTATTATCTACAAAAATGGCTCCAGTCCCATAGAGTTATTATAAAATTGAGTACTTCATCCTCAGAACACTTGGGGAACAGTGCCTTACCTGAAGTAGGTTTTCAATAGATGTTGGCTGTTGTCTTCAGAACTCTTTTATCAGTCGGTTCTGAGAGCTAAAATGCAATGCTATTGGCTATGGTCTCTTTTGCTGTTTCTTTCTCCAGCGGATCTTCCCAACCCTGGGATCAAACCCACATCTCCTGCGTCTCCTGAACAGGCAGTGGATTCTTTACTGCTGAGCCACTGGGGAAAATATGGTGCTACCACCTCCCAATTTGGCTCTTTTATTTCTAATCATGCTGCCCAGAATTTTTGGAGGGTGATTCTTTCTAGCCACTAGTTGCCACACCACACCAAGCGTCATTCTCAGATTCCTGGGAGGGAAACCCACCTCTAAAACTCTTTCACGCATACTTTCATAGCATGTCTTTGTCTTTTGACTATTGCTGGATTCCGAATCTGTGTGCTAGGCACCAGCTTTATCTCTGCGACAGTTAACCTTCTTTGATTTGGTCTAGTCTGGGGAAAGCCCTTCACAAATAGAAGAGCAGAGAGAGCTCACAAATGAGACAGAGAGACCCTGCCAGTGACCTCTGCAGAGCAGTGGGGACAGAGAGGGAGCCTCCAAAGACTGGAGCTGAGCAGGTGCCCAGTAAGGGGAGGGAGTGGTTTCATGAAGATCAGAGAGCCATCAAGATCCTTAGAAATGTTGCTGCTGTCCAATGTAATTGCAATTTCCCACAATTTCACATTACATGTGAAATTAATAACCACACATCAGCCACACCATCAATAATAACAATTATCACTATTGTTCATGGTAGTCACGTTCCATCCACCACGTCTGTGCAGCCCTCGAGCACCTCTGTTTTGTATCTTGTGACCCTGCAACCCTCTTCCCCCTGGGCTTCAAATGACTGGCTGAGACTGGCAGCTATCCACAGGTTGCCCAAAGCCCACGAGAGTGGCCTCATGTGAAAAACCGATGGCCCCGTGAGACCATTCTCATGGGAATCTGAACGAGGCCAGGCTAAGCATGAAGCCATGGGTAGCAGAAGCTGAAAGGCCACAAGGTTAGGGAGGAGGAAGGAGAGGTCATGACAGACCACACTCAAGTGACAGGCACAGAGGACAGGTGCAATGTATGGACATGGCTGGCGAGGCAGAGAACAGGATGAAAAGGCAATGGGCAGTCAGGAAAGCGGGGCAGACACCGGGGAACCTGAGCCCAGTCTATGGGGTGCTCCGGAAGGTCCCTAGGGCCATTCCAGACCCCAAGGACCCTTCAGCGTTTGGAGTCCTGGTTCTTTCACATTTACTGGGTCCCCCGACTGAGTGACTTCCCTTTCACTTTTCACTTTCATGCATTGGAGAAGGAAATGGCAACCTACTCCAGTGTTCTTGCCTGGAGAATCCCAGGGACAGGGGAGCCTGGTGGCTGCCGTCTGTGGGATCACACAGAGTCAGACATGACTGAAGTGACTTAGCAGCAGCAGCAGCCACACACGTGCCATGGCAATAAACCCTGATGACCTGAGATCATGAGAGGGAATCTGCTTGCAGCCACCCACACACTCGACCTATGAGCCAAGGACAGAGCCCAGTGGCACTCTAGCAGAGACCCCTCCCTGTAGACAGAACACCATCAGTGAGCAGGTATGACCCACCTTGATATCTGCACTTCTCCACTGTATGGAGAGCTTGAGAAGCTTCTCCTTCTGAATTCAGGCATATGCCTTCCCCTGGTCTAAAGTCTGCTGACCCCTCCAAGAAAATTTCAGCTGGCAGAACTCGGGCTTACACCTAACAGCATGTGACACGTGATAGGGCTTCAAGAAAACCTGGTTTTTGTTTACGGTGAACCTGTGTTCACCAACATCAGCCTCAAGCAAGATCCCTGATTGGTAGTTTCTGAAAACTACTCTCCCTTTTGAAATCTGCCCATCCTGGGCTCCTAGGCCTCTCCCATCCTCTGTGCGCCAGAAGTCACCAGCAGCGATTTAGTAATCTCGGTGGCAAATTCTCCCAGTACCCAGGCAGGGGGAATTTGGGAAAGCTTCCTCTGGGGCTGTTTCTCTCCCTGAGGCCTGGGCTGCCCCTGTAGGCTGACAATACTTCCCTTCAATAGCAAAAGCAAAACAGGAGTGACGTGTCACCTGTGTCCCTCATCACCCGTCAACGTGAAACCCTTTTCTCATTCTCAATAGAAATCGAAGAGACTTTTCCCTCTCTTCTGGCCTACCATTTGCTCCCTTCTGCCTCCATTCCACAGCCCATTCAAGGGCTAGTGTTCCTTGTCTCTTAAAAAGAAGGGCACTCCTACGTATTGGACATGAGCTATACACCCATCACTGTCAACATATCAACATTCACATGGATGAATTCTTCAAGTCTCACAACCTCCATTCTAAGAAAAGGGAAGTTTTATAACTGGTCTAAGGCCACACAGCAAGGAAGAGAGTAGCCAAACCACAACTTCAACCCTGGTCTGTTGAACTTGAACCCTGCCTCCAGCACTAACTACCAGTCTGACTTGGTTAAGTGCCATAGCCTGTTTCAGTTTCTCATCTGAAAAAAACAGGGCAACCAATACTGCTTAAGTCCTGGCCTGTTGGGGGCATTATTCCTGGCATTATAAGAAGGATGTTTAGCACTGTATCTGGCACATAGTAAGCACTCAGTAAATAACAGCCATTATTATGACATATGGTTATTTTCTCTAGGCATATTCTGTATGCTGCCATCAAGTCTCAGCATTTGAAATTCCTCCTGGGGAATGACCGGCTCCAGGAATCACACCCCTTCTGATGTGCTTTCTCGATTAACCTCCCTTCTTTCCAACCTTGGAAAATGACCCCCATAAATCCAGTCTCTCCAGAGAGCTCCCTTATACAACCAGGAAGTTTTCCTTAGGAATCACCCCACAGCCTTCTATTTCCTGGGATCAACTGGCAACTGTACCTTTGGAAACAGAAACCTGAAATTTCTCCAAGTTTCTGAGCCCTGTCTCCTGCCACAGAAGACATCATGCTGCTCATGATGTCTCCTCTGAGCTTTAATACATCAGTTGCTAAAGCTCAGGCTATACACCCGCTCTGACATCACACAAGAGCTGGACCCCACTGTGCCCCTTCACCAGCCACCTTCTTGCTGGTCAGAATTAGGTCCCAGGCAGCTCCTCCAATCACATTCTTTGTTCTGGAAGTTGGAACTGTCACCAGGCAAGTCAAGAACTCAGTGGAGGATCTGTGTGGCTCCAAGGATACTCCCAGCTGCTGTCTGGGGGTCTGGCTCTCCTGTCACCGCCAACTCTACTTCTGCATCAGCCTACAATCAGCACCGGGAAAACGGACCCTTTTCCTCCACAGCCAAGGTCAAAGACAGACTCTTTGAAGATGGGAACCCAGGTGTCCAGGTCCCCCTTTTCTGGGATCTGTGGGAAAAGCCTCTGAGAGCAGAATTGGGAGAGGCAGGGCTGGCTGAATCCTCTCTCCACTTGCTGGGTTACCATGGGCAAGTCTCTCTGTGTCCTACTTCCTTCACCCATAAGATGAAGCTCATACCACCAGACTCTCCCGGCTGCAAGATGCAATGAGATGATGCACGCAGGGCACATGGCTTATAACTAACAACTCATTATTCCAGGGCAGGTGCTCCAAGGACCACTCGGTGGCATGAGCAATGGACAGTCCTTCCCCATCATCCTGATTTTCTCAGAAGGAATCTCCAAGCACATGAGGTTTTCAGTGCTAAAACTGGAAAAGCCTCCAGCAAACTGGGAGAAGCTGGTCACCCTACCTTGAGCTTCTACCTGGAGGGAAAGGCTACTCAAAGGAACCTGGCTACATTAGGTCCGAAGCTGAGGTACTAGTGCAAGGAGAGGGGAAGACCAAGAAGATGGGAAGCAAAGAAGGTACTTCAGGCAGAGATCTGTGACTGCATTCAAGGCAGGGCTCCTCTCAGCTCCTCCCTCTCCCCCGTCACTTTCCTGGTATCAGGGCATCCCCACTCCTGGAGGGGAACAGAGGTGTCTCTGTCACCTATAACTCCCCATTCAGTTAGCATGCTTCTCTTTCACCCTCATCAAAAGGCTCTTTAGTTTCTCTTCACTTTCTGTCATTATCGTGGTATCATCTGCATATCTGAGGTTGTTGATATTTTTCCCCACCATCTTGACTCCAGCTTGTGATTAAAACTCAACATTCAAAAAACTAAGATCACGGCATCTTGTCCCATCACTTCATGGCAAATAGATGGGGAAAAAGTGGAAACAGTGGCAGATTTTATTTTCTTGGGCTCAAAATCACCATGGACTGTGACGGCAGCCATGAAATTAAAAGATTGCTCCTGGAAGAAAAGCTAGGACAAACCCAGACAGCAGAGACATCACTTTGCTGACAAAGGTCCATATAGTCAAAGCTATGGTTTTTACAGTAGTTGTATACAAATATGAGAGTTGGACCATAAAGAAGGCAGAGTGCTGAAGAATTCATGCTTACAAATTGTGGTGCTGGAGAAGACTCTTGAGAGTCCCTTCACTGCAAAGAGATCAAACTAGTCAATCCTGAAGGAAATCAACCCTGAATATTCATTGGAAGGACTGATGCTGAAGTGGAAGCTTCAATACTTCGGCCACCTTATGCGAAGAGCCAACTCATCAAAAAAGACCCTGATGCTGGGAAAGATTGAAGGCAGGAGGAGAAGGGGACGACAGAGGATGAAATGGTTCAGTGGCATCACTGACTCATTGGACATGAGTATGAGCAATCTCTGAGAGATGGTGAAGGACAGGGAAGCCTGGCGTGCTCCAGTCCCTGGTGGGGAGGAGGGGTGGGCGAAGAGTCAGACACCTCTTAGAGACTGAACAACAGTTAGAACTCAGCTGGGGGTAGGAGGTCAGTCAGTCAGTCAGTCAGTCAGTTCAGTCGCTCAGTCATGTCCGACTCTTTGCGACCCCATGAATCGCAGCACGCCAGGCCTCCCTGTCCATCACCAACTCCCGGAGTTTACCCAAACTCATGTCCATCGAGTCAGTGATGCCATCCACCTATCTCATCCTCTGTCATCCCCTTCTCCTCCTGCCCCCAGTCCCTCTCAGCATCAGAGTCTTTTCCAATGAGTCAACTCTTCGCATCAGGTGGCCAAAGTATTGGAGTTTCAGCTTCAACATCAGTCCTTCCAATGAACACACAGGACTGATCTCCTTCAGAATGGACTGGTTGGATCTCCTTGCAGTCCAAGGGACTCTCAAGAGCCTTCTCCAACACCACAGTTCAAAAGCATCAATTCTTTGTTACTCAGCTTTCTTCACAGTCCAACTCTCACATCCATACATGACCACTGGAAAAGCCATAGCCTTGACTAGACGGACCTTTGCTGGCAAAGTAATGTCTCTGCTTTTGAATATGCTATCTAGGTTGGTTATAACTTTCCTTCCAAGGAGTAAGTGTCTTTTAATTTCATGGCTACAATCACCATCTGCAATGATTTTGGAGCCCTAAAAAATAAAGTCTGACACTGTTTCCACTGTTTCCCCATGGGTAGGAGGTAGGAGGTGAGAATTAGCATCCAGGGGCTGCCCTGCTGTGTCCTGGCTCCTGGAACCATGGTGTTGGGATGTGTTGAGATGGTGCCTTCCTCTGAGACAGTGGTTCACAACCCTCCCTGGTCTGGGGGATATTTAGCAACGTCTGGAGACATTTTTGGTCATCGTAACTCAGGGGTTGGATGTTATTGGGGTCCAGTGAGCAGAGGCTAGGGATTCTGCTAAACATCCTACAACACACAGCAGTTCCCACAGCAGTTCCCACAGTTCCCACAGCAAAGACTTATCTGGCACACAATGTCAAGAGTGCAAAGGCTGCAGAACTCCATTCCAGGGACCCAGAAGAAGCTAATTCTGGGTGGGAACCAAGGGCTCAAGGAGCCCCCTCCCTGTGTCTGAACAAAGCCTAGCATCCATGCCCCAACCCAACCCCCAGACAGGAAACTGGATATTCCCACCCTACCAAGTTACGGGAAATAGAAAATGCCAGGGGTAGGCGCCAAAAAGAGCGGGGGTGGGGGGTGGGGGTGGGACGGGGTGGCGGCAAATAGGGGAAGGGACAGGTATGAGGCTGGGAAGGAGACAGCTTTATGGCTTGTTCTGTTCAGAGTTTTAATTAAGCGTCTCAAATAAGAATTTAATTGGGCTGTAACAAGCCAGACTATTGTATGTGAGAGAAACACCTGGGGATTATTAGAAAACATTTTTAAGGCAGTAAAGCTGCAGCAAACACTCGCAGTTGTTAAATCAGGAAATATAATTCCAGAGCTCAACACCACACACAGTGAGGGAGAGCCAGGGTCCCCCTCCACAGCACTGGCTGGGGGGCGGCAGGCTGCAACCTTGACAGTAAAGGAGCCCGGGGCAGTAGAGGGACTCAGTCCAAAGCCCTTGCCAACTCCTGCTACTCAGGCTGCTTCTGGGGAAAATAAGAGTGGCCGGGCCCAGCATGGGAGGGGCCAGGATGACCAAACTTAGCCTGAGCGGTACCATGAAGGTCAGGTCCGAAGAAAGACCAGGAATTACCAGACCTAACCTGGGTGGGATTAAGGGCGGAAAACAAGCCTGAGTCTTGAAAAAGAAAGTGCACGTGAAGTCGCTCAGTTGTGTCTGACTCTGCGAGCCCATGGACTGTAGCCTACCAGGTTCCTTCGTCCGTGGGATTCTCCAGGCAAGAGTACTGGAGTGGGTTGCCGTTTCCTTCTCCAGGAGATCTTCCCAACCCAGGAATCGAACCCAGGTCGCCCGCATTGCGGGCAGACGCTTTACCATCTAAGCCACCAGGGAAAACTTGAGTTTTGGAAAGGACATGACCAAATCCAGGCTAAGAGGAGCCAGGGATGGCCACGCCCAGCCTGGGAGGAGCTTGGGGTAATTGGCTTCTTTTTATTGGCCATCTCTTCCCAAGATAAACCTGAAGCTCTATTAATCCAGGGACTGGGATCTGTTTTGCTCCCTGGTGTAAATTCAGAGCATAGAATGCCTGGCACATAGTAGGCATAGCTGAATGAATGAATGGGAAGAGGCAGTGGGGTCCAGGCCGTGGGGTTACAAGGGCCAAAGCTGGCCATGCCACTCCCTCAAGCCCAAGTTTCTGATTGGAGGATACCAGTAAAACAAGCAGTTCTTAACCTGATCCAGGTTTGGGGAATGGGAGGATGGAGTCAAAAATGTTGCCTCCTGCTGGAAAATGGCCTAAAACCCCACCATTAGGGGGCACCCTTCTCTGACTGTGCCCTCATGCTGGTCTCCCAGGCACCCCATCTCACAGCTGTTAAGGCTTGACCACAAGGCCTTGTAAGTTAACACCACCTCACCAGTTAAGACCATGGCCTCCCCAAGATAAGCCCCATAACTAGTGTTCTGTGTGTCTCCACCCTTGGCCAAGGCCTACACACAGAAGACACTTAATAAGTGTCTGTTGGGATGATTCATGAACAAGCAGATGACTGATGGGCAAGTACCAGCAGCATCTTCTTCATCTTGTCTGTCATTTATTGGACTCCCTCCCCATCACTTGCCAAGTGCTGTCCTCAGCACTTCACTTGCACCATCTCACCCCACCCTCCCAATGTCTTTATGATGTGGGGTTATCAACTCCATTTTACAGGAGAGGAGTCTGAAGCTCAGAGAAGCCTCCCACAGCTCCCTAACATCCTAGTGTTGAAGGGACCCCCTTTCCCAGTCTGTGAGTAGCAGTTAGGATTTCAGTTCAAGGCAGTAAGGGAAGCAAGGCAAGGTTTGGGGCCCCCAGAACCACTGAAGGACCCTTCCCAGGGGCTCAAGTCCAAGGGGCTTCTGAGGCTCCTGCTACGTCCTTTGACAGCCGTCTGTATGGTCTGCAGTTCCCATCACATCCCCTCTAACCCTGCTCTGCTGAACTTCAGAAGTAAGCAGGGGTGGGGTGGTATGTATTAGGGATGGGAACAAAGGAGGGGTGAGGACCCCACAGATACCAGACCCAGAGGGCGGCTCAGGTGACCTGCTGAGATGTGGGATGCAGAGTGGAAGGCTCAGGTGCCCAAGGCTGGAGACTTGACTGCATAAGGGCAGGGGAAAGTGAGCCAGGCCCACGTATTAGGACAACCCAGGAATAATCAGGGGCTTTCCTGGTAGCTCAGCTGGTAAAGAATCTGCCTGCAATGCAGGAGACCTGGGCTTGATCCCTGGGTTGGGAAGATCCCCTGGAGAAGGGAACAGCTATACACTCCAGTATTCTGGCCTGGAGAATTCCATGGACTGCATAGTCCGTGGGGTTGTAAAGAGTCGGATATGACTGAGCAACTTTCACACTTGTATGAATAATCAGAGCACAGAGTTCAGGAACAGAGGTGCATGGCATGGGGAAGCGGCCCAGGTGCACCAAGGTGGGAGAGGCGGCTTCAGGGGCTAGTGGAGAAGCAGATCATCTCTCCAGGCCAGGGCTGGATGTTGCTTTCTCAGAAGGAAGAAAACTAAAGTCAGGTCGCAGGTATGGGGAGCCAGGTGAGCACCAGGGCAGGGAGACAGCGCAGTATCAGCATCTGATCTGCAGGATTGCCTTCTGAAAAGGTCTTTTCCGGGAAGCACCCTGAGGCCCTAAGTCTATCTCCCTGCTCCCACCTGAAGAGGCTGCAGCAGCTGGGAAGCGGCTTTAAGGAAAGGTCACCTAATCAACCCTGCAACAGCCCAGGGTTTTCAGCTCTCCCCGCAGCAGCTCGGGCTCATCACAGTGCAGGTGGGTTCTCTGGCTCTGACTCAGGGCAGCACACGCAGTCCACTGCCTGCAAAAGGCCTCTGCAGAGCAGGGACCAATCACTGTCCCTTAAACGTCCCTTTGACACGTTCAAAGTGCTGTTTCAGATCTTGTTCAAACATGCTTCTCACTGAGGCCCTGGGGACCCAACCACGATCTCACACCACTTCTCCTTCCCCCTCCTATTCCTCATCCCTGTTCATTTTGTCTTTTAAAAACTCAATATTATCAAGCACCCACTACATTTTACTTTAACGATAATGCTCATAGTTAGTGTCCCGCTAGAACGCAGGCTCTCTGAGGGTGAGGACTGCTGCTGTCTTACTCTCTGCTCACTCCCCAGTGTTTGTCAGAACAGTACCTGGCACACAGTGGACTCCCAAGAAATACTTGCTGAATAGATCAATGAATGACCTTCAGAAATCCACTGTCTCACTGGATCTTTCAGCCCTTCAGTCAGTAAGATTGACAAGACAGATGTTACTTTTATTATCTCGCCCATATATATGAGTGAATAATAATTACGGTACTAACAGCCAACTTTATTGAGCACTCCCTATGTGCCAGATCCTGTGATAAATGTTCCACTCCCATAAATCTAATCAATTCAGTCTTCACAACAACCCTAGGAGGTAAGTGCTGTTAACCCCATTTGACAGATGAGGAAAATGGAGTTCAGAGAAGTAAGGTAAGTTGCACAAGGTCGCACAGCTGAGTGATTTACGTGGACCCTATCATTTAATGCTTATACCTGTCTTGTAAGGCAATCATTCTATTTTGTGCAAAAGGAAACTGAGGCTCAGGGAGATGCAACTGTCTGACAAAGATCACACAGGCAGCAAGATGTGTGGCTAGATTCAACCCCACATCTGTCTGAATCTAAACCCAGCCTCCTTCCCCCTGTGGCCACGTGGACAGGGAGCTTCCTATCAGCAGTGGACATTCAGAGGGACCTGCAATCAGAGTGGGAGGGAAGGTGAGCCTTGAAAAGGGTGGTCTAGATCCCAATTCCTTTCTTGGGTCAAAATGCCTGTGGGGAGTCTTCCATCTCTGAAATCCACATGTAACACATATCCACTGATATATAACAAAGTAGTGTGCTGGGCCCTTATTTCACCTAATCGTCAGCCAGGAAAGCTGGCAGCGGTACCTGGCTGCAGAGGTCAGGGAGTAAAATGCCTAAGTAACATCCTACTTTCAATATCTGTCAAAAAATAACAAGGATATTCCTGGGATCACCACCCAGTAATCTTCATTCAGATTTACAGAATTGAAATGCCTTTAGATGCTGTGAATGATGTCCCCCACCCCTGCTGCCCACTGCACTCAGAAAGATGAGCTTCCATGAACCAATGGTTTCATTTTATTGTCACAGACCAGGAGTGACTGAAATAGACAAGTGGTCCTTCATCTGCCTATTGTCAGAAAGAATTGCCTGAGATCAATTGTTCTAAAGCAAAAATCAATTGCATTTGGCAGTTGTCCTCTTAAATTTAACAAGTTTATGTTCAATAACTATACAGCAGGGAGCTTAACTTAGTTACATGGGGAATGTTCTGCACCTGATCCCCAGGCAGAAAGCCCCAGGGCTCTACCAGCCTGCCCTCTTGGAGGACCTTATGGAATTTCTCCCTGCTCCTAGAGGGAGGCCCATGATGTCTGATAGGGAAATTTCAGCCCAGAATCATCACACCAGGAATAAATCTGTCCGTTTGATCATTTGTAGGAAGAGACACAGGACTGGTTTTGAAGAAAAAACCCAGGGCCCTTTTCCATGTTGAAGTGAAAAGAAAGAAGTTTCAATATCCTTCAAAAGAAAACTTTGAGGGAATTTGCATTTCCCTGGGGACAGTACTCTAGACCAAGAGTTGACTGTTGGTAGTTTATTTGGAGGTGACCTCAAGGTTTGGGGCTTCCCAGGTGACTCAGTGGTAAAAAAATCTATCTGCCAATTAAGAGATGTGGGTTCAGTCCTTGGGTCAGGAAGATGCCCTGGAGAAGGAAATGGCAATCCACTCTTGTATTCTTGCCTGGGAAATCCCACGGACAGAGGAGCCTGGCAGGCTATAGTCCATTGGGTTGCAGAAGAGTCAGATATAACTGAGTGACTAAACAACAACAGATCTGAGGGTATCTGAGAGGGAAGAGGAGAGTGAGCCGGGGAAAGAAAGGCAGCTGATAGATGGGTGGCTCACCAAGCAAACGGCACTTGGGCAGCTGGAGCTCAGTCTGGCCACTGCCTACTGCTGAGGACCTCTGGGAGGTGGTGTGGAGCCTGCTGCAGAGTGATCCCAACAGACGGAAGAGGAAACTGGGATCCTGGTGGATCCACTCTTGTTCTCTCCTGTATGGAAAGAACTGCAGGAATTCTCAGTGAGCAGCCTGGGCTTGCAGAAGGATCTAAAGGTATATGCGCTCAGTTAAGGAGTACTCAAGACAACCCACTGGGGAAAGTAGGAAATTATTAACTTCTACCTACATTGATTTGCATCTCATCCTTTTTAATCACACATACTGGTGTATGATTTATTACGTACATAGTAGACTGACCTGGGTGTACTTGTAGACAATCTATAGGGGATAAATCACCTTTATCGGGATACATGCTAAATTTTGTTACTAAGGGGTGATCATTATCAATCAGGGAAGCCTGGAAATCACTGCTTGAAATTAAACGGGAGCTGCCTCCATCCAACCAAACAGCAGCCCAGATGCCAGGTCTTGCCAGAGACGGTTACTTCTTGCCCAGCACAAATCCAAAGTCTGTTTTGGAGAACCGGCAGAAGAGCGGACTGGCCGCTGATATCTCCAATTATTCTCAGATGCATCCTTGATGAAGCTGTGCACTCGAACCGTGTGCCTAGGCTCCTGGCGTTTTCTCATTGTGTCTTCTGTCATTATGCCTTTGGCAGAGAAGTAGAGCAGACAGAATGCCAGGCACCGTCTTAGGAAATCTGCTACTGCCATTTTTTTAGAAAGATACTGTCTTTCTCAGCATCTTCCTCTTAAAACCCCAGATGAAATAGTTATTTTCAAGTGAAGGGTTAATGAAAGCTTAATTTTGTCTCAGAGATACTAGGGTGATTTTTTTTTTTTCACATAGAAAACGTACACGTATATAACTAGTAGTATTTCTCTTTTCCTTTTGGCCACCAGGGAGCACAGAGTCAAATGTTCGGGCCAATTACAGCAACTGTTATGGATGTCATGACTTCAGTATAGCATTTTCTTTTTCCTCCTAGGAAACATGGTGTTTCTAATTTATTATATATATATATATATATTTTTTTTTCCTGGCCCTGAATTCTTTGAACGATAAGTTAGCTATCTTATGATATATGACGTACAAGAACTATGCAATTCTTGTAAACAACTTCAAATTACTTTCATGGAATGAGATGAAGTAGTTACTAACTCATCAATTAAAAATTAAGCCCAGCCAATGAGAGTGCAAATAGCACTTCTGGACACAAAGAGGAAACATCAATGATGCCCTCCTGGGTTAGTGCCATGATAGTTCAGCTGCTGAGTCTGCCTTGGACACGAGAAAGAGAAAGGTCCTCTGCTCTACCTCATGATGCCAGTCTCACAAGGTGAAGGTGCTTGAGATTCAGGATCTAGATGGGGGTGGAGTCTGTCTGGGGTCCAGCCAATAGGCTCCCAGCCCCCACACCTCCCTGCCCCTCGCCCAAGTGGAATCACCACTTTTTTTGTTATCATTTGTCCCCTGAATCAACTCCTGGCCTTTCTGAACAACTGACAATAAATCCACATCTCTCTCCAAATTCCTTTGAACGTCTCCTTTGAACGTTTCTTAAAATGTGTCCCTTCTGGTCCCAGGACAGACCCCTTCAGTGGGTACTAGAGAGTTAGGCTTTCTCCTTCTCTAGTCCCTCTGTCTTTACAAACTCTGAACCCAGGCCCATCAGCTGCCACCCTTCTGGACTGAGTAAGCCATTTCTAGTCTCCTCCTCCCCACACTGCCACCCTATTGGCTTCCAAGCTCCCCCACTTTTCTGCGGATGCTTCCCCAGCTGGGCAGAGGAGGGGTGAGGAGGGAGGGAGCTGGGAATGGCTCCTGCTGCCCATCAGGAAGCCCAAAGTCAACCTGAGGGAGCACTAAAGAGGGGAGGATGGAATTCTTTAAGCAGCACTTGGCCAGCCTCAGATTTCAGACTCAGGGCTTCAGCACCCCTCAGACATGCACAGAGGCAAAGCCACATCCGACACACAGGCACACACACACATCCACACATGTACATGCACACACACACATCCACACATGTACATGCACACACACACATCCACACATGTACATGCACACACACACATCCACACATGTACAGGTACACACACACACATCCACACATGTACATGCACACACACATCCACACATGTACAGGCACACACACACATCCACACATGTACATGCACACACACACGTCCACACATGTACAGGCACACACACACGTCCACACATGTACAGGCACACACACACATCCACACAGGTACATGCACACACACACATCCACACATGTACAGACACACAGACACATCCACACATGTACATGCACACACACACATCCACACATGTACAGACACACACACATCCACACATGTACATGCACACACACACATCCACACATGTACATGCACACACACACATCCACACATGTACAGACACACACACACACATCCACACATGTACAGACACACAGACACATCCGCACATGTACATGGACACACACACATCCACACATGTACAGACACACACACACACATCCACACATGTACATGCACACACACACATCCACACATGTACAGACACACACACACACATCCACACATGTACAGACACACAGACACATCCACACATGTACATGCACACACACACATCCACACATGTACAGACACACACACACACATCCACACATGTACAGACACACACACACACATCCACACATGTACAGACACACAGACACATCCACACATGTACATGCACACACACACATCCACACATGTACAGACACACACACACACATCCACACATGTACATGCACACACACACATCCACACAGGTACATGCACACACACACATCCACACATGTACAGACACACACACACACATCCACACATGTACATGCACACACACACATCCACACATGTACAGACACACACACATCCACACATGTACATGCACACACACACATCCACACATGTACATGCACACACACACATCCACACATGTACATGCACACACACACATCCACACATGTACATGCACACACACATCCACACAAGTACATGCACACACACACACACACCAGGAAACACCAGGGCAGAATGACTGGAGGAAACTACTCTCCAAAAAAAAAAAAAATCACATATCAGAGGGAAGAGGAGAATGTGACAGGGTAGAATGTCATATGCTCCTGGTTCTAATCCCCTGTTTCACAGCCCACCCACCAACGGGACTCGGACAAGCCTCCGCACCTTCTCTGAGCCTCGATTTCCTTATCTTTAAAGCAGAGATAAGGATCCCAGCCTATCTCACAGAGGGTGAATCAAATTGAAAACGCTGCACAAAAGGACTTTGAAAAGGATAAAGGACCACACAAAGAAGTAGAGAATTGCTACTGCAATTGTTCCCTCTGAGAGCTAAGTGACCCCAGAAGAACCAGGGAGAAAGTGAGCTTCAAGATCTGGGCGGGGCGTAGCCTGAGGTCCCTGCCTCTGCACCCACTGCCCAAATGGAAACACCCTGTTTTCATTTATCCCCTTGAATCAACAGGCTTGAGTGCTCAGAGCAGGAGTCTCCAGGGGCCATCGGGAGGTCATCTGGTCCCTCCCCAGGTGCCAGGCCGGGTGTTCCTTTGTTGTTACTTAACTGTGTGTGTGTGTCTGTGTGTATTTCTGTGTCTGGGTGCACATGTGTGCCTGTGTATGTGTGCATGTTTGTGTCCTCTAAAGCTTTCCAATAGGGGAGATTTCACAGGCATGACTTAAGCTTGGTGACCACAGAGAGGAACCATCATTATCTGCAGTGGCTGAAGCCTATGTTTACAAAACACCTACTGAGTGTAACCGGGGCAGCCTCATCTCCTTCCCTCTAGACCCCTGGAATCTTCCTATAGGTCCAGGCCCTTCAGATCTCTGGACCCTACCCCAGTAAGGGTAGGGACAGAAAGTACTTAACCAGTCAACTCTGTACTACGGAGAGTGGGCCCACCATCAAGAGCCCCCTTGGCTGGCTGGAGCCCCAGTCTTAGTTCCTGGGTGTAGTGAGGGCCCCTGCTTGTTTCCTGGGCTGGAGTGCTGGTCTCAGATACCTGTCTCATAGCCTTTTCCCTTTAAGGACAGTTAATCCAATGACAGGGCCTGCAGTCCTGGCCCACTTCTGTCTGCTGTCTATTGGACCACCAAAGCTGACCTGCACCTGGGATTCCTGCTCTGGGCTCTGTCACTTTCTGGCCACTCCCCTGGCCCATGTTCTACCTCACTGGTGGCCTTGTTGCCTGGATCCCCACCTGACCTTGGCTGGCAGCCTCTGTGGCCGTCATGCTCTGTCCTGAGAGGACCCCACCCCCTACTCGTGGCTGCGTCTCTGCCCCAGCCTCCAACCCACCAGGGGTGGCTCTGCCCTCCCAGACAGTCCAAGTCCCCTCCTAGCTGACCACTCTGCCCTCCTACATCCACTAAAGGCCACAGAGGGACTCTCCAAGGTACAGACAGACCTCATTTTACTGTGCTTCAATTGACTGTGCTTTGCAGACACTGCAATTTTTAAAAATTGAAGGTTTGCGGCAACCCAGCGTCGAGAAAGTCTATGAGCACGGTGTTCCAAACTCATTTGCTTACTTTTGTGTTTCTGTGTCACTTTTTGGTAATTCTCACAATATACCACACTTTTTCATTATTGTATGTGTCATGGTGATCTGTAATCAGTGATCTTTGATGTAACTACTGCAAAAAGATTATGACTTGCTGAAGGCTCAGATGATGGTTAGCATTTTTTAGCAATAAACTATTGTTTAATTAAGGTACGTACATAGTATTTTTAGGCATAATGCTACTGCACATTTAACTGACGACAATACAGTGTGAATGTAGCTTCTATATGCACTGGGAAACCAAAAACCTGTGTGACTCCCTTTACTGTGATACTGGTTGGCCTGGAACCCAACCAACAATGTCCCCAAGGTCTCCTGTATTGGGAGGCTGGGGGTAAAGGCAGTCTCACCCGTTCTAGACCTCAGAGGGGCGCATGCAGGTGTGGCCTCTGGAAAGTCAGATACCAGGGCAGGCATTGGGTATCTGACAACAGATGTCAAAGTTAGCAGCAGGAATCACAGGGGCTGGGCCACCAGGGAGGTACACAGAAGAAGCAGGCAGGATCTGGGCTGTAAGGGGTAGAACACAGGTTGGCAAATAGCCGTCAAAGCAAAAACACGAGGTTGGGGAACTGCAGATCATGGTATCGTTCATTCATTGGCTTAGTCATTCAATCATTCATTCAGCAAATATTCACTGAATACCTGCAACTTTCTAGACACCCTCCAAAGCCCTGGGCATATTGTGGTACATAAAAAAGATAAAAGGCCTGATCTCCACGGAGCTCACTCTCAAAGGGGTTACGGTTGCAGGTGAGGATGAAAAGGTAGGTGAAGGCCAGATCGTGGAAGGCCTTGACGGCCAGGCTGAGGAGGTTATGCTTTATCACGCAGGAACTGGGGAGCCCTCGAGGGTTTCTGAGCGAGGTTCGTGACTTGTGAATACATGCCAAAGACTGAGAATCACTGACAAGAAAGATGGGAACGAAGAGGAAGCAACAGAGAAGGGCGTGGATGTGAGTTGGTGGGGGAGGGGCTGGAGTGAGATGGAGTGAGATGCTTGTCTCTAAACACACAACTGGCAGATGGAAGATGAATTCCACACCTTGCAAGGCAAACTCCAGCTGTGTTCACCGAGGTGGGGCTTCTCCCGCTGCCCTGGGGGCCTCAGCCCTTTCAGGCAGCCAGACACCTTAATAATGCAGTGAGGGAGGAACTCAAAGCCCTCGCAAGGCCTAAATATAGCCAGCCAGGCCATGTGCAGAAATGCTCCCCTGAATTTACTTAAGAGCAGAGGTTGGCGTGTTCCACTGGGAACTACACTTTGTTTCAAGATCAAGCCAGCCAGGCTGAGCCCGATGGCCCCTCGGAGCTTTCTTTAAACACAGAGAAAACATTAAATGATTTTCTGCAAAAGCCTCGGCAGGAGAGGAGGAGACAGCTAATGGGAGATTGGAGTCAAAGACCTTCCTGGTCAATGCTCTGCAGGACCCAGGTGAACTGATTCGTTAAGAACCTAAACTCCTCTGGACAAAGGGCAGGCAGTCTCCATACAAACCAGGCATGTGGGTTCGGTCAGAGCTCTGTTCGCCATCACTGGCGGGGCTGTGTGATGAGGCAGGCCGCCAAGACCAGGCCTGAGACAAACCATCTGCAGTCACAGCACAAATACTGGAAGGGCTGCAGCTTCGCCATGCTAAGAGCCTCAGGAGGTGGGGACGAGCGCTGTCTCCACTTTACAGGAAGGAAAACTGAGGCCTGAGAGGGCCTAAGGAACTTGGCCAAGGTCATGTTGCAGGCCTGGGGTGGCCAGGAATGGAACTCAGGGCTATGTGTCCCCAGAGCCACTTCTTGGACCAAGACTCTGCTCTACAGCCCTGAACCACTAGCAGAGTGGCCCTGCAAGCGCCTTTCTCACCGAGGTACCTCCCAGGCAGGAAAGAGGCCCCTGCCTCTGCCCTGCCATGTGCCCACTCCCCACCCAGCCTGCCAGCTGCCCTGAGCTCTGCCTCTCAGAGCTTCCTGTCAATGCAGCGCCTCCTCCTCGCTGAGTCTCACACATGCGGGTTGACCTTAGTCATCTTGACTCGGCAGACAAGCACAGGCGACCCCACCATGCACAGGGCTCCGAGATGCTACGTGCTGGCACCGTGTGAATGCTGGCACTGTGTGAATGCTCGTTCATGTTGTAACCCATTAAGATCTCCCAACAAGGAAGGGACTATCATCATGCCCATTTTGCAGATGAGGAAACTGAGGCCTAGAACAGAGAAGCAACTTAACCCAAGATCATGCAACCAGTAAGTGACAGAGGTGAGAATCAAACCAGACAGGCTGGTGCCAGACTCTGTGCCTCTAACCACAGACCTCAGGTGCCAGGGAGAGTCTGAGGAGGGGAGTAGTTCCTACCTGGAGGACCTTCTGGAGGAGGTGGGAGCTGACCCAGACGGATGTTGGCAAGGGCATCCCAGGCCAAGAGGACCAAATGATAAAGGACCGAGTGTGTGGTGGCATTTGGGAGCCATTGGGTCTGCTGGGGACAAGGGTACAAATCTCACTGGGAAGCTGCAGATGGAGAACACGAGAACATCATGACACTACATGCCTACTGTGTACCAGGGCCAGAGTAAGCACTTGCCAGGCATTTTCTAAACACTGTCAACCATACGCAGTTGGTTCAATGATTACCTCTTTGCTTCACAGTTGAAGTATGGTGGTCCCGCAAAAGAGGTGAAGTGACTTGTCCGAAGAGACCCAGCTAAGGGGGCTGAGCATGGCCGGAGCCAGGCAAGTCTTCTGAAGAAGGCAGTGATGGGACACAGCCCTCACCCAGCCTTCACGGAGTAGCAGACATAGCAGGTGGCCATGGAAGGGTGGGAGTGGACCTCTGGCAGGGAGGACCCTGGAGCCTGGGAACCACCCAGCTTGCAACAGGGGCTCAGTTGCTCCTCAGAGCCCTGGGTCCCTGGTGGGCCAGCAGCCCCAGAAGTGGGAGCTGTTAATGTGCCTGGTGCAAGCTTGCCTGAGAGTAATACCCCGTATCTCACTTCCATCTCTCATTCCTCCATCTGACCACAATGCACATCTCATCCCAGCACCCAGAGCACTCTGGGTGGGGAGGGCTTTGCCTGCCACTGTCAAGAGGACTTCCCAAATCTTGTGGGGATAATAGAGGACAGAGTAGAAAAAAGAACAGCCTTAGGGTCAGAAAATTCTAAGTGCAATTCGTGTTCCCACCCCGGCAAAGCTGGGGCCCTAGGCAGATTTCTTCCTCTATCTGAGGCTCAGTGTCTTCATCTGTACCATGGGGGTGATGTGGGGAACTCCACGGGGTCTGTGTGGGGACTGAAATGACTGTACGGGCATCCGGGATGGTGCCAGAGCACAAGGCAGATGAGAACTAGAGAAATACCACGTGAGCACAGCGGCAATCACTGCAAAGTTCTCGCAACTTTTCTGTACATTTCAAATGTCTCATAATTAAATGCTGGAGCAAAAAAATACTGCATTTTCTTCCCTGGATGCTGCAAACCCAGCACCAAACCCAAACAAAGCAACCCACCTAGACGCATCTTTCTGGTTGTTCCACGTGTGGAACGACAAAGGGATTGGATAGGTGATGGTGAGGGCCTTTGACGGCACTGGGCCAGGGTCCTTGCTCCCTGAGGAGCTCTGCACTTTCACCATACCCCACCCACCCAACACACCTGACCTCCTGGCTGATCATGGCCCAGCTCCCAGGTTTGGTCTGAGCTCCACTGCATCCAGTAGAGCCTGGTCAGAAAGCTCGCCCTGCTGATTTCTGAGAAATGTCAGGGAGATGACTGGTGGCCCACATCTTGCCCCCGAGTCAGGTAAGAATTAAGTCATTATCATAGAATTAGAACAATGAAATAATTCCAGCACATCACTCCTGGTTCCTCCTTTGGTAAAAAGGATGAGGCAGCTGTGTTATCATTCTGGGCTCTGGAGTCAGATTGTCTGGGTCCAAATCCAGTCTCTACCATCTTCCCACTGTGTGACCCTGAGCAAGCGATGGGGCCTCTGAACCTCATCTGTAAACTGGAGATGTAATAATTATAATAATAACACCAACCTCAAATTGTTGTTGTGAGAATTACAGTCGACCCCTGGACAATATGGGTTTGAACTGCATCGGTCCACGTTATATGTGGCTGTTTCTCAATAAACAAAGTAAAACCTGTATTTTTCATTTCCGAGATCTTTAAATTAAATGTGGGGGAATGTTTGTATTTGATTAGAGATCACAATGTGTGGAATCAAGAGAACTAGGGTTTGAGTTCCGATTCTATCCAAAGTGTTTCCACTTCCTGCCCCTGGGTGACTCATTTATCACATCCTTTGTTCTTGAAGCAGAGACAGCAGTACAAGGATTTTCAAGTGTGTGGGGGGCCGCCAGCCCCGACGTTGTTCAAGGATCAACTGGAATTAGTTAATGCGTGTAAAATACTCGACACGTGTAAAATGGTGCACACTTAAAGAAAGTTATTTATTAATTTTAATAAGACATTATTTTTTTAGAAAAGTTTTGCTTTTACAGAAAAAAATGAGCAGAAAGCTTGGAGATTCCCATATATGCCCTACCCCTCCACACACAAGCTCCCCTACTATCAATATCCCCCACTAGAGTGGGACATTTGTTACAATCGATGAATCTACATTGACGCATTATTATCACCCAGAGTTTACATTAGGGTTCACTCTTGGTGTTGTATGTTCCATGGGATTTGACATACAATGACATGTATCCACCACTGTCATATGACACTGAAGAGTTTCACCCCCATAAAATCCCCTGTACTCTCATCTATTCATCCCTTTCTCGCCCGGCTATTTTATTTTCATTTGATTAAGGAAAAAAAAAATTCACATACTTCATTTCATGTTGCCTGAGTGGAAATAGGTTGGTGTGGGACTTGAGAATTTTAACTCAATAATCTCAAGAAAAGGGAAACGGAGGCCAGGGCAGGCTCAATGACTCCCAGAGGGAGATGCGTTGAGGCTGAGCTAGAGCCTGGGTCTCCACTACTCTGCTATCCCAGATTCTCAGGGAGCCTGGCTCCGGCAGCCTCTCTAGGCACAAGCCCCACGGGGCTCATAGAGCCAAGTCTGCATACAAATCACCTTGGAGAAAAAAAGACTTTTTTTTTTTTTTTTTCATTTTTTTCCCCTTTCATTTAAAAAAGAATCTATGGAACTGGGGCTGAAATGGCAGTACGTGTCTATGGCTGGAAGGATGTGGGTGTGTGTGTGTGTGTGGTCCACTCATGCACAACCCATGTTACCAGAGTTCAGAGAAATGTCAGGTTCTTGGAGAAGATTTAATTAGGTTAGAGTTGCCTCTAAAAAAATACTAAAATTAAATATGAATCCATAATGCATAGCATCATAGCTAATGGTATGCAAATGGGGCTGGGCCCGGCCAGGCTGAATCAGGAACTTGGGCGATCGCCCTAATTGGGAAAAATGTCCCCTGGCCTGCAGCCATAGTCCCAAGAAGGCTGATGGGAGGGGCCAGAGGTCAGGGTCTGGCAGGAGGCAGAGTTAGGATAATGTCTCGATAATAAAGAAGACAAGGTAAGCGCTAAGCTGGGCAGACCACCCTTAATGCTTGCTGAGCGTTCACCTACACCTGGAAGAGGGAAGAAGCTGTGTGAGAGGCCTGTGCTGCCATATGCTAGCTGCTTCGCAGGTGGCTGGGTTTCCCTGCAGCCAGGTCTTTACAAAGGGGTCAGGTGTAGGGCAGGGGAGCAGGCCACTTGGCAGATCCACGGGTGTGAGTCTGGGTCTTGCCTCTCTTACCAGCCAGCTGTGTGACCTGGACAAGTCCCCAAAAGAGAGCTGGACCTCTCTTCTCTCAGCCTCAAATTAGGAGAGACGAACTCTACCCTTTCCATCTCCCAGAGGGCCCAAACAAGCTGTACATACATTTAGAGCTCTACATATCAATATCTATTCTTTTCATTTTAGTGCTTATTCTTGAGAAGAATAAATAGGGGGTAAAGTCAACCAAGCGCTTTCTGAGTACCAGGCATCTTGTCCCACTCGACCCTTTCTATAGGCTGGGAAACTGAGGGACAGGAAGTATGACCAATGGGAAGTGGTGGATGCAGGATTCCAACCCAGCAAGTCTGACAGCTCTGAAAGACACTCCTGGACTGAAGGAGATGCTATTCCTCATCCCCCAGGACAGCCTGACAACCCCAGGACACGTGAGCACCAGCTGCAATGCACGCAGGAAGCACCCAAGAGTCACTAACCCAAATGTCTGTGTGTTCTCAGCAGGTCACCGCACCTTTCTGGGCATCAGTTTTTCACATCTATACCATGTTTATTCTGCTGGTCCAGGCATCTTCTAGGTGCTTTCCAACTCCAAAGCGCTAGGATGGCACCATGCAGTCTAGCACTATAGAAAGACGTCTGAGGCTGGAGTCAGACCAGCTCTATTTAACTGTCTGTTCTGAAATGCTGGGTGATCTGCTTAACCTCCACTTTCTCATCAGTTACATGGGGAGGGGAACAGTTCTTGCCTCACCGCACTGCTGTGAAGATAATACATGGTGATGATGATCTGTGCTTATGCATGTTGAGCTCTAGGTATCAGACACTGTTCTACACACTTTGCACACATATAGAAGGCAATGGCAACCCACTCCAGTAGTCTTGCCTCCATCCCATGGATGGAGGAGCCTGGTAGGCTGCAGTCCATGGGGTCGCTAAGAGTCGGGCACGACTGAGCGACTTCACTTTCACTTTTCACTTTCATGCATTGGAGAAGGAAATGGAAACCCACTCCAGTGTTCTTGCCTGGAGAATCCCAGGGACAGAGGAGCCTAGTGGGCTGCCATCTATAGGGTCGCACAGAGTTAGACATGACTGAAGCGACTTGGCAGCAGCAGCAGCAGCAAGTTCGTTTGACCCTCACCAGCTAAAAGCATCCAACACTTACTTGGTGCTTATATGTGCCAGGCATATGGAGCATAGCCACAGTAACTCCATCTAGTCTATCTGTGAGGAAAACACTATTGCATGCCCAATTTACAGATGGAGAAACTGAAGCTCAAAGAAGTTCAAAATCTGCACTCAAGGTCAAGAGCCAGGACGTGAACTCAAGCAGTGAGGTCTCAGTGTCTGGGCTCATAACCAGCATGGCTCCTCTGCTTCATCCGACGCCCATGCCTTGGCCCACACCGGCCTTTTCTAATAAGCATGCAATGCAGGCTATTGTTAGGTCTAAGGGGGTGAAAAGTTAACTTCAAAAGCCTGCTTTTTGGTATAGATTCAATATTACACACAGAAAGCTCCCAGCACAGAGCAGGGTCTCAGAAAATGCCAAGTGAATAAACGAAGGAGGTAAGTTAAGCGAAGACCGTCAGCTTGTTGTGGCTCCTGGCTCTTTCCAGCAGGGAAGCCAGTGTGGCGACTGGCTGTCACTCCCCCAGCAGGCCAGCTAATTATGGGGGATGCCCAGCAGCAGTGGTGGCTGGGTGTCCACACTGCCCTGGAAAGTGAAATGCTTCTTTGAGGCTGGGGTAGATGGACCAACTCCTTCCATGGGTCCCCTGTGCCCTGGCCCAAAAGAATCCCTGCCTGTGGGTCCAGAAATCTCCAAGCCCTGTCCAGGCCGTGTTGGCCAGGGCAGTGGCCCCTGGGAGTGGTACGTAGAGGAGAAAAGTAGGACAGGACCTAGCACCAAGGTTTTTGAGATATGAAGAGTGTAAAATCCTTCCTTTGTGTGCGAATGAGTGCCAGGGGAAAGGGGGCAATGCCTATTGAGTTTTCATCAAAGTAATTTATTGATCAATGTAGCTAACATGGCTAGTTCAGCGATTTTGTAAAAAATAACCAAGTGCTGGAGGCAAGGAGCACTTTGCTGGATTGCGGTGAGCAGGCCTGGGCAGAGTCGCCCGTGTTTTATGGCCTTCTGGGAACTGAGCCCTGGCAGTTACATCTCTGTGGCTTTATCTTCATGACATCACAACACTGGGATGGGGAGGGAAAAGATGGGCCAATCTTCCAGAGGTTCTGTCTACCTGAAGATGTCTCCGTGCAAGGTCACCATGATGAACCTGGAAGAAGGTGATGGGTTAGGAAACGCCAGCCCAGGGTCAGGGTGAAGGCCAGAAGCAAATGGAGCTGTGCATTTATTAAGTACCCACTGTTTGCCAGACCCAGAGCTAAATGCTGTAGCACTTACCATGCTTCTCTGTATTTGAGAGAAACATGAGAAAAATGAGGCTGGAACTGTGTTCCCAGGGCTTCCCTGGTGGCTCAGCGGTAAAGAATCTGCCTGCCAATGTAGGAGACACGGATTCAGTCCCTGGGCTGGGAAGATCCCCCGCACTAGGAAATGACAATCGGCTCCAGGATTCTTGCCTGGGAAATCCATTGGACAGAGGTCTGGCGGTCTATAGTCCATGAGGTCACAAGGAGTTGGACACAATTTGGCAGCTAAACAACTTTGTGTTTCCACAGTCACAGAGTAACTAAAGGGTGAAGGAACGATTCACATTCAGATCTGACTTCAGAACTTGCCTGATCCAGCTCATACTAGTGTGACTCTGAATGAGTGACTTGGCTTCAGTGAACCTCAATTTCTGTACGTGCATGTGGGGGAGCCTCGTCCTGCCCTGTCTGCAGAGCTCACAACTGGGAGCATGGAACTACACACAGAGGTGAATGCACTTGACAAATGGAAGAGAATTCTACTCCTCCAGTCAGTGGTCTCTCCTCCAAGAGCCCTCCAAAACTCCTAGCCTGAGCCCAGATGCTAATACATGTCGAGTAATTCATCGATGGATTGAAGCATCATTGGACAGCCTGGTATCCCATCCTTGAAACACCTGGGTGATGGCTGTGTACTCTTCCTCCAGATGTGTGGGCCACGCCTAGCTACAAATTTGGGCATGGGCTTCATGGACAGAGCCAATCAGAACCTTTGCTTCTTAACTCCCCACCTGCTCCCAGCATGATCAGCACCTGCAGGCTTCCATGGGTTCACTTACCTGGATGGTAAAGATTTGCCAGGAGACATAAACCTCCCTGGAAGAGAGGGTTACCCCCCCCAACCCTGCAGAGAGCTCTGCTCCCCAGTGATGCAATATGGCTTCTCCACCATTGGGTCATATGTGCTTAGGACAGGCTTTGTGTGAGGCCCCTTGCTGGGAGGGGATGTCATTCACCAAGAGCAGCTTCAAGGAAGGATGCAGGGAAGGGAGAGTGTGGCTGAGCACCAAAGGAGCCAATGGTCTGTGGTGGGAGTGAAACGCAGGTTGAGGTTGGAGTAAGAGCCCTGGAATGACCCCGAGCTTCTGAAAACACACCTCCCCCATGCCATCTTATGCCATGCCTCTCATCTTGCTCACCAAGCCCCAGCCACAGGGGCCTTCTTTCTGTTCTTTGACAACTCTGCACTCTTTCCCACCTCAACACCCTCACACACGCTTTCTGTCTGCCTGGAATGCACCCTGCTGAATTCTTCCCATTCTCCAAGCCTCAACCTAAATGTCACCTCCTCCAAGAGGCCCTCCCTGCTCCCAAGCCAGAGTGGCCTCCCCACTGTCCTCATGCGCAGCATTTGCTGCAATTCGCAACTATGTGTCTCCTTGTCTGCTTACTTGTTTATTGTCACCCCAAGTAGAGTAGACAAGATCTCATGAAGAAAGGAACCTCGTCTCTTTGGTCATCATTTTAGACCCAGCTCCTAGTCCACCCGGTGCACAGTAGGTGCTCAACCAGAATTTATTAAAGGAAGAAGAGACTTGAGGAGGGAGGAGGGGAAAGAAACCCGGCAAGATGAACTGCAGGCCAACAGGGATGGGTGTGTCCACCTATAGAGTTATTTTTCTCGCAGTTTCTCAGACATTTCTTCACATTGATCCCATTTACATGATCTGGTTCTTCCAGGAAAACTGTCTCAGATAACTTATTGAACCCCACTCTGTGCCAGGCTGGCACAATTTAGGTATTTTACATATGGTACTCACCCCCCAATAGATAGACCACACCCAGTGGCATATTTGCTAAGAACTTGGAGGTGGGCAGAGGGTACAGAAACACTGGTGGGATCAGGATGAAGTGATCCCAAGTGGACATCTGGGTCAGGGGCACCTGACCTGCTGCTTGGACTTCAGGGATCTTCTGACCCCACCAGGGAGCCTGAACATCCCATACCACAACCCATTTAGTCTCCTTTTCTTCTCCTGTCGCTCTCTCAACTCTTTGTTTCTATTTCCTTGTCTCTGAGTGTCTCTGTCTCAGTCGCTGGCTTCCTCTTTCTGACCCACCATTTATCTCTCAGTAAGAATTCAACCACATTGGCTCATTCAGGGGTGTGAAAACAGTGGAGTCAAAACAGAGTCTAAACATCCCATTTCCATCTTAGCATCAAGGGATCCTGAAACCCAAGAAACTCCTACCCACATTCTCTTAGGACTCTGGGTTCAGAAATCTGGAAAAAAATACTATTTAAAAAAAAATGATTGAAATACAGTTGATTTACAATGTTGCGTTAATTTCTGCTGTACAGCAAAGTGATTGAGTTATACATAAACGTCACCAATTCTTTTCCATTATGATCTGTCACAGGATACTGAACATAGTTCCCTGCGCTATACAGTAGGGCCTTGTCGTTTATCCATCTACATGTGACAGTTCGCATCTGCTAATCCCAGGCTCCCAGTCCTTCCCTCCCCCACCTCCCCTCCCCCTTGGCAACCACAAGTCTGATCTCTGTGTCCGTGTGGGAAAAAATTACTATTAAACAATAATGTAGGTTTTCTCTAAGTAAACAGAGCCTTCCTAGAGCGAGATGGCTAATGGCCAGGGCTTGGAGCCTGCCATCTAGGTTGGAATCCAGGATCTGCCACCTACTGGCGGTGTGACCTCAGGCATGTCCTTCCATTGCTCTGAGCCACAATCTCTTCATCTGCAAAACGGGGATAAGGGGCATCGCGAGGATTAAAGAAGACTACAGAGATGTGCAGAGAGTATCTGGCATAGTAAGTGTCCAGTAAGTACTGGCTATAATTGATGAGGCCCACATGGGATCTCATTGTTAAGATGGCTCATTATGTTGACCTTACAAACAAAGAATAAAATCACAGTGATCCTTGAGACTGACCAAATTGTCCAAATGACATTCTGTTTTATCACTGGCGCCTACCTTCTCAAAGCTACGAGACCACCAGATTCCAGACCTCCGGCTACGTGACCACAGGACTCAACTACAAGCTAAAATTTAACCATCTCTTCAGAGAATTTTTCATTGGTGGGCTATAAGAAAGACCTCGTCAGAAAGGGAGGACGCTGGTTCTCCTCAAGGGCCAGTCACCCTCTCGTTTCCCTCTAATAAATTTCCCTTTTCTTGCCTGACTGCCCGGCTCACTCCCTTTTTCTCTGCACTCACCTTACAATAATGCTTTCCTGCCTTTAGTCTGCTAGCTCTCATTTGTTTGTTTGCAGTGCCAGCCCATCCTCTGGGTTGGAACAATGAGGAAAGGCAGTGCGGTCCACCTTGAGTAGGAAAAGCCCTATCTCCCTGAAGGTCATGTGCTAAAGCAAAGACCCCTAAGGGAGAGACAGAGCTTGCGGTCTTCTGAGAAGCCCTGCTTGGACTCTCTCCTCTAAACCCTGCAAGGGTACCTGAGCCTCATCCTGGCCCATGATGGAGATACTTTGAGCAGGTTCAGGAAGCACAGAGCCTGAGAGTGGTTGTATGTTTCATGGTCTTCTTTTTGTTCTAAATCCCAGGAAGTAGAGACACAAGAGCTGCTGACCCATGACAGGTCTGCTGACCCCAGCATGACCTACTTGGTGCTGGGAAGAAGGAAGGCAGACAGACTTTCACAGAAGCTGAGCCCCCATCTGACCTCCAGGCCACTGCAATCTCCAGGAGGTCAAGACCTTTCAATTTCCCCCATGGGCAGGCCTGAACTTGGCCCAAGGAAGTGGTCTCTGGCATCCCCCCGGGTGGTGTCAGGACCAAGTCCCTCCTCATCCCTGCCACAACACCCATCCCTGCCAAGACACTGCACCCAACACCTTCAACCAAGGATACTTTCTCCCTGGAAAGGGGCCTACTTCCAGGACCAGGAAGACTAGATCAGGAAGTCTAGAATCTCATACCAGAAGTGTGTCTGAGTCCCAGGATCCCTGAGTCTGGATTTGGGGGGATAATCCATATGCCCAAAGCACATCCCAGCAGACAGAAGGTAAAGCCAGCCCCAAATACTAAGACAGTAAGCACCCCCACTGCGTCCAGAACTTAATCCACTTGTACAGAAAGCTGGAGGTTCTGCAAAGAAAACATCTCCCAAATGAACCTGAGGCTTCCCATTGCCACTTGGCTCCAGGGGACCGATGGCATAATGAGATCTCAGGATCTCTGTGAGGGGGTTTTTACAGACACTGTTTTAACTCTTCCTCCTACAGGCACCTCCTGACAACATCCACAGGGGATGCTGGGCACCAGACAGCCCGCATGCTCACTGTAGGGGGCCCTGCCCAAGACCTGGCTAGGGCAAGGGTGCCCAGCACCTCATGCTTTCCTGGTTGGGGGCACATTCTCCTCCTCCCTCCCCATTCTCCCTCAACCCCCACCAAGCAGAATCAGTAACTCAGTAGCTTCGCAGAGCCTCCTACTTTGCAGCCCCCATCTCGGAGTATGAGGAAGATGGGAAAGGGCATATTTGCCCATGGCCCATTATCCAGGCCCAATTAGTCCCTGGGTCTGTGTCAGAGTGTTGGGCCTGCGACCACTGTGAGCCCTACAGGGAGCGAACAAGGATAGAGGTTTGTTAAATCCTCCCACAGAGCTCTGACGCCTGCACCAGGTTCTGGTACCTCAAAGACATAGTGAAGCAAATGGACCACAGCAGATTTTCCACCCAGCACGTGTCAACTTGGGTGATGCTACCCTAGAGGTACACAGCAAGAGCTTGGAGCCAGGTGCCAACAGAAAGAAGGAAGATACTGGAGCATCCTGAAGGTGTCCCTTCTCAAAAGGGTGGAGGTTCCCCACCCGTCTCCATCCCATCTGTGACTCTGGAATTCAATTAGATTTGTCCGGCACTTTTTAATCACTCACTGTGGGCATCACTTGGGGCAGATGCTGGGAATACACGGGGAACAGAGTGGGAGCCAGGTGGGTGGACGTTCAAATCCTGGGCACACCATCACTTATTAAAGGGGTACATTCACCCGGCTGGGGCTCAGGAGGGTTAAAAAGAAATTGGGGAAAAAAGAAAATAAAAAAGAGACAGAAAGGGGTTCAATGAACACTAGCTGTTTTTAGCATGATAAACAAGAATGCGATAAGGTCCTTGTCTCTGAGAAGTTCCAACAGGAAACATAAAGAGAAGCAAGGCTGGTGAGAGAGAAATGTTCTAAATAAACAGCCCTCTTTGTCTTCTGTTTATTCCTGATAATAAAAACACAGGTACACAAAACATTTTACTTTTCTGTCTTAACTCCACTGCAAGTAAAAGGGCACACACGTCAGTCAGCGGTGTTGCCACAAGGGAGGCATGATAAGGAGAGGTGGGGACTGCGATATGGTGGGAAAAGAACTTGGAAATCCAGAGTTTTATATAAAACATCCCCATTTTTGAATGTCGGCTAACTCAAAACAATGAATGCAACTTAAAATTAAATTGATGAACGTTAAGGGCAAAGCCCCAAAGAGTTCAGAAAAAGAATTCCCTGAATTCCAGGCTAAGGAGTTTGTCTTTCAAGAGGATAAACTATCAGAAACTGTTGTTATTTTAATGACAAGATTTTAAAAACAGTCTAGGGACTTCCCTAGTGGTCCAGTGGTTAAGACACGGCACTATAAGGGGCTCAGGTTCAATCCCTGGTTGGGGAACTAAGATCTCACATGCCATGCAGCCAAAAAGAAAGAAAGAAAGAAAACAAACAAAAATATACCAATCTGAGGCGAATACAAAAGATCTACAAGCCTCAGTGTTATAAGCCCTGGGGGTCACGATGAAGAGGAGTGGGGAAGGAGACATTTCTGCATCAATAAAGGCGGCTACAGCAAGGCCCCAGGGAGGCTCAGGGAAGGTTGTGACCACTGCCTGGGTGCATCAGAGAAGGCTTCCTGGAAGAGGTGAGTCTTAGGATAGCACATGAAGTACGATAGAAAAAAGGAAGAAGGAATTAGGCAAGAAGCCGAAGAGGGGAGGGCATTCCAGGTGGGAAGCACAGAATACTGATGCACTCGAGTCAGAAATAGCCCTACCTGCCTTGAGTTGATAACGGATCTGTAGGTGAAGTGGTTTCTGTAGAGTCCTGGCTGGGCCAGGGCAAGGGAGGAGTTGCCAGTAGTTGATGGCTGGACAGAGCTAACCACAGTGGGAAGACCTGAAGGATGGAGGTCTTATAACCCTCAGTTCAGTTCAGTCGCTCAGTCTTGTCCGACTCTGCGACCCCATGAATCGCAGCACACCAGGCCTCCCTGTCCATCACCAACTCCCGGAGTCCACCCAAACTCAAGCCCATTGAGTCGGTGACGCCATCCAGCCATGTCATCCTCTGTCGTCCCCTTCTCCTCCTGCCCCCAATCCCTCCCAGCATCAGGGTCCTTTCAAATAAGTCAGTTCTTTGCATCAGGTGGCCAAAGTATTGGAGTTTCAGCTCCAGCATCAGTCCTTCCAATGAATATTCAGGACTGATCTCCTTTAGGATGGACTGTTTTGATCTCCTTGCAGCCCAAGGGACTCTAAAGAGCCTTCTCCAACACCACAGTTCAAAAGCATCAATTCTTCGGTGCTCAGCTTTCTTTATAACCCTCACTCCCCACCCAAATCAGGGGTACTGAGGGCTGAACCTTCATTCCTTGCAGCTGCCAGGAAAGGGTACCCAGGGAGCCCAGAGAATCAGGTGTCCTGGCTAGAGAAATGGGAGACAGGCTATGTGCAAAAGAAAGAGGAGGGACTGGGCTAAGAAAATCCTGTGCTAGAGGAATGGGAACTAGAGATCCATGAATATTGAGAGGGCTGGGAAGAGCCTTGTCCTGTGCTGGTTTCCAGGCCCAGCCGACTCACCCCATTTTCTGCCCAAATCTGAATAAACAGATTCAACCTACACTCCTGAGCACCTACTATGTGCTGGCACTGATAGGTGTCTATGTCCATTATTTAAAATAACATCAGCAATCATAGGGCTTCCCAGGTTGAGTGGTAAAGAATGCACCTGCAATGCAGGAGATGTGAGTTTGATCCCTGGGTCGGGAAGACCCCCTGGGGTAGAAAATGGCAGCCCACTTCAGTATCTTGCCTGGAGAATCCCATGGACAAAGGAGCCTGGTGGGTTACAGTCCACGCAGTCACAAAGAGTTGGACATGACTGAGTGACTAAACAACAGCAATCATGACGATGTGTTGAGGATATGGCCACCTTTCTATGGAATGCTCCCTCTGTGTTCATCACCCCAGGCTTTGCTTCCTCATCTAAAAAGCAGCAATAGAGTCCTCACCTCTTAGATTGGCTGCATTAAGTGACTGAATGTCTGGAAGCTGCTTAGCACAGCGTATCTGGCACATTGTTAGCCTTCGAGGGATCCAGGGTTCGCTATTATTATTTTCACGAATATAGTAACACTGGGTTAGCTCAGGGTACTGGAAGCAGAGCCCAGCCACATGTGTGTGGGGCTGCCATCCTACCCCTGCTGCCACAGTCCTAGGTATCAGGGACCCTTGCATCTGTCCTACAGGCTGAGGTCTCCCCCCTCCCACCACATCTGCCAAGGAACAGGAAGATGGCTCCACCCTCACTGGGAGAAGAGGTTGCAGCTCAGCCACAGGGAAGCTCCTGGCCCTGTGGAGGCTTCTAAGGGAAAAGTCGAGACCAGACAATGCCCATTTTTTGGGTCTGCCTGCTGGGTTGTCATAGATACTGAAGACTCACAGAAGTCCTAGCTGGGTGAGTCTATCAGGGGAGCAACCACCCAACTAATCCCACCCCATCCCATCCTCCCCGCCTCAAGGAATGCTTGCTGCCTTGGAACACACCTAGGGCTTTCCGGCCCAACCAGGGAACCATGAAATGGGACTGGAGGCCCAGCTGAGCTCACAGACAGCGGATGTGGCATCCACTGATGGCTGATTCGGGAAACAGATGGGTGGCCCCAGGAAGGGTCCACTCATGCACAATGCAGTCCGGCCTCCAGTGCTCAAACCTGGGGCAAAGGGGATGGCCAGGCTTCTGGGGAGAGCCCTGGACCAGGAATCAGGACATTTGTTCTATAACAACCTTCCACACTATATCTTCCTGTCCTTTCCTACCTAGACTACTTAAACAGCTTCCTGATGCCTGTCCCCAACACCCCCCTGCCCCTCCTGCAGTCACATCACACAGCCACTAGGTCGACTTTTCAAAGCTACAATGTGGTTTTGCTGCTCCCCTTCATAAAGTCCTCAGTGGTTCCCCAGTGCCCTGGGGTTAAAGTCCTGCCTCCTTACCTTGCTTATTCAGTCTTCCATATTCTCACTACTCAAACCTTACTTTTTTTTTCACAATCCCTTCTGTTTGCTCCATTCACAGCAGACTTGCTTGAGTTCTTTTTAAACACTGGTTTGAAACATATGAAATTGCTGATAGTTGACCAAAATCACTGCCGATAGTGATTGCAGCCATGAAATTAAAAGACGCTTACTCCTTGGAAGGAAAGTTATGACCAACCTAGATAGCATATTCAAAAGCAGAGACATTACTTTGCCAACAAAGGTCCATCTAGTCAAGGCTATGGTTTTTTCGGTGGTCATGTATGGATGTGAGAGTTGGACTGTAAAGAAAGCTGAATGCCGAAGAATTGATGCTTTTGAACTGTGGTGTTGGAGAAGACTCTTGAGAGTCCCTTGGACTGCAAGGAGATCCAACCAGTCCATTCTGAAGGAGATCAGTCCTGGGTGTTCATCAGAAGGACTGATGCTGAAGCTGAAACTCCAATACTTTGGCCACCTCATGCGAAGAGTTGACTCATTTGAAAAGACCCTGATGCTGGGAGGGATTGGGAGCAGGAGGAGAAGGGGACAACAGAGGATGAAATGGCTGGATGGCATCACCGACTCGATGGACATGAGTTTGGGTGGACTCCAGGAGTTGATGATGGACAGGGAGGCTGGCGTGCTGTGATTCATGGGCTCACAAAGAGTCAGACACAACTGAGCGACTGAACTGAACTGAACTGACCTCCAAAGCTTATAGGGCATCAACTTAACACAACCACCTGTGCCTTGGGCATTTGTACCCTCCACCTAGAATGTATCCCTTGCTCCCCACCATCACCATCACCTAACCACTCCTTTTCTCCTCCCCAAGTGTCACTTCCTTGGGGCAGCCTTTCCTGATGTTCCCCTGGTAGCCTGCAAGTCCCTCTGTGACATGCGTGGAGTTTGTAGTGATTCTTTGCTGTCTGTTTTTTGCTAGATTGAAAGCTCCATGAGGCCAGGATCATGTCTGTCTTGCTCACCCTTTAGTCTTGGCACCTCATGGAGAACTGATAGATCACTCCTATGGATTAGGTAGATAAAGAAATTGATTATTCCATAAATCATTGTCTCCATGAAAAACAATCCCAATTTTTTTAAAAAGAAAATATTATAAATCTGTCTGAACCCGTGTGAGTGAAAGTGTAGCCATTTCAATTTAAATGCCTCATACAGCATGTGCCCAGTAAAGGCTCACTGGACAACCACCTGTACATATGAATGAATAGACAAAGCTCTACCCCAACCAGCTATGTGACCTCGAACCAGCCACCTCCCTCAGACATGGGTTTTCTACATCTGCAAAGGATGGTCACCATCCCTATACGAGAGGGATGTGCAAATTAAGTGGCATCTGGCATGCCAGTGTGTTTGGCATTATACTGCTCAGAAATGTTGATGGGCCCTGCCTGGAGCTGGCTGCAGCCACCAGGCTCCTTTCTGACCCAAGGGCACTGCCAAGGGATGAACTGCTATTAGAAGACAGACAGGGAAGCGTCTGACTTTAAGAATATTCCTTGTAACCACCACACTGAGCTCAGCCTTCATGGACTTTGTGTAACCCAGAGCAGGCACAAGCTTGGTCTTTTAGGAAACTCAGAAAGCTGGAATTTTTATGGCATCTCTAATTGCATAGTTGAGGATGCCTAGAATTTCATAGTGAAAGGGATTCAGAGCTCCTCTGAAACATCCCAGGCCAATCTGTTCTTGAACATACCCCATGGCAAGAAGCTCACTACTCCTAAGGTATCTCACTTAATCTTCAAAGAACACTGACTAGAAGATAGCTGGTGTTGAACCAAATTCTGCCTTCTGGGACCACCACCCAACTGGTCCCAATTTTCAGGTTTGCCCTCTCTTCTATGCTGCAGTCCTCAGAGATAGAGAGCTAGCCCCTCTTGATGTCAGGTCTCCAACATCTGGTCTTTGAGCATCCTTTCTGGCACTCAGTCTCCACGCCTGTACAGTGGGAATAGCACGTGATGCACCTTACTCCTCTTTGGGGGGGATAAGACTGATGAGGAGAGAGAATGAGCATCTTGGCTCAGAGAGGGAGGCTGCAGGAGCTCCACCCCTTCCTTCCTACAGGCCTCAGATCCAGATCTGGGATCACAGTGTATGTGTGTATGTGTGTGTGTGTGTGAGTCGCTCAGTCGTGTCCAACTCTTTGCGACCCCATGGACTGTAGCCTGCCAGGATCCTCTGTCCATGGAATTCTCCAGGCAAGAATACTGGAGTGGGTTGCCATTCCTTTCTCTAGTAGCTCCTGGTAAAAGCTGCCTTCCGCTGGGTGACTCAGGCTTAAAGGCTGTCCACTCTCTCCAGCCTCTAGGGGAGATTGATGCATACACTGATAGATCACTCCTATGGATTAGGTAGATAAAGAAATTGATTATTCCATAAATCATTGTCTCCATGAAAAACAATCCCAATTTTTTTAAAAAGAAAATATTATAAATCTGTCTGAACCCATGTGAGTGAAAGTGTAGCCATTTCAATTTAATTGTCTGAGACCTTCTTTGCTACAGCCCCAGGGAAAGAGTCCCTGAAGCTACTACTTACCAATCTAGAGGTTTCTCTCAAGCCTTATGAATGGCCACATCACACCATGGATGAGATGGATTTACATAGCAGCAGGAAGAATCTGAATTGGCCAGAAAGAAGAACTTTCTCACCAAGGAGACAGAATTATAGCTCTTGGAGACATAAAAAAATTGAATACTTACTCCTGTCCCTACCTTTTCCTTCCTGCTTACACATGCACCACTCCATTGAGGAAAGTTAAGGCTCAGTTCTACCAAGACACAGAGAACTGGCCAAAATGAACCTTGGGTGGGGCTTGAGGATGAGGTGTAACAGCTCAGGCATGGGGGAACTCTCAGAACAATATAAGTGAAGAAATGATTTAGGAGCAAAGGCAAGAACAAGGTTGGGGGGGGGGAGTGAAGCGTGAAAGATGAGACGTGGCTTCCCAGCTGGCTCTTCTGTGAGATGGTCACCTTGTTTCTTTTCTTCTCTAAGCCTCCATACTCCTCCCCAGAACACAGGAGAACAAGGAACAAAGAACAATCTAAGCATAAGGTTCTAGCCTGAACTGCACGTCCCTAAATGTTCAAGGAACTGTGGCTATTACTTATGGTCACCCACTTGGACCTACCATGAGGCCATTCAGATGCTGTGCCACCTCTCAGACTCCCTCAATCCCTTGCCCTGTGTACTCTGCAGTACCCAGAGTGGGTGATCCAGAAATGTTTGCTGAATCAATGAGTCAGCCCAGAGACGATGCGAAAAAGACAGGAAATAAACACTAAATTACAAGCAGCATAAAAATAGCCCCATTTCCAAAGCAGATTCTTCTGATTCTGCGAATCCAAGCAGGAGCAGCAAAACCTCCAATCCCCTTTCACTAAAATATCTCAATCCAGGGTCCCTGGAGTAGCCTTACTCTGTACAAACCATAGCTCATGTCTTTCCTGACCTTTCTATCTTCAATATGACTTCAAGGTGCCATCTTGCCTCCTAAATCCTGGAAGCCCATTTACCCAAGCTTCCCTCCTTGTTCAGAGGCCAAAGCCAATTCTTCAGACTCTATCTTTCTAACACTCTTAGCCTCCTATGCCCTTGGCTTCAAGTCCAGGTGTTTTGGCCACGCTCAGTACCCCAGTGATGGGCAAACTCTCCCTTTCTCTGAGGCCTGCTGAGGTCACCCATGTCATAATTTTCCTAGCTGGGGAGACCTTTGTCAATACCCAGTCTGATCACAAGTCTTCTCAGACACATCCAGGTGGTGGAGCACTTGGTATGGCTGGGGTTCTTTGGGGAATGCACAAAGCTGTGACACATTTAATTCCTGTCACCTGAACAAGGAGTAATTTTATTTACTAGAAGAAAATACGGCTCTATTATAGGTATGCAGGGCTCCACGATTCAAGAAATAATAACACACAAAATACTTTAAAGAAATCACATTTAGTGGGATAAAAATACATAACACAAGCCTACTTACCAAATGCAATGTGAAAGATGATGCTGACAAGCTGAGCAAAGATGCTCGGTATCAGGTGTGATATTTGACAATGGAATGTTCATTCATTTTGTCATCTGCTACTGCTCCTGAGCATACAAGCCGTACAAGGCACCAAAGGTTTAAGAACAATTTACGTGAGAGAGAGAAAAAAAAGGAGAAAATTCTATCCATTCGCTCCATTTTCTTTTACTGTGAGCTACTCTATTTGAACGACCACAAATAATAGTTCTTACTAGCCTACTGTGTACCTGCTAAACACCTCAGTCTGGTTTATGAACACCAGAGTCCTAGAGGAATAGCATTAGGAAAAAGAATGCCTGTTAAGCAAGACCTTACAATAACCACTTTGCTCCTACTATAAGAATCAGCATGCAAATGGTGCCCACTCACCACCCCCAGGGCTTGGCTGCTCTCCATGGTGCTGAACACAGAGGCTGGGGTGAACCTTAATTTCCCTGCTGCTCCCCGGACAACACAGACTGTTCTCACTGTCTAGGAGCTTTTATAAACACACATGCATCTGATTTGTATTTCTCCCTCAATATGAAAATGGTTTCGTAGGTCTGTTTTGCAACACTGGAAAAATCTAGTCTCCTCTCTCTTAAGACTGTAAATTTAAAGCTTCAAATGTGTGCTTGTTTGTGTGTGTATGACAGGAAAATGGATGGGATTTTCTTAATGGACTGGGGGTGCTGATCAGAGATCCATGTTTTCATCTGATTTTTCCATGGCTCACCAAGGATGTGGCACAAGTCATTTCCCTTTTTCATCTCTCAATCTGTGGTAGAAAAGATTGGGGCAGGTACTGTACTGTAGCTCTGACATTCAGAGTGCCTACACCTGTGTTCTGGCTCTTTCAGGGACTCAGAGACTGTCAAACAGGATGACCTTGCCTAGCCTCCTCCAGCACAGAAGATTTTCTGGATCCAGAGGAAGAGACAAGGCTTAGCTTCTCTTGTAAGAAGCCAGGGATTCAATCTCTCTCTGCTCAACTCTCCCCCCAGCCCTCACTCCCCATGGACCAGCCATAATTCAGCTAAACCTGAGAGTTCACCCATATTTTATTTACTGATTCGATGTTACGAGACAAGTAAAATAGACGGCTGTCACCTCTATTAAACTGGGCAGGAAAAACAGCCATGTAGGCAACAGGCTATTTCTGCTTATAATGTGTCATCTGTTTCCTTGGGGGAGGGAAGCAAGAAAGGGGAGGTCCTAGTCTAATAGGAGAGCCCAGTCCTGTCACTTTCAGGGGGGAAGCTCAGGGTTGCCCTGCAACCTGTCCCACCCCCACTCTCAGCTACATGGTAGACAGGTCAGGCCAGCCAGTGGGAAACTACTCTGTTTCCCCCGTGATCCAAAGTAAAGTCACTGTATTCACTCATCAGACTTGGGTAAAGAATGGCTGTTGAACCCCAGTTTGGGAAGCCTATGCTAGAGAAGCAAATCTTCGATTGGTCATCTCTTACAAGTACACAAACACACACACACACATATGCACACACTCTTGCTCACCAGACTCAGGGTGGATGGCATTTATACTCTCAAAGCTAAATGGCCCAAGCTGACTGTCTATAGAGCCTGAATCTCCAGGTTTAACCGTCAACACCTCACTTTACACAAAGCTGTCATGTAGACCTGCTGTCTACACATCCTAGCAGGATCCTGTGATGTGGCATAAACAGGAAAAGGGGAAGCCTGACCTATGGCTGGCGACAGCACAAGTGGTCCAGCCACAGTTCTGCCGCGCAGCTGCCCTGAGTAACCTGCCTGGTGAGGCTGGAACCGCAGAAGTTCTCTTTTATGGTTCAGCTCCCAGAGGGAGCAGCAGAGATGCTGAGGGACAGATGGGAAGAGGAGAGGGCTGAGGTCAGAAAAGACAGGAGGGTCATGGCCTTTTCTTTTGCCTCTTCTTGAAGTTGACAGCTTGTGCCTTTCTCAAGAGGAGAATCATCACTATAGGAGCCAGAAAATGGATGTAAGGACCAATCCTAGGCCCAAAAAAGAAAGATCCATTCCCCTAAACACTCCAGCTCTGCCCAATAGACCCCATAGGAAAGGTCTTGGCGTAGAAGGTGCTGAATTGATAGGGCAGAAGACCACCATGGACAGCATTAGAACACTGACTTCACGGAAGAATCTAACAATGTCTTGCATGAAATCCTTGCTGGCAACATGGAAAAAGGGTTGAGCTGAATGACAAGGCTGCTAGATAGACTTATATTCAACCTGTATGTATCAAGGCATTCATTTATTTAACAGATAGTTATTAATCACCTACTACGTACCACACGTGGTACTAGGTGAATTGGGCAAAGTGGTGAATAAGTCAGTTGCAGTCCACACTTGTCTCTAAGATTTTCTAAGAAAGCTTCTCTGTGAGGTAACCATGAATTACAATCCAGTAAGTGCTATGACAAGGGAAGTTCAGGATGCTGTGGGGACTCATAAAAGGAGATGGAAGTCAAGAAAGGCTTCCTGGAAGAAAATATATGTTTGCTGAGACCTAAAGTTATGACCAACCCTAGATAGCATATTGAAAAGCAGAGACATTACTTTGCCAACAAAGGTCCGTCTAGTCAAGGCTATGGTTTTTCCTGTGGTCATGTACGGATGTGAGAGTTCGACTGTGAAGAAAGCTGAGCACCGAAGAATTGATGCTTTTGAACTGTGGTGTTGGAGAAGACTCTTGAGAGTCCCTTGGACTGCAAGGAGATCCAACCAGTCCATTCTGAAGGAGATCAGTCCTGGGATTTCTTTGGAAGGAATGATGCTGAAGCTGAAACTCCAGTACTTTGGCCACCTCATGCGAAGAGTTGACTCATTGGAAAAGACTCTGATGCTGGGAGGGATTGGGGGCAGGAGGAGAAGGGGACGACAGAGGATAAGATGGCTGGATGGCATCACTGGCTCAATGGACGTGAGTCTCAGTGAACTCCGGGAGTTGGTGATGGACAGGGAGGCCTGGCGTGCTGTGAATCATGGGGTCGCAGAGAGTCGGACATGACTGAGTGACTGAACTGAACTGAACTGAACTGAACTGAAAGGATGACTAAGAAGTTAGCCAGAAAGAAGAGCAAGAGCAGAGGTCAAGTTTAAGGGAAAACATAGTGACTTCTAGGGACTTGGATGTTCAGTTCAGAGGAGCAAGGAGTGTGTGAGGCAAGGAGGGACAGCGCATGAGCCTGCAGATATCAACCCCAGCAGTCATAAAGGGCCTGAAAGCATGAAGAAGCCAGTAGGATTTCAACTCTGGTTAAAGTGTGGGTGGTGGATTCAAGACCACTGAATAAAGTTGACAAACTCTGACACTGGTCATTTCCTGCCTAATGCGTTGATGGCATGGATAGATGAAGTGAAGGCAAGCATGCTCATCCAAGGCTCAGAGGGCATGAAGCATGCCAGACAACAGAAAAGGAGGCACAAAAGCTTCACTGTCCAGACCCATGGTTCTCAACCACAACCACATTGCAGGCCCATAACCACTTACTTCTCTACCACAGACCCCTGGGGGGCAGTGGGTGGGAGGTCAAGGAGGAAGAAGAGCATGAAATCCCTGCCTACCTCCTAAGGATAGAGAGATGGGAACAGGCTTTGGTGGTCCAGAAACAGCGAGCAAGAAAAACTGCCTGAAGGTTCAAGATAGGATTTACCAGGGATAAATGACAGGTCCTGCCTTTAGGCTCAAAAGATCAACTGCCAAAGAGAGGATGAGGGGAGTGGTAGATCGGCAGCCATACCTGCGGAAAAGACCTTGTGATCTCATGAGACCACCAGCTCAGTATAAATCAACAGAGTGAAATGGCTGCAGAAAAGGCTGAAATAGTCTGGGGGTGTATAAGCAGACACCTTGCGTCAATGCTGAGATGCAAGGAGGGGATGAGCTTACTGTTTTCAGTACATAAGCAGGACTGTGGTTGGCTCTGGACACCACACTGAAAGAACTGGGCGTCGTTGGTCTGGAGAAATGCCTTTACATTTCTGTGGGGTTGCACTGTGCACCAGGGTATAAATCCAAACCAGATGCAGGCAGGCAGGGTGAGCATAATAGTAAGAATGATGGGTAACATTTATTGAGAGCTTACAACGCTATGGTCTAAACACATTATGTGCATTAACTCATTTAATCCTTATAAATGAGGATTTATAAAAACCCCGTAAGGCACGTGTTACTATTATTATTATGAGAGATTAAATAATTTGTCCCAGATCACTCAGGTGGGAAGTGATGGAGGCAGTCCTTAAACTCAGGCTGTCAGATTCCAGACCCTGTGAGTTTATCCACAATGTTAGATTGCTAAAATCTATAGAGAGTTTGCTTCTCTGGTGGCTCAGATGGTAAAGAGTCTGCCTGCAGTGCAGGAGACCCAGGAAGATCCCCTGGAGATGGAAATGGCAACCCACCCCAGTATTCTTGCCTGGAAAATCCCATGGACAGAAGAGCACTGGTCGCAGAGTTGGACATGGCTGAACGACTTCACTTTCTACTTTCTACAGAGAGCTTCCTTCGGGCCATGTTAATTTTCACAATGATCCCTGGAGGTCAGATCTGTTGCTATCCGCATTTTACACGTGAGGAAGTCGAGGCTTAGAGCAGTTAAATGACTTACCCAAAGTGACACAGCATGGAAGGAAGGAATGAAGGAATGAGGGTTCAAACTCAAGACAGATGGATTTCAGAACCTACACTGTTGACGTGTAAGTCACACTACCTTCCCTGGAACTGCAGGAAAACCAATTTTAGGGCAAATTTTGCAACAAAGATTGGAGTGGGCCAATATGTTTGCGAGAAAGAACAAAGCACAATCAAAAAGTGGTGAGTTTCCTGTTATGGGTGGTATTCAATCAGAGACTAGATATCCACTTACTAGGGATGGGGGAGGGGTCCTCCAGTGACTTAGAACAGTGGTTCTGAAAGTGTAGGCTGATGAGCAGCATCAGCTTCATCTGGGAATCCATTAAAATGCAAATTCTCAGGCCTCACCCCAGACCCACTGAATCAGAAGCTCTGGGGGTGGGACCCAGCAGTCTGTAGTTTATTGAGCTCTCCAGGTGACTCAGATGCATGTTAAGATTGGAGAAGCAGAGGCCTAGACTGACCCCTGGGGTTCTTTTCAGCCTGGATTCTGTGATTCTTCACTGTAAACAGGAAATGTGATGCCTGGAGCCCTGGGAAGGCCCTGGCTCCCTGCTCCTGCTTTTCCGCCCAATTGGGCAGGCTTTTTGGAATAGCATATTTCAGTTCTGCAAAGCAGATGCAGGAAGGCTTTGCAGAAGTCTCCCTCATTCCTATATTTAAAGAGCTCATCTCTGCAGCAGTTCTGAGAATACTCTTAACCCCCTTCCAACACAGCGTGTCTGCATCGGTCCCTTTAAAAGCATAAGATTTCATTGTCTCCCATGGATGGGAACCCTCTTCACACAAACTGGGGTCTCAGCTCCTTCTCCCTCATCTTTTTCCCTCTGTCTTCCTTAACCCCCATTCAGTATAGCACCAAAGGATTTGGCGTGGAAGCTTCCGCTCTCCCCGACTTCACCCCATTCATTGTCTCCCATCTGTAAGATCACCGTGGGATTCGCTCCATGGCTTCATTACCTGGAGTCTCCCAGCAGAACCAGCAGTGCCTATGCCCTGGGGCCCAGCCTCCAGCCACAGATCCTCTCTAGGATTCACCAGCTTGCTTCAGGAGCGAGCTTGGACTCCCCATCCCAGAAGAACTGATCAGGACTCCCAGACCAATCCCTCAAGGGCATCCCATAGCCAGGGTCTTCCCAGCTCTGAATATGTGCAAATGACATTTCAATCAAAACACTGCAAATGTAGGGAAGAACCAGAACCTCATGGGCTTTGGGTGTGTGATAAATAACAGGCCAGGAGGTGTCTGGGAGCTTTGGGCATACAGGAGCATGCTAGGAAGAGTACCCCTTTTGCTCCCTAGCATGGCAGGTAACTATCACAGGCTGCCGGAGACATCCATTCCATTGCTGGGTATGTGAGAAATGGGCAAATACCCACATATTGAGCTGCAGGGGGTACTAGTTACATGGTTGGCACAAGGCACATGGTTGGCACAGGCAGAGGGCAGATAAGAAGCAGATAACCTCACAGCTCAGAGTCTGAGGGTGGAGACAGAGCCTCCATCCTTGGGGAATCTTTTTCTCCTTAACATTTATTAAGCACCAAGCCCTATGCAAAGAGCTTTATATACTTTATTTCTTTTAATCCTCACAACAGCCCTGTGAAGACCCTAGGAGTTTCAACAATATGAAATTTTTATGGGTCAAAACCAGCTGAAAATGGTTTAATTCAATATTAATAAATCTACCTCGTTGATGAGGAAATGGAGGCTTGGAGGTGAAGTGACTCACCCAAGGTCTCACAGCTAGCACCTTAGACTCCCACTCAAGCTCAGATCCACCATATTTCATCAAACCTGAGACATACCATCATGTTTAAAGGTGCCAATAAAGAAAAAATCCTGCAAGTAAACTCAAACCCGATGTGAGATCCAGACTGATTTCAGAAATGTGAAAATGTCAGGGGAAGAGTTGATGTTAGAATCAGTGAGATATATTAAGTGACTCACAGAACTTCTCTGTGAGAGAAAGCCCTAGACAAACCCACAAACATAGCTATAATCAAGGTCAGTGAGCCTTAGTGAAGAAACTGCAAAGGTCAAAGGAAACAAGGAGAGGAACAGGGGAACGCAAGCTCTGTGGGGAGCAGAAAGCCTGGCTGGAGGTTAGGTAGTGTGGACTCTGGAGGTAACTGGAAATAAACCAAAGTGCGGTGAGGGTGGAGAGCTCTGGGGTGCAGCACCTTTGAAGTGTGGCTGAAGGGAAACAAAGCAAAATCAGAATGATCTGCTGTCCTCGGGTCCCCTGCCCTCAGTCCAGTCTTCTCTGATCTCCCAATCACACTCAATCAAGGTTTGGTTTCTGGAGTACAAAGAGAAGCCGAAGAAAACAGGGACTTCAGAGGAAGCACTGGTGCTAATACGCATAGGCCAGCGAGGCATCTGGAGCACAAAATTTAAGGAGGCGCTCACTGTCACGGTCAGTCACGCCAAGAGTATGGCCACCATTTGAGAGCCTCCTTAAATCCTGCTTCCTGGCGGCCACACTCCCCTGACCCCAGTCCCACCCAGTTTGTTGGTAGTAGACTCCTCTCCTCCAACAAAAACAAGAAGAAATGCTGATCTTGGAACGGAACAGAATTCAAGCTTTTTTGAAATGATATCCCATCTGTCTAACTCTATGAAGCAAGCAGTCTCATCCCATTTTACAGATGGGGAAACTGAGACCCTGGAAAATAACATGACCCCTCCTATCGTGCTTGTTCCACATCTGTCACTTCTGTGGGGACTCTAAGCAGGGCATTTTCCCATACTTCCAGAACAGGTCAGTCCCCGGCAGCCACCATCATCCCAATCTCGCTGTGCCCCCGGAAGAAGGAACATGGTGCAGAAGAACAGTAAGCATGGATTTGCCTGTGCTCTGTCAGAGGTGGCATGGTAAGGGGAATGGGCAGCTCTTGCACCCAGGTCCCTGCACCCCACCCAGTGTCCATGGAACAGCAACATGTTCCAGGGTCCAGCATCAGTGGACCTTACCCTCTGATGGTCCACCAATCTCAGCTCACAGCAAGGCAGGCTCTATTTAGAAGGTCAAAATGTGACTCTTGCTTACAAACAAAATGACCAAACAACCTATCAGCCTGGAAAGGATGTTGGAGGGGAGACAGGGTGGGGAAGGAAGGAAGGACAAGAGCAAATTCGCTGACCCCCTTTTCTGGCCAGGCCACCAGCTGAAGAGCAGGGAGGGAGACACAAACGCAGAGCCCTGGGCTTTCCTCAAGGCTCTGATGATGTCTTTGAGGACAGCCTGCGGGCTGCCAGGGTGAACTGTAGGCTGGAGCTCCCGGAGAGCAGAGGGATTCCTGTGGGTGGACTGGCCACACCCAAAGGAGTGTCCCACCTTTATTTCGGACTCGGATTAAAGAATTAAGCAGAGTCCAGAAGCCCAGACGAGGTGGGGTGTAGACATGTAAGGATGTACATCGCATGTGCAGAAGGGGTGGGAAAGACCAAACATCCCTTTCCTCTCGGGAAAGCTTATCTACCACTTGGTCCATCTACAAGGACAGTTTGATGCTGAACACCAGTTACTGGTAGGTTTCAGTGTCACAGAGCCCATGCAATCATCCCCAGAGAAAGCCTAACAGCCCAGGACTCTGAGGCCACACTCAGCACCCAGAAGCACAGTGGTGGGGCGCTACACTCAGCACCCCTGAGTATCAGTGCCTCCTGTCTTCCGACTACACAGACTACACAGTAAAAGCGCAGGATCTGGGGTCTGGCTGGTGAGAGTTCTTATCCTGCATTCACCACTTACTGGCCACGTGATCTTGGGCAAGTGACTTCACTAAGCTTAGTTTCCTCATCTGCAAAATGAGGACAATGTCTGCAGGCAGGATTGGTGAAGCCTAAACCAGATGGCGAAGGAAAAAAAATATGCAACAGCTACTGGTCTCAAGCAGTTACTAGTCACACTACTAGTCATTCTTTGAAAAGCACGGTGCTTGGCAGCTAGTAAGTGCTCAGTAAACCAGAGCCATTATATTTCGATTGTGTGTTGTTCCAGACCCAGGTGGGGTCCCAGGCAGGAGATGGTGCAGCCACCTCAGCACAGGCACACTGCCCCCTGGTGCTCACGCGGGGGAATCGGCGCCTGCAAGAAGAGCTGCCAGCCAACAAGCCCAAGGCCGGTCTGCGTCTGCTCCAGGCCCACCCTTGGCCCGTCTGTCCATCAAAGCACCTTGGCAAGGACACGCCAGGGCCTGCTGGGTGCCAGCCCTAAAGGGAGGGCTCTGCTTCTGGACTTTCAGTTCTCTCTGCTGCCAGGCAGGGCCTGGGGAGCCCCTCGGTTCCCTCTGGAAGGTCCTGAGCAAAAGGCGGGGGCTTGGGCGGGGGGGGGGGGGGGGGGCAGGTAGGGGGAGGGTGGGGATGGGGATGTGCAGGCTGAAGCAGTGTGGGGCTAAGGCAGGGGCAGGTGACTGTAACAGCCTGGAGGAAGCCTGGCTTCGGCAGATCAGAAACGGTCCCAGTGGTGGAGCACAGCCAGGTGCTGCCCTGCATGGATATCCCAAGCAGCCCTAAGCCCTGAGCCTCCCCTGCATATGACCTTGCACCCCCTGCCACTGAGGATGCGGTCGTCCTAGAACCCACAGTGCATCTGTGCCTCTTCCCCCGACCCCCACCAAGTGGGCTCTGTTTCCTGGGGACAGGACAAGGGGCCTGTGGGAACGGGGGCTCAGGGGCCCTCACAGACCCCACAAAGGAAGCAACCAAGCAGCTTTGCATTTGGAAGGGTGGGAACGAAGAGTCGCTCCTCAAAGCCCAAAAGAAAGCAGTGGATTGGACTTCTGAAGTCAGCTATCATGCTGGCGGCAGGGGGACCCGAGTGACCTTGGGAGGGCCTAGTCGGGACGCTGTGCTGGCTCACCCCGCATCAGCCACCTCTAAAAACCCCGGATCATCCTGACGTCAAAAGACGGTTTAGCGCAGTGCGAAGCAGGCATCAAGAAGAAATTATAAACTCCAGCTCGAGAAGGAGGGAAGCCCGGGCTGACAGGAGCAGCTGGGCTGGAAAGTGGAGACAGAAATTCCTCAAGTGAATGCTTTCTAAGGCCCCTCGGGCCACTCCCAGGTCTTGTCTGAAGCTATTTACTTCCAGGGGGGGAAACCCTATTGATCTTCATTCAGTGCCTGTCTGCTCCAACACGGCCGCGATGTTTCAGCGCATCACCAGTCACTGCGAGAAATTTCTCATTGTTTTACACACAGCGGCTCTGAAACTCAGGAGATGAACGTTCAGGACCATTTGGGTGAACTGATGACAGGGGATGCAGACAGGGCTGACTTGGGGAGGGGACCTCATGCCCCTGGGACTGACTACAGTGTCCGCTGGGCTTCCCCGCCCCCAGTCCAGGCTCAGAGTCTCGCAACTCTGTTTTGCTCCCAGTGTAGATGCTCCGCGAGTCTGCCCGATCTGCCCACCTTCCACCCTGCCACATACACCTGCTTTATGTCTCTGCAGTCATTTGGCTCTGAACCTCCCCCCGGCTGGCTAGAGATCACCACCATCCGCTGGAACCCCTCCAGCTAACGCCACCACTGTCTGGTTCCCTTCTCAAATGCTAGGCGGCCCTCGATTCTACATGTATGTAAAACAAGGGGAGATCTAGACATGAAACCTACCAAGGCATTGACAGTCCCCATCAGCCCACACTAAAAGGAAACCTAAAATCACAGAATATCCCAAGCATCATGGCCAGCTCAATAGTTTACAGATGAGGAAACTGAGGCTCCGGGTTGGTGGGAGAGTGTGAATTGACCAAGATGGCTCAGGAAATTGGTGGAAGGCAGAGTAGAAAACCCAGGCCTCCTGGTTCCCAGCCCAAGGTCCCTCCGCATCAGTGTCTAGGTCTAGTAGCCAGGAAATCAGGTCCCCACATGAGGCCACAGAAGCACTGGAAGGACCCACGCATTAAGCTGCTTTCCGTGAGTTAAGACTAGGATCCATCTGAACAATAATAACGATGATAATAATAATAACAAAATGCTGAACAATATGTCTTGAAAATCTTCAATGAGCAACACTTGATAACAACACACAGAATACATCTTCCACATATTCATATAAAATAATCAATGATCATTTTTTTCCTGCAGACTACAATCCAATTACTCTCTCTCCCTCGCTCTCTCCCTCACTCTCCTTTGTTACTTGCAAACCATCCAAGCAATCAATGCCTTGACCTCTCCCTCTGATAGACACAATTACAAAAAGACAGAGCAATGCAATTCATCTATTCAAGACGGATTGTTTGGACACTCTGTCACACTGCTGAGCTATCCATCTCCTTGTCTAAGAGGAAATTTAAGCCCCCCAAAAAGGCACAAAGAGAGGGGGCGGGTACGCTGCTCCCCAGTCCAGAGAGCCCCTTGCACACCTGCAGGAAAACCCTCTCCTGGGCTGGTGCTAGGCGACGCCTGCCTACTGGAGAAGGATTCGGCTCCCAACACAGCCAGCGCAGGCACCCGTCTTGGGAACCAGAACCATCCAGCACACCCAATTTCCAGGGCCTCAATTCCTGTGGCCCCAGCCAGAGCCCTGAGATCTCAGGGCTGGAGAGAGAGAGAAAAAGGAGAGGGCATTGGGCCCAGCCAAGGTGTTGTGTTTGGGTTTCAACACACGGTTCTCTGTGTGTGTCTCTCTCTCAACACACCACGTCCACTGCCCTTGGCTCCTGCTGAGACTCCAGCCTGGGCTCAGAAGGAGGCAAATTCAGCTCCCCAGGGAGCTCCAGAGAAACCCAGGGATCTCAGAGCCTACCCATCCTCCATCCAAGCTGGCAGAGCTCCGGCGGTCACGTTTGGCATTGGCACAGCACCCCAGTCCTCGGGCTGGGAATCAAATGGGGCAGGGCTCTTGGATATAAATGGCTTGGGCCGACACGCTAATTAATCCTGGGGCTTAATACGAAGAAGATTAGAAGAGAGGAGGGCTTTGCCATCCTTAATTGCATTATTACACGCTGAACCCAAGAAAGGGCGGGCAAGCTTGGGGCTTCCCCTCAGGGCAGTGAGGAGTCCCCCGGTGAAAGTCAATTTCACGGTAAGAGGAAGCGGGTGAGGATACATCATCCCGCCCCTCCTCAGTGCATCCTTGCCTGGCTTCCCTCACCTGCTCTTGTCTTCCTGGGCCCCCAAAGACCACCACCCCCTGACTCTGGGCTTTGAGAGTGCCCCTCCCACCCCTGCAGGGGAAGGAACACAGAAGAGGGAACTGCAATGCGTGGGCTGGGTGCATAGCACCTTTTGGGTCCCCCTCTCTTCTCCCAAGGGCACCCTATCAATCAGGCCCCTATACACACACACACACACACACACACCCCAAAAACAAACAAACAGAATAAAGGAAGTCCTGGCCCACTACTAAGGGGCTGCCTGCTCCTGGAACGGTGACCAAACCGGGCAGTGGGACAGGCAAAGGTGCAGAGATGGAAACAATATTTTTGGCTTGCCTGGAGCAGTCTGGGCTGCAAAGGGTTAAGCCTGGTCGTGAGGGCTGTCCCCAGAGTCGGGTGCCTGGATTCCTCTGCCTCAAATATCTGCCTGCTGGGGTCCTGGGCAGGAACAGGAAGACCCCAGCGTGGGCAGAGCTGAGGACTGTGTTCTACCCTCGTCCAGATGTCCAGTTCAAGAGGACCTGGAATCCAGGGGAGAGCAGGGAGGCGAGAGAAGGGATTTCTGATTGCCTCCTAGGAAAACCTCAAGTACGGAAGCCAAGCTCGATATCGGTTGCCTGCACCCGGTCACGCCGCGGGCAGCCCAGAGTCCGCGCCTGGATTAGAGCCACAGGGGAGGAAGGCGGCCCTAGCTCGCCGGAGCCAGATGCTGGTGGGGGCGCCTCGCGAACCCAGGCGGCCCAGGTCTCCCGTCTGGCGGCGGGCGCAGGGCCTGCGTGGCCGAGGCTCCCGCCTGGCCAGGCCGGGCCCAGCCCTGGCGGTCTCGGGCCTGGGACACGCGCCCCTCCACCCTCTCCCCCGCCACCACTCTCCCTCCCAGCACAGGCCTGAGCGCTGCCTACGGGATGCCTGGGGCGGCCACAACAAAGTTAAAGCCCCGAGTAAGAGTCCCTGGCGAGAAGAGACGCGGAGACGCGAGAGCCTCAGAGCCGCGCGCAGACCCGCCAGCCGCCGCCAGCTGCTGAGGGATTTCGGCTAACTTTAAAAAACCGCTGGCATCCCTCTCCTCGCCTTCCCTGCTTGCGCCGGTCAGGCTCTGCCCTGCCCCAGGCGGGGGAGAGGCCTCTGCCGCGATGGATGGCTGGAGCGACCGGGGGAGGGGACGACCCTCCCCTGCCCCGCGCAGCGGGGCTGAACGGGGGCCACTGAGGCCGAGGGCGGCCACCGGGAGAGGAGACCGGCCGTCCTCGTCTGGCGAAGCCGGACCCTGCTTCCCCGCCGCGGCCGCTCGAGCCCTGCCCCAGGTCGAGGCTAGGGGCCCGCGGGAAGCGGGGAGAAACAAGAGAAGTTGGCGCCTTCCCCAGGGTTCCCGCTTCGCAGAGGAGCCAGGTCCCAGAACTCGGTCTGCGGCCGGTCCTGCTGGCAGTCGCGGGCAAATGCGCCCGCGACTCAGGCTGGGACCCGAACGCTTCGCTACACTCCGCCAGGTCTGGCGGTCCAGGAGTGCGCCAAGGGCCCCTCGCCCGCCGCAGCCCAGCTGCTTCCTTCCCAATAAGTAAGGCCCGTGACCCCGGCTTGGAACTTTGTCCTCACTGGGTCGAGCTTCTGATGGTCACCCGGCCCCGGCAGACCGCAGAGACGTTAGGAAATCTCTTGGGATCGCGTTCAGTGGCCCCCGTTCCCGCCCCCGCCCGGGCGCACGGAGACCCTCGGCTCCCGGGAGCCCTTACCGATCCGGATGACGTGGGGCATCCCGCGCGAGTCTGGGATCCAGAAGGCGCACACGAGGAGCCCGGCCCAGTATTCCCAAACCAGACTCCCGAGGCGCCGCCAGGGAGCGGTCATCGTTGGGCGCCGCCAAGCGTGCCCGGGGCGCGGCCGTGGCGGGCTCCCTGGGGCGGCAGCTCTAGGCGCGGGCGCGCAGCAGCCCCCGAGGCGCCGCCTGGCCCAGCAGCCTGGCTCCCGAGCGCCGCTGCGAGTGGGGGGCGCCCCGCGGCGCCGCGCACATCTTACTGGGGGGCCGCCCCGCCGGCGCCCGCCCCGCCCGGCTGCCGCCCACGGGCCGCCCGCGAGCAATGCTCCTGGGCTCCGCCCGGGCTCCGCTCGGACTCAGCTGCGGCTCGCGTCGGCTCTGCTACCGCGCGGGCTCCCACCTGCCCCGGCTGCCGGGCGCTGGCGGGCGGGCTGCACGCGCGTCTCCGGCCGCTCCTCCTCCAGCCGCGGCGGATGCTATCGCCCGGGCTCGCACAAAGCCCCGGAGTGGAGTTGCACGCGCGCACACACTCCCTCCCAGCCCCCTCCCTCGCGCCCTGCCTCCCGCCTCCCGCGCCGCCCGCGCTCCCTCCGCGCACTCCCCCGCGCACACACATTTCACACTCACACCCGCCGAGGCGTACACTCGCGAGCTCACACCTGCGCAGGGGGCGGGGAAGGGGGCCCGAGACCCGCTTTAGGGGGACGCCCGGAGAACGAGGACTCTCCTCGCTTCTCAGACGTCCCCATCCGCCCTGCGGCCCCCGGTCCCCTTCGACTACGAGGGCACGGAGCCCGGGAGCCGGGCGTGGAGCACGAGAGCTGGCACCGCGAGCTGGGAGACGGCGGCAGCCTAGCGGCCCGACCAGCTGGAGGAGACGCGCCCGCCGGGAGCAGAGGGACCCGGAGCCCGCCGTCGGCGGAGTCGCGCCTTTCAGCTCCCACGCAACCGGCACTGGCTGGACGGCAGCGGCCGGGGACTGACCCAGGAACCGGTTTCCCTCCCTAACCCCCATCCCTCGTGGAAGCAGAGTTAGAGTTGGGCCCGGGACTCGAGGGAGACGAAATTCCAAGAGGATCGTCCAGCGCTGCTCTAGGGGAGCTGCAGGAGCTGGTGGGGGTGGGAGAGCCCAAGCCAGACCCTCTGCTGTGGAAAGCCGGACTTGACCGTGCACAGCCACTACGGGGTTTTCGGAGGAAGATGGCTTAAATCCTTAGATACGGAGGGGCGGCTGAGATGCACCCTGGTACTTCGCATCTCTCTTCTCCAACCCTGCAGGAGGACGGCCCCCCTTCCCCATTTCTCCTGAGAAAGAATAAAGAGAAACTGTAATTTTCCTTGGGGGTGGAGCAGGACCCGAGGGGGAGCATGCTAGAAAGGGTTAAAAAAAAAAAAAAAAAAAAAAACCTTGTTTATTAGCAATAATAAATTTTTTTTCAAGTGGCGCTGGGTGTCGAGGGAAGAGAAGAGCTGTGGAGCGAGTCTGGAGCAGGAGGCTGCGAAATACGCAGTTAGGCGAGTTTAATGACCTTTTTGACAGAGACAAAGCGGTGCCGATACAGTAGATAAATAAACGAATCTGTCACCGGGCAGCGGCTAGGCTGTGTGTGAATTTATTTTTCTCATTTAAATAATTTGATCTATTCCATCATTCCAATCTCTCCCATTTGCCAGCTGTCTGGTAACAGCATGGCCCCCAACATCTGAAAAACAAATCTTTAATTTTCTTACAAATAGACTATGAATCGGGCTCTATCTGGCTTGTTAATTTCCCGGTCTTTTCTTTGCCTCCCTGTCCAGGCATAGGAAGCATTGTGTGGGGACGTGAGTATTACTGCATGGCCAATCCTGATGACTGGGGGAGGCGGGGGAGGTACTCTCTCCCTCTTGAAATGGAGGCAACCCTGGAAGGAGCAAGAAGGGAGATTCCCAAGGATTTCCTCTCCAGAAGGGAAAGAGGTGTGCAGGTCTTGAGGACATCCTCAAAGATCTGCCAGCAAATGAAGGTTACCTTTTTTTTTTTTTTTTTTTTGCCAGACTTTGGGCCTTCCTCACCCTCCAGCAGGAGTGGCTGGTTTCCCAAGCAGCCACTGAAAAATGTGGCCCAAGGGACCAGAGGGAAGGACATGCAGACCAGAGCCAGAGAAGCAGCAGCTGCCACCTCTTGATAGAGAGTTATGGGCCCCAGTGGGCACCAGCAAGGAGGACGTGCAAGAGAAGGAAGCAGAAGGCCCCACCCTCTAGGGTAAAGCTGAAGGCGCCTCTTCAAGAGTAGACACCCCATTGCCAGCACTTAGCAGCTTCCACAGCTGGTTTAGTTGTTCCAAGGAACCTGAAAGTCCTGGCTGATGACTAAAGAAGGAAATTCCAGTGCCCTGCGAGGGAAATGGAAAAGGCAATGGCAGGATCTGAACTCAAGGCAAAGGATGTAAGGCTAAAAAGGCATTGCCAACAGTGTCCAAGAAGAAAAAAGAAAAAACAAGAAGGCAAGCTAACCCCAAAACCTTTGCAAGCTGCTTGGTACTTATCTTCCTTGGATGTTTTTGGTAAAATTTCAGCTGGGCCCTGAAATGGCTAGGGGCTGGGGGAGGAGGGGTGAGCCGGGATGCTATGTCTGTATTGGTTATCCTGCAGGCAGCCTCTTGCCATGAGAGGGGCAGGGAACAAGTGACCTGGCTGGAAAACTGAAGAGCGGAACTTGTAGAGGTGTGATTGCAGGCAATGGGTAGGTATGTGCCCTGGACCAGAACTCTGGGAAAGGCCAGTGGTGACAGAGGGATGAAGGGTGAGGAGCAGGAGGAGGAGAAGCAGTAGCTCCCAAGAAAGAGATTGGCCCTGGAGAAGCACGTGGGGGAAGGCAGAGGGGCAATCTGAGGACCCTGGGGCTCGAGGGTGTGGCCCTGCAGCCCCCTCAGCACCCCCAGGGAAGCAGCATCCGCCAGGCCTTGCTCCTGCCGCATCCCAGAGTGGGCGGGAGTCAGCCAGCGCAGCAGAGGGAGGCTCTCCTCTGCTGCCACGTTGGCTGTGTTGGGAAAAGCCTCCAGCTGCAGAGGCTGTGGGACTCAGTCCATGGGCCTGGAAATCCTGCTGGAACCGTGGGTCAGCGGGAAGCCGGCTGCCCCCAGAGGGGGACCAGGCCTTATTCTGGACCTAGCTGCAAGCCATTTTGTTACGCAGAGGTCTCCCCAAACTGACAGCAGCCAGCTCCCTCCCAGTCAGGGGAGGTTGGGATGTACTACAACAAAAACAACAGCAATGATAATAATGACCGCTAGTATTTATTACATGTTCTCTGTGTTCCAGACGATGTACCACTCAGCGACCCTTCTGTGCATCATTCGTCTAACCATCTCCCAGCCCTCTGTGATAGGATCTGGTTGATTTTTGCATTTTTCTGTTGAAGACTCCGAGCCTCAGAGAAGTCGGGGAGGTCCAATGTCACACAGCTAGTGTGTGACCCTTCTCCTGCCCCTCCCCTCGTCCCCTCCCAATCTCCCTCTTTCCCTTCCTTCCTCCTCACTCCTAATTTCTTCCCTCCCTCTAATTGTATTGGCCATCACTGCCGGGCTTTGTGGGTGGGGAGCCAGGACCCCCACCGGGGCCCATCTGTATCCTAAGCTTGCAGGCCTGACCCTTGTCCTGTCCCGCCTGGACCGAGCAGGGGACAGGCTCTAGCAGAGGACCTTCATCACCGCCTATGCAGACCTACTAGGCTTCTGGCTGCTTATAGAAAGGCTGAGGGGGGACTAGGATTTGAGTCCTTCAGTTGAGCAAACTGGGGAGCTCCACTGTCCCCAGCACAGGTCGGGAGGAACCTGCAGCCCCCTGTCTCTGCCGTCATGCACCTCTCCCGGCTGCCTTGCCACCAGCAGGCACCAAGGCTGGCATGATCTCAAGCGGCATCTCCGGGGATTGGGAGCCACCAATCCTGGCTTCTTGAATTGTTGGTAAACAAGTCTATCCCACCAGCCAGGCCTCCGCTCCTCGCTCCCCCACGAGGCAGGCAGAGCGGATTTATGAGGCCTCCCAACCTCATTCAGACTAATGCAGCTTTTCATTCCAAAATAAAAGGGGCCGCTGTCTGAAAGGACAAGTGCTCCTGCATTTCATTAACATCCCTGAAAACGGCTGAGCTGGCCCAAGTTGCTGCCAGCAAGATTCATGTCTCCCACCGGCTCACAGGTGGGGATGGGGGAGGAGGAAACCCTAAGCTGCAGGGCCCCTCCCGAGCGCCTCCCCTGCTTCCCCCCAGCGGCGGGAGGGCTCCCCCAGTGATGGCCAAGCGGGCCCATTGGAAGAGTCCCCTGTGTGCATGTTTTGTTTAGACTGATCCACTCCAGCTCTCAATCCCCCCACAATCACGGTGAGTGATGGGGCCCTGGGCTCGAGTTACCGAGATTCATGATCTCCGCTTCCCCAGGAAACCATGGAACACAGGCGTGTGGTTGCTGAGTGCAGATTCCTAGGACGTGAGTGCCCTCTGCCGAAGCCTGCCTACCTTCATCTCCCTTCAGACTGCCCGGTGGGCAGGCTGCAGGCAGACTCTGGCCACTCTCTAAAGTGGCAGCCACTAGCCTGGTGCGTGTTCAGGGAGCCCTGATGAGAATGCGGGGAGAAATTAACCTCACCCCCATCTCAACCTGGAGGGTGGCCAGGACAGAAAGCTGCCAGCCCTCGCCTGATCTTTGTCACCTTCCTGAATGGGAGGCAGGAGGAAGGGGAGGCCTTCCTCATCCCCACTCTTCACTTAACAGCATCCTCTCCTCGGCAAAGTCCACCTGTGCCAACTTCCAGAGCTAAGCCTCAGCGCTTCTCAAGATGCTGTGACCTGCCTTTTGGTTCAGGGATGGGCACCCTTTTGTCATCCTGGGTCCTTTGTCCCTGCTCCGAGAAGGAAAAAGCACAGAGCGGCCAGCTGCCATCTGAGCAAGCAGCAAGCCCTGTGAGAGTTGCATCACCTTAAATTTTTGTCAACAGTCAAGCAAGTTCATTCCCACTGAAGTCAATTCCTGTGTTTATTGTCAGTTTAACCTGCTGCTGCGAGTTATTTCTCAGCAGTCAGGGGGACAGGTAAGCAAGCCACCAGAGATCTGTTATTTTCCTGACACCTGCATTTCAATAGTTTGGGTGCAGTTCTGGGGGCGAAGTAAATGCTAAGGCAATCCTGTTTGTATCTATGCATAATGGAACAGTCTCCAGTGGTTCCAAAGCTGAGGGGGGATTCTGCTGCACAGCGGGAGAGGAGGAGAGGAGAATTGCCCATCAGAAACCATCCCCTTCCAGGCCCCGTTACCAAAGGTGGGGAGGAGAGTCACTCAGTCATTCCCTAATTAATCTATGCGTGAGATCCCTTGGTCACCACTAGACATTCATACAGTCACACTAATTCATCCATGTATAGGATCATCCACTCATTCACTCGTTCATTGATTCATTTACTCAGCCCCTTATACATTCATCCTCTCATCCATTCAGTCGTTCCTAATTCATTCAGTCAGTCACCTAAGGACTCCTTCACTAATCCCTCACTCATTTGCTCTTTCAGCCCTCACTCATTCATTCATTCACTTTACCCACTCACTCACGTATTCATGCCTTCATTTAGTCATCTACTCTTTCATTCAGGCACTCATCAGGCATTCCGTTGTTCACTCCTCCATTCATGTATTCAGTCCTTTGCTCAATCACCCACTTCCTTAAATACTCACACATTCATCCACTCAGTCACTCGCTCATTAACTGCCATTCATGTGCTGCCTCCCCACCAGCCTGGGCAGCCACTGCCTGCTTCTCTTGTCCTCAGCCTTCAGCCTGAGCATCAAATACCACCCAACTTTATGGTACAGCCCAGGGTGCCGCAGCACTGTGCTGAACTCACCAGTTAGCTACCCAAGCTTTGTGACTCCTTCAGAGCACCTAGCTCCCTGCTTTATCATGAAATTCAGGAACCTTCAGGATCCCTGACCTACCTGACCCTGAAGATGGTCTGGGCATTTGACTTGCCAGTGAAGACCAAGGTCCAGAATGCCCCAGAGCCAAGGTCTGATGATGGATGTAACGTTAGAGGTGCCCCTTGATGACTGTAGCTTGCCAGGCTCCTCTATCCATGGAATTTTCCAGGCAGAAATACTTGAGTGGGTTGCCATTCTTTTCTCCAGGGGATCTTCTTGATCCAGGGATTGAATCCGGGTCTCCCGCATGGTGGGCAGATTCTGTACATCTGAGCCACCAGGGAGGCCCAACTGTGATGCCACCACACCAAGCCAGAAGCCACACTGGCTTCCATTCACATGATCTTTTTGTCCTTGAAATAACCAAAAGATGAAGAAATGAGCTTAAAGGAACCAAATAACTTGAGAACAAATTGCTTGCTGGGGTTGAGGGTGGAGCAGAAGCAGGCATGTACTTGGCTCACGGTGTTAGAGAGCAGATGGTCAACTGAACGACGGGAGACTAAATGAGTTCGTGAATGAATAGGTGAGAGAAAGCAGATGAATGAACAAGTGAATGAAGAATGAATGAACACATGAATGACCTGTGCTCAACAGATAAGCAGCAAAACTGAGCTTTTGACTCAAGTTTCTGTAGTTCAAGTCCAGTGCTCTCTCAGCTGCTTGACACCCTGCTCCCACACCCTGACCTTGTAGGGTGTAATAAGAGGTGGGATAAAACTAGAGCATAAGTCAGCCATCAGTAGATTTTTCTGGAGAAGTACCTTCTTTGGAGGCTGTGGTGGGCAGTCCTGTCTGCACCTGTGCCCCCACGGGCAGGAGGCTGCCGTCATCCCTCCTCAGAAAGCGACAGAGTGAAACACGAAAATCCAATCACCGAGCGATAAGAAAATAAACAAGAACTTCTCCAAGTTTGCCAGACTTCCCTGCCCGAGGCCAGCTTAATTAAAGTTGATGTAGAATTTTAAAGTGGGAAAATAATTAGGGCAAGTGGTAGAAAAGAGAGGAAGGAAAACATTGTTCTGTTTTGTGTTTTGCTCCCTCTTAATTATGCCACAGACTGTCTCTCCCGTGGATCCCATCCCAAGCCCGCCCTCCGCCAAGATTCCAGCAGGTGGTGCGCTGTGTGAGAGGCGCGGGCACACCTGTGCCTCTCCGCCATGCAGGTATGGCGCTGCTCTGCCCGCAAGACAGGCGAGGCGGCAGGCAGCCAGGCTGGGAGTGGAGAGGAGCACATGCCCTTGGGTGGAGGGCCCCAGGGAAGGTGGGGACAGCAGGCTGTGGGGACAAGACGCTGCCTCCCTGCCCCAGGGCCAGAGGGGTGTGGCCACTGGGTCCCCAGCTTGCCATTGATGTCAGATCTGGGCTCTGATCCAGACAGTCTCAGCCCCCACCTCGTAATACAGAGGATCTCCGGGGATATAGCCCCTATCCTGCCTGGATCTAGGAAGAGATTTTCCTCCAGCAACTGTCAAAGGCGGAAGGAAGTACTCCTGTTTGTGTGCAGAATGGGGCTGGGGGTGGCCAGAATTCCAGCTGCAGCCGGTGCTGGAAATCCAGCTCACCCGGCATCATATCTGAACACTGGGTGTGCTCTGCTTTTGTGCTGGTCTTCCTTCTGGTGTCTTGTCCCCTGCAGGGAGGGCGTGGAGAAGGCAAGCACCAGCCTTAGGGAGCTGGTCAGATGCAGCCTGGAACGAGGAAAGCTATAGGCTCCTCTGGCGGAAGGAGAAGGGGTAGATTCCTCAAGATTTCATTGAACGAAGCTGGGCAGGCGAGCGCGAGAGCGCACCTGTCCTGGCGCTTTGCATACACAAACACTTGAGCACAAAAAGGTGCCTGTACTACTCTAGGCAAGCACAGACTGGCACGCTCAGCTGCTGGCATCTACCTAGTACCAACGAAAGTGGGAACTGGAGCCAGGCAGCTGGCTTCACATGTGCCCTGTCTCTTGCCAGATGAGTACCCCTGGGCAGTTTACCTTACTTTTCGTGCCTCTCTTTCCTGTCTATAAAATGGGGATAATAATAGTATCTGCCCAGCAGGGTTGTTGTCAGCATTAAATGAATTAATACATGTGATGTCCTCAGAAATGTACCCAGCACACGGTCAGGGCGTGTTATACTTAGCGATGAACTCTCCCTTCTTCATGGACATGCCAGACTCCTGAGTCCACCCTGGGGGAAAAAATAACCCTCTTTCCTGCAAGCCTGCAGTACATACGCGCACACCTCGCTCCAGGCCCCCAGGGTTCACTGGATGTGTGTGAGTGGGAGGGGCTCAGAGGAATGATGCAGGTCGGGCCATTCCTCTGCTCCCCTCCCCCCACTCACTCCCACTATGAGGACAGCACCCACAGAAGCTGTGTGTGCACTGGGAGTGAGTCTCTGTGTTCATGCAATGGGCAGGCTGGCTGCCAGGGGAAACGGAAGCCTAGAGCTTGATCCCCAAACCTGCTGTCAGGTTTGGAAAACTCTCCAGGCTCCCTCCTCCCCAGCAAGCCCCCACCCCTACTCACCTGGGCTTCCTGCTGGTCCTGTCCTTGGTGATGTGCCTGACCCGTCTCTGATCTCAATCCAGGATCTTCTGATCCCCAGGAGTACTTCCCAGCCTGTAAGAGACATAATTCAGAAGATTCCATTTAAAAAGAGAACACACCCTTCCCACCCCATTCAGAGCAGGGAGCCTTCAGAGACTTCAGGGAGGGCTGGGGGCCCCAGGCCCCAAGCTGTGAACACTGCTGTGCTCCCTGTGGACAGAGGAAGGCAGCTGCAGATGAGAGTAGGGAGAGGAGGTTCAGGTGGGAGCCCTGGCCTGGGGAGGGAGGAGGCCAGGCTGCAGGAGCCAGACCCTGCTCTGTGCTCTCTCTCAGGCACCAGGAAGACAGAGCCATGGGGAAGCAGGTTCTGCCAGTCAATTAAGCCCAGGCTCCCCTCTTCCACCTGGGTTGCGTTGGGTTGAGTAAACAGGACAGGTGCCAGTGGCCACAGCCTCATTTCTCTGATTCGGCTTCATTTTATTCTATTGACTCAGCTGGCTGAGTCCCTTTGCTCTTAACATGTATGTCCATCCCTTCCAAGTACCAGGATGCTCAAAGATACTCAGAGAAGCCCAAAGCTCTGAGCAGCTTGAGGACAGATGAGAACCAGGGGATGGTGACAGAGAACAAGATTCAGACACTGGGGACTCTGGATGGCCCTCTGGTTCTCCCTGCCGAGTGCAGGAGGTTCCCTGCACATTAGGTCACTTGGGTCTTGGATGGTGGTCCCACAACAAAGCAGCTAGGATGGGACCCTGGCTGGCTGTTTATGTGGCTCTCTTGGGTGCCCCCTGAGAGAGCCAGTGTGTGGGATGTAACCTAGGAAGTCAGGAGCCCTTAGGCAGAGAGTTATTATCTTCCTGATTTTCGATCCCGTGGCCAGAGACCAGGACAGAAGGACAGGGGTATGGACAAGAATTCCACAGTTTCTGGTGGGGAGTTACATACCAGTGAGCAAAAAATAGAAACAATTTTCCAGACAATTCAAGGAAAAGCACTTTGCACCAATCACACTTCAAGCTAGTTCTGAATATCTGCACAGCTGCTTCCCTCATTCATTCGTTTGTTCTTTTTCAACGAGCATTATTGGCATGGGGAGACCAGGAGGCTGAGGTGACGTAGGAGGACCACACGATCACAGGTGGGGTCCATGGGATAAATGATAGAGGTCAAGGGGCACAGGGCGTGATGAGGAGATGCAGGAAGGGATTGTGGGGGTCACAGCAAAGGACAGAGGAATACACGGAGAGTTTGAGGAGACAGATGAGAACTTTAGAACCCCCAGAAGGGACAAACGAGGGGTCATCTAAAGTAAGAGCTCCTGGGACTCAGCCAAGAAAGACGGGTAGGAGGTGTGGTGACCCAGGGAAGAGAAGAAGGGCGAGGTTGGGGGTTGGGAGGCAGACCCTCCCCTAGAAGCCACTCCCAGCCTTGAAGAGGAGAAGAAACACAGATGAAGACTGATGTCAGGAGCAGGGAGAGGGACAGAGAGGAAGGAGGGGGAGGAGATGAATAAATTTGCAGTTGGCCAAAAAGCTCTTTCCGGTTTTTCCATCAGATGTTACAGGAAAACCTGACATCTCTTAGCAGAGGCTCCCTTGGTGGCTTAGCTGGTACAGAACCTGCCTGAGAACGCAGCAGACACAAAAAAGAGATGCAGGTTTGATCCCTGGGTCGGGAAGATCTAGAGAAGGAAACGGCAATCTGCTCCAGTATTCTTGCCTGGGAAATCCCATGGATAGAGGATCCTAGTGGGCTGCTACAGTCCATGGGGTTGTAGAGTCAGAGACGATTGAGTGTGCATGCACACACGCAGTATCTTAGCGAAAGTAGCTTCGGAGCCACCAGGAGCAGAAGGCCAAGCTTAGCATCAGCTCCTGGGAAGATCTTTGCAAAGCCAGGCGCCTGGGACCCCACCTAGGTACTAAAGCGCCATCCACACCCCACACAGAAAGGAAGCCTGGGCAGTGCATGCACGGGGCACCCACTGTGTGCTGGATGACCATGTATCTGTGCCCCTCTGTCTGCCTGCCTTGGAGGAGCTCTCAGGGCCCCTGGAGAGCCAGGCCTGGAAGCAGCACACTCGACGATGGGTCCAAGCCCTACAATAGCAGGTGGGCAGGGCTGGTGCCTGAGGGAGCCACGGAGAAGGGAGAGCCCTCAGCGAAATCCAATGGCCTCCTTGATAAAGATGAGAGAGCAGTTTAAGCCCAGCGAAGCGGCCTCAAATCCAGGCGATCTGGCACAGGCTGCTGCAGGATTTACTCCACCATCACTGTCCTTCTTTCCCCCCAGCTTGCCCACCAGCCCTGTGGTTCTGAGTTCCCTGCCTGAGCCCGCCCTGACCTCCAAGGCTGAGCTGTCTTACAGAATCACCTGGGGGATTTTTTAAATGATGGTTTTGTTGAGGTCCATTTACGTGCCCTAAATTTCATCTGTTGTAAGTGTACAATTCAATGATTTTTTTAGTAAACTTAGTGGTGCAATCATCCCCATGATCCAGTTTTAGAATATTTTTTATCCTCTCCAAAATATCCCTTCTGATCTGGGGGACTTGGACTCAGTGATTCTGGGGCAGGCCTGGGAATATGTATTTGAACAAGCATCCTGGGGCATTCTGGGACTGTGGTGATGTTTGGGAACGTACTGAGTCTAAACCACTGTTGGAGGGATCAGTCCAAGTGCACCCTGCAAATAGGGTGTTGCTCTTCTGCTCAAACCCTCCCCGTGGCTCAGGGAGAAGTATGTTAGATGGAATGGTGATATGAATTCAGTGGTAATCAGATACATTTATTGGTTCCTGCTGTGTGCCAGGCACTCTATGGTTTTTCACTTTTTTGATCCACACAACTTCCCTGAAAAGTAGGTACTATTATTCACTCTGCTCTACCGATGAGGAAACTGCATGAGGTGCAGGTAGAAGCGGTGAGGCCAGGTTTTGAATCCAGGCCACCTTCTCCAGGTCTCTTAACCTCTAGACTACATCACCTTTCATGGACTGTGGGTTATTTTCCTCTCTTCAGCCGTCTCCATGGCTCCCCTCCCCACCCTCACCTGCCCCCAACCCCTCTCCACTTCAGCCCAAACAGGCCACCTCTCTTTCCATGCCTTTGAGTCTTTGCACGAACTTTTCCTAATACCTAGATTTTCCTGTGCCCTTTTCCCTCCTGGGAATTCCTAGCTATGCTTCAAACCCAACTTCAAGGTCAGCTTCTTTGTGATCCTTTCTAGAACTCGCCCAGAGTTAACTGTTGCTGTCGCTGTGTTTTTCCTGCACTTTGCACACATCTTGTTTAAGGAGTGGCTCTTCTTATGCTATAGTTCATGCTGGGTTCTAGTCTGTCTCCCCACCTTAACTGTGAACTTCTCTAGGTGGAGTGGGTAGGCAGTGTCTGCTTTATCTCCATCCACTGCATATCTATAGTGCCTGGTGTTGATCAGCAATGACCAGCCAGGACTGGGAGGTGGGGCCCTGGGGCGCTGCCCTCCCATCTCATTTTAGCCACCGGCTCCAAGGGTCTCATCCTGGGGCATCAGGGCCTCCTCTTCCTGGGTCACAGCTGCCACTCTTGAAATTGGAAACACTATATGACTCCAACGGCCAAGGCGATGTTGTTTATTCTCCTCTGCATCCTGAGCACTACCAAATGGTCCGTTACATAGTGGGCATTCAGTGAATGCTTATATGAATGAGTGAGTGTGTGAGTGAGAGAGGCCCCATCCTCTGGGTTCTCTGACAAGGACGCTGTCTGGCTCTTTCCACTTAAAGACGCCTGGATCTTTCCTAACTCCACTTATGCAGGAGGTTAATTCAAGTGCTTTCCAGCTTAGCAAGCAATAAACAATTTGGTGTTGTGGAGAGTTGTTCTCCATGTCATATTTATGGATCAGAAGGGGGAGGGGCCGAGGGCCGTTATTAAGTTCAGTGTTACAGGGAACGTTACATGTCCTTCCTTAATTACTTTCTTCCCTTTAATTAGATGGTGGGGAGGTGGGTGGGTAGGGCTGTCCCAGGGAGTGGGATCTAAATTCACAGCAGAGATGAAAGGTGTTGGTGGCATCCTGCTATTTGATAGGACAACAGTCATGTGCAGGATCAGATGAAGGAGGAGGGGGCCATCCCCTTTCTAGAGGCCCCTGTAAATAGGGAATGGAGAGCTTTGTTCACTCCCTGCCATCTCCATGGTCCCTCTCTCCAGAGGCCCTGTTTCTGCACCCAGTGCTTTCCCTCCCAGTTTCTGTTTCCATGTTCTGGGAGCTGATCCAGCCTCCTGCCTGCTGCACACACCTCTCTCCTTTCTGAGTCCACTCAAAGGTCACAGACTAAGCTGCTCTCAAGGACACACAGCCCCTTTTGCAGTGGTGCAGCCTGGAGACCCCGGTCACCTATTGCCCTGGTCTGGCTGGCCAGAAGCTTGAGGACAATGCCTCATCTGTCTGCCCCCATCCTCCCTGGAGCACCCCTAAATTCCCTCCCTGGAGGCATCCAAACCAAGCAATACTATGTGCAGGCAGAGTACTCGATGCTTCCCATTGACCCCACTAATCAGCAATGGTCCCGCATGGTGACTCTGGGAGCCCTAACGATGATCCTTGCTGAGTGGCTGGCCCTTGGTGCACAGAGAAGAAGTAGCAGCAAACGTCCTCGAATCTTTCCTTGGCACCACTGAGGCCTGAGTTGCAGCAGAGTTGCTGCAAACCGAGAGCATGAGCCACTGCTTCCCAGGATGGACTGGAAGCCACAGGGGCAGCCAACACAGCTGCTCTGGCGGCATCAGGCATCTGACAGTGGGGAGGGTTCCTGCAGGACCAGTTGAAGGGGGCCCGGCGGGGCCCAGCATCCCTCACTCAGGCTGGCTGCCATGCCAAGTCTCTTCCTCCTCTCCTCACTGCCTGTGGGGAGACGCGCTCCAAACCCAGCCCATCTGCTGCATTTTCCCGAGACTCCTGAGACGATCCAATTCTGCACACCAGATGGGAAATAGCATGTACATTTTGGATGGTGATTAGTGTTTTTGTTTTTTTCCCCAAACGCTCGTGTTAATGGAGCTCCTTCCTGAAAGTAAATTGGAGAGACTTCAGTTTGATGGAGTCTCGGCGACCTCCACTTCCCTGCCCCCCACAAAAGCAAGTGTGGCTTTCTTTCCTAGGGTGTGTGTGCTGGGGCCTTGCCCCAGCTCTGCCCAGGCCACTGTCTGCACTGGCCAGGGACTCACGCTCAGCAGAAAAAAGCCGGGCAGAGGACAGACATGCTGTGTTGCGGAAGGACTCCATGGAGCCTGGTGATTTCCAGGGCAAGTAACTCCAGGTGAGAGGCCCCTCAGCAATGGAGGGACAGGGCCAGCCGGGCATTCATGTAAACACTGTAAACATTATTACACCACCATGAACTCTGACTGAGCAAGGGAATTAGGATTTGACTGCGGAAATCTGGACTTTTCTCGGGGCTTCTGACTTGAGAGGAGGTTCATATATGATGCCAGGTTCCTAAGGACTAGAACTTGGGTCTTTCTATGCATTTGAACCAACACATGGTCCATGGTTGGATCAACAGATACTTACTTGACTGCTTGCTGAATGAAAGAATGAGAAAGATAAAAGTATTTCAGTGCATGCAGTTATATGCAACACTCATTTCCCTTCATATTTGCAAATTTGCACATACATAAATACATACTGCTTCTCCCTGCAAACCAAGGAACTTGAAGAAAATACATATTTTATATAATACTTATACATATTTATACAACACATAAAAGCATATATATTACAAACAAGACAACTGGCGGTACTTTCAAATGTTGGTTTGCCCAGCTGTCATCCTGCTACCATGAAAACCCTGGTGTGGCTCAGAGTTCAAGTAGCATGGCCAGGAACCCACAGGCAGTGAGCACCAGAGGAGAGAATCAGATTAAGGGATAGTTGGCTTCCAAGACTTGCAAGCACCCCTAAGTGTCCATCAGAGGAGGAGTGGATCAAGAAGAATGTGAAATGGAATACTACTCAGCCATAAAAAAGGATGAAATAATGTCATTTGCTGCAACACGGATTATCTAGAGATTATCATACTAAGTAAGTCAGAGAAAGATAAATGTCATCTGCTATCACTTATATGTGGAATTTAGAAAGGAAATGACATGAGTGAATTCATTTACAAAACAGAAACAGACTCAGACCAGAAAACAAACTTCTGGTTACCTAAGGAGAAGAGGGAGGAGGATAAATTAGGAGTTTGAGATCAACAGATAAATACTAGTGTATAGTAAACAGATAAATAACAAGAACCTACTGTACAGCATTGTATACTGTATAACATCTTCTAGTAACCTCTAATGGAAAAGCAATCTAAAAGTTTTATATATATACACATATATGTATATAACTGAATCACTTGCTATACAACTGAAACTAACACAACATTGTAAATCAAATATACTTCAAAAAAAGAGATACAGTTGGCTCCAAAGGCCGCAGGAACCCAATCACAGGTTGGGAATGGGAAATGATAAGGTCTGGTTCATGCTTATAAAAAGAACCCAAGTCCTCTGAATTGGATGTATTGGGGCCAGAGGGCCTGGATGCGGGGAGACCAGGTCACAGGTGTGTGATGGGAAGGGCTTGGCCCAGGACAGCAGGGGTGAAGTAGAGAGTCGTGTTTCACAAGGAGAAGCCACCCGGCCTCTGTGGGGTGAGGTGTGAGAGCGAAGGAGGCTGGGAGGGCAGCTGTGCCCATCTCAGGCACCCTTAGGGCTGGAGGGAGACCTGGTTTTGGGGAAAGGGTGATAAGGGGCAATTTGGGACCATTGGGTGAGATGTACACAGATTATCAACTGAAAATAAAGCCTTAGAGCTTGAAAAAGAGGTCAGAGGTCGGAGGCATAGATCTGGGAGTTTTGTCTTCATGAGGGAAGAAAAGAAGCTATGAACAAGAATGAGATCCCCTGGGAGTGTGTAGACTCAGGAGACAAGAAGCCATGAGCAGGGGCCCAGGAGGTGTCCTACCCAGGCAGGGAAAGGAGTCAGGGGCAAGGCGGCTCAGAATGCACATGTACGTGCAAACACGAGGGCTTGTGCTTGTACTGAACACGTATATGCACACACACATCAACATGTTCACATATGCAAATGCCTATGTATGCACCTATTCGAGTACATGTATACACACACACACACACACACATCCATCTTGAGAAAAGTGCACTAACTCACACAAGCACATGTGACCAGAAGCTCTCCCAGAGTGGGGAGAAGAATCTTGCAGGTAAAGTGAGGAGAGGAGTCTCTTGGCTCCTTTGCTCCTGGGGCCTGAGCAGGAAAAGGTGAGAGTGAGGGAGCTTCAACCAAAAGGTGGCTCCCTGCAAGCGCAGCTTTCTCCGGGGCCTGCAAGCATCTCTCCTGTGGTTCTCCCCCTGGCTCTCCAGTGCCCACACCCAGGGTCTGGGACGAAGGGCTCAGATCACTTCACCCCAGAACACCACCTGCTGACTCCTTGCTCACGTGGAACGCGCCTGTCCCCGTGTGCCCATAGCTGGGACACCTCAGTGTGGAGGTGACAGAGTGGCAAGTCAGACAGCCTTCCAACCCCCCCATGCCAGTGGCTGCAGCTTGGCTCACACGCAGGATGGTGGAAGGAGAAGGCCGCTGTCTGGAATAGAAATTCGGTGACCTCGATGTGACCAGGTCTGACCCAGTGGCTTCATCCATCCTGTGTTCAGGCCTCAAGACACAGGGAAATCAGCCTTCTGACTGCCAACTCATGCTTTCCTGGTGGTCTCTGACTCAAGTACAAACAAAAGTAAATGTCTTCCTTTAGTCTAAGACCCAGAAAACTGACCTAGGAGATAGTTAACAGACAAAGACAGTCAGAGGCAGAAAGTGTGGGGTGGCTCTGGTGTTTGCTGAGCGAGCAAGAGCCCTGAGGCCAAAGCATCAGATGCCTTAGATATCATCACTGGTCCTTTTCTCTGAGTTCAAGGCAATGAGTCGGGGGGGCTCAAGGTGAAAGTCCTGAGAAATGTATCACCTTGAGTCCTTTATAGGCATTGCCAATTCTGGCTAGGGTGCTTCTTCCATGATCTATCAGTTCCACTCTTTCTGAAAATGAAAAGAACATTTTCCAAGTTGTTGGAGTGGGGTTTTCTTACAAGGGATATTCAGAATGCTCTCAGCTATCTAAGACTGTCTGAATCTCTGGTCCGGAATTTAACATGGACCAGTCAGTTCAGTCACTCAGTCATGTCTGACTCTTTGCGACCCCATGGACTGCAGCACGCCTGGTTTCCCTGTCCATCACCAACTCCTGGAGCTTGCTCAAACTCGTGTCCATCGAGTTGGTGATGCCATTCAACCATCTCATCCTCTGTTGTCCCCTTTTCCTCCTGCCTTCAATCTTTCCCAGCACCAAGGTCTTTTCCAATGAGTCAGCTGTTCATATCAGGTGACCAAAGTACCAGAGCTTGAGTTTCAGCATCAATCCTTCCAATGAATATTTAGGACTGGTTTCCTTTAGGATTGACTGGTTTGATCTTCTTGCAGTCCAAGGGACTCTCAAGAGTCTTCTCCAACGCCACAGTTCAAAAGCATCAATTTTTCAGTGCTGACCAAGCAACATAAAAATCTCATTGAGAACTGTCCTGGCAGTCCAGTGGTTAAGACTTCAAACTTCGAATGCAGGCAATGAGGGTTTGATCCTTGGTCAGTCAGGGGACTAAGATCCCACATGCCTTGCAGCTAAAAAGCCAAAACATAGCAGAGAAGTGATGTTGTAACAAATTCAATAAAGACTTAAAAAAAAAATCTCATGAGTAAGTATGTACGTAATCTGTAGCCTCATCACGATCCTGTGTAGGAGGTAGAAGATGTATGAGCTTCCATTTTGCAGATGAGGAAACTGAGCTCCAAGAAGGTCATGAAGTTAGTAAGAAATGGAGCGACAGCGACAGTCTGTGTTTCCCTGTGCTCTGGCGGGTCTGGCTCGAATTCCAGCTTTGCCTCTTAGCTGTACGACGTCAAGCAAGTTATCTCACCTTGGTTTCCTAATCCACAGAATGGGGTGATGATAACCACTTGAGCATTTTTGTGGCAACTCAAGGCTGTGAGGTGTACCCTGCACACCGCACAGTGCCAGGAGGATGGGAACACGCAGGCAACCAGCTCTTAGCTGGGACTTGCATCTTGGTCTCTCGGCTTCCAGCCTGTGCTCCTCGTCTCCGACGCTCTAGCAATCTGTGATGCAGAGGCTCGCAAGCCGACCTTCGAGGATGTGCGGCTGTGTTGGGAAGTAGCTGTCCTGCCACCTTCACCCAGACGTTGGGTCAGAACCCAGCCCCGTGTGCCTGCGTGCGTAGACATGTGTGCACGTGTGTGTACCCCTGGCAGTCCAAGCTACTGTCATCTGAGTTCTGCATGTTCATTTCACTAACGGGAAATCACAGAGTGGGCCGGGAAAGGGAGCTAGCTGCAAAGCCGTGCTGAGTGTCTCAGCCAGAGCCCGCGGTGCCTTGCCATTAGAGCTAACACGCCAGGCTTATGAATACCAGATGAACGCGCCACTGCGTAGACCAGCCACTCACTCTAAAGTGGGCCTACTTTTCATCAAGGGAGCAATTCCCCACCGGGGAGGCTGGGAAAAGGCCCCTTTCCACTCAGCCCATCTCAACCCATTCCCTACCCCCTCAGGGTTCTCTCTGAGGTCACGGATAGCCATCTGGGTCGTGGATGGCTCGGGAGACCATGGCTGGGTCGGGAGACCGTCTGAACCCAGAATCCTGCAGGCAGGCACTTCATGCAGCGGTTTTTCTGGTGCCGCAGGCCTGTTCTCTCTCCCCTCCCCCTCCCCTTCCTCACCAGCACCTGCCTAATTACAGGGCGGGGTGGGGCTTGCCTGCAAACCCGGTTCTGGCTTCTTAGCAGCCTGGCTCTTTCAGTCCCACCCCTGCAGAAGCTCCAGTGCTTACATAGAAGCTGCGTCTCTGGGAGGTGCTGAACTGGGAGCTTCCAGGTAGGCTGGGTGCCTGAGCAGGGAGCGGGACCTTTGGCTGGGGAGGAGAGGGTAAGAAAAGACTGCAGCCGGTTCTGAAAGCCTGCCATGATGCCCACCACCGAGAGCCCAGTCCTATCCTGGAAATAAACAACAGTTTTGGAACAGGAGGTGTTGGGGGTAGGAGGCAGGAATAAAAGCTGCATGGCCCACAAACCTGCCCGTAGGACGTCGAGTGGCAGGGCCTAAGCCCTCCGCACCCAGAGACCTTCTCTCTAAACACCTGGAAGAGCCTCTGCTGTCTCGCCATGTTTGCATATTTTTCCCCTGGTTATTAAAATGCAAGTAACCCCAAGAATGGAATCCAGTTAAATCTCAGGTGCTCCTGAAAGGATCACATCATTTCCTGAAAGCAAGATGGTTTGGGACAAGACATACAAGAGTACAAGGTTGCCATCCAGTGGAAAGAAGGGTAGGGGTTGGGGGAGGGGCAGGGGCGTGTCCAGGACCCCTGGGTCCATCCTGTTCCTACTGTCGATGCCCTGACCCTGGAGGAGACCTGGGCTCTAACTCAGAGGCTGGAGGCCTCATAGACATGCACAGAACACCATCCTCTGCATATTGGGCTGTTCCCCTCCTAACGTCCTTTGAACTCAAACCTGTGAGGGGCAGGTTCTATAAAAGTCTGCTTTCCCTCTTAAACTCTCCCTCCATCCATCCAAGCATACATTCATCCATGTATATATTCAGTAAATCAATATTTAGTACCTACAATGTGGCAGCTGTAAATACCAAGGATGAACTAAATCGGTTCATACGACCCCTGGCCTCAGGGAGCATGCAGTCTGGTGAGGAGGTTAGACATGAACAAATAATCACATAAATAAATGAGTCATTACAAACCTTGAGACCTAAAGGAAGATCACTCAGTTCTCTGAGAACTGATAACAGAACTGATTTGAATACAACCCCTGGGTGACGTGGCAGGGCCATAGGCAGGACTATCCCCTCCCTTTTCCTCAATAGCATGCCTTTAATCCTGCAGCCCCGGGTTTTAGGAGTCACCCAGTCCCTCTTACTCCCACTTCCCCTGGGAAGATGGCTGTGACTGCCTGTGAATCAGAATGAAAACGGTGCCAGAGAAAGATCCAGGGGTCCAGGGATGAAGGGGCAAGATCAGCCAGGAGCTGGCCAACTGCAGCCATGTGCAGCTCAGACAGCACCAAGAAAGAGTCCACATGAACATCAGATCAACTGCTGGAGGAGAGAGACAGGTATATGGCATCAGGAATTTGGAACTGGGGAGAAACACTCAAGTGAAGGAGGCTCTGCATTGGAGGGGGGGTGCAAATCTAGAATGAGAAACAGCAGCTTCCACCTGCCCACCTCCCACCCCAGGCATCAGCAGTTCCTCCATAAGGGTCTTGAGGATACATTGCTGAGTGAACCAGCTTGCTCAAAGGGCTGGGGAAAGGGACAATGGCTTTGTGGGCGGCCCATTGCTGTTCCTGCTCTACATGGAGAGGTCCTGCCCTGCTTCATCATAGGTGGGGAGGCAAGGGCTGTCCATCCTATTCCGTAGAAGGAGAAATTAAGGCTTGGAGAGTAAGCAAAGTAAGGCCTCACCAGTAAGCAAATGGTGACGGCGGGACAGGCTGGGCCTCCCACTACCCCAGCCAAAGCATCAGGCATGAGGCAGCCACAGTTCCTGATCTCAGGTAAGGGTGGGGAAGGATGGAGAGATGGACCTGGCTGCCTGGCCTGCTGGGCCAGCAATACTCAGCATTCTTGGCCCAACACGAAGCTTTTGCATGTGATGGAAAGAGATGATCCACAGAGGCCAGGAAAACATTCCCAGATGTTTTGGGAAACATCTATAGTCCGTGAGCCTAACTTTCCCAAGGGAAAGGAGAGAGTAAGAGAAGAGGATTCTATGGGTTTGCCCAGGTTGTCTCCTCCTGGTCCAGCCTCAGCATCAAACCACACTCATCCAGACCCAATGTCAGCTACAGGAAATCTCTCCAGCAACTGACTAGCTGACTAGTTCAACTGGGTTGAACCATGTAGAGTCTACACCACTGGAAATCATCAAGTTCGATTTCTACCATATATCTGGAGAAGTGCTGCCCAGAGAGAGAAAGAGACTTAGCTAAGATCACACAGCATATCCATTACAGAGTTGGGACTGGGTAGCTTGCATCATGTGGTTGCTTTGTTGCCTCCCCAGCCCCTGCTACCCTGCCAGAGTCCAACATGAACTCCATGATCTTTGTCATTGGCCAAGGCTTTCATCAGACTCCCCCTCAGGCCCAGCATAGTCCTTGGCAGATAGGAGGCACCCAGGAAATAATGAAATATTTACTAGTAAAAAACTATGAATGAGCATAATCACAATGAAAAGTGAAAGTGTTAGTTGCTCAGTCGTGTTCGACTCTTTGTGACCCCATGGACCATAGCGTCTGTCCATGGAATTCTCCAGGCAAGAATATTGGAGTGGGTTGCCAAGCCCTCCTCCAGGGGATCTTCCCAACCCAGGGATCAAACCCAGGTCTCCTGCATTGCAGGCAGATTCTTTACCATCTGAGCCACCAGGGAAGCCCGTGAATACTGGAGTGGGTAGCCATCCCCTTCTCCAGGGGATCTTCCCAACTCAGTGATCAAAACCAGGTGTCCTACGTTGTGGGAAGATTCTTTACCATTTGAGCCACCAGGAAGCCCCAGATAATACAATAAACAGCTACTATTTATTGAGAACCTAAAATGTGCCAGGTCTGGGCTAAGTGCTTTGCACACATCCGTTTAAGTAACACTTTCTTAAATGTGTCTGTGAGGTTGGTTTTCTTATATCCTCGTTTTACAGACACAGCATAGAGAGATTACATGGTTTATAGCTATTTACCACTAATAGTTACCATTCATGTTAATAGTGCCACTGGTAATGTTTATTAAGCACTTACTATACACTAGGTTTCTGCTTTATTGACTAGGCCAAAGCCTTTGACTGTGTGGACCACAATAAACTGTGGAAAATTCTGAAAGAGATGGGAATACCAGACCACCTGATCTGCCTCTTGAGAAATTTGTATGCAGGTCAGGAAGCAGCAGTTAGAACTGGACATAGAACAACAGAGTGGTTCCAAATAGGAAAAGGAGTACGTCAAGGCTGTATATTGTCACCCTGCTTATTTAACTTACATGCAGAGTACATCATGAGAAATGCTGGACTGGAAGAAGCACAAGCTGGAATCGAGATTGCTGGGAGAAATGTCAATAACCTCAGATATGCAGATGACACCATCCTTATGGCAGAAAGTGAAGAGGAACTCAAAAGCCTCTTGATGAAAGTGAAAGTGGAGAGTGAAAAAGTTGGCTTAAAGCTCAACATTCAGAAAATGAAGATCATGGCATCCGGTCCCATCACTTCATGGGAAATAGATGGGGAAACAGTGGAAACAGTGTCAGACTTTATTTTTGGGGGCTCCAAAATCACTGCAGATGGTGACTGCGGCCATGAAATTAAAAGACGCTTATTCCTTGGAAGGAAAGTTATGACCAACCTAGATAGCGTATTGAAAAGCAGAGACATTACTTTGCCAACAAAGGTCCGTCTGGTCAAGGCTATGGTTTTTCCTATGGTCATGTATGGATGTGAGAGTTGGACTGTGAAGAAGGCTGAGCACCGAAGAATTGATGCTTTTGAACTGTGGTGTTGGAGAAGACTCTTGAGAGTCCCTTGGACTGCAAGGAGATCCGGCCAGTCCATTCTGAATGAGATCAGCCCTGGGATATCTTTGGAAGGAATGATGCTAAGGCTGAAACTCCAGTACTTTGGCCACCTTATGCAAAGAGTTGACTCATTGGAAAAGACTCTGATGCTGGGAGGGATTGGGGGCAGGAGGAGAAGGGGATGACAGAGTATGAGATGGCTGGATGGCATCACTGACTCGATGGACGTGAGTCTGAGTGAACTCTGGGAGATGGTGATGGACAGGGATGCCTGGCATGCTGCGATTCATGGGGTCACAAAGAGTCGGACACGACTGAGCGACTGAACTGAACTGATACACTAGGCATATAGATTACTGCTTTACCTGGATTGTCTTATAGGTTAATACAATTACCATTCCCATGATAAAGAGGAAACTCCAGGTTAGAGAACTAAGGTTCTTGCCCAGTATCACAGTTTGCTAAGTAAAATATTAAGATTTCTCTGCAAAAGCCCAAACCCTTGGCTTTACGTTTGTATCCCAGGTTTCATAGTATCTGATTAGTTTTCTAGAGAAAAGATGAAGAGCCTGCATCAGTTTTCCAAAGAGTCCCTTGGACAGCAAGGACATCAAGCCAGTCAGTCCTAAAGGAAATAAACCCTGAATATTCATTGGAAGGACTGATGTTGAAGCTGAAGCTCCAGTACTTCGGCCACCGGATGCAAAGAGTCAACTCATTGGAAAAGACTCTGATGCTGAGAAAGATTGAGGGCAGGAGGAGAAGGGGGCCGTAGATGATGAGATGGTTGGATAGCATCACTGACTCAATGGACATGAGTTTGAGCAAACTCTGAGAGATAGCGAAGGACAGAGAAGCCTGGTGTGCTACAGTCCATGAGATCTCAAAGAGTCCAACAGGACTTAGCAACTCAACAACAATGACTGCTGCTGCTAAGTCACTTCAGTCGTGTCCGACTCTGTGCAACCCCATAGACGGCAGCCCACTAGGCTCCTCTGTCCCTGGGATTCTCCAGGCAAGAATACTGGAGTGGGTTGCCATTTCCTTCTCCAATGCATGAAAGTGAAAAGTGAAAATGAAGTCGCTCAGTCGTCCCCGACTCTTAGCGACACCAAGGACTGCAGCCTACCAGGCTCCTCCATCCATGGGATTTTCCAGGCAAGAGTACTGGAGTGGGGTGCCATTGCCTTCTCCGCAACAACAATGATAGCAACCCGAAAGAGGGTGAAATCCTCAGTGGTCAGCCACCACACATAGGGCTGCTCCTGTGGATTCCTGCAGCCAAGTGACCACATGCCAAGAACATTGGAGGAATGTTCCCCTCAAGGGATTGCCAAGCTCTAGCCTAGGTCTGTGTCTGGGGCACCTAAACACCCAGGGGCAGCTCACAGAGTTTTATCCACCCAACTTAGATATCCGTGTTGTGAAGACAATTGTCCCTCTGCATTCTCTATGATAATAAGAGGCATTTGATTTTCTGACCTCCTACAAGTTCTAACCTAGACTCTTGGCCCCTGAGACTGCCAATGCCAGGGAGATGTATAATTTAATCAATAGTAATCTATGCCCTGGCTAATGGTCTGAAAACTCGAGAAGCCAGGCTTCTGCCTCAAAGCATTCATAACTTCTCCATCCCAATGACTCAATTGATCGGCAAATTTCGTTTACTTCTGAGTGATCATTGGAGAGGGCATCACAGGAACTGGCCCCTCGCCAATGCCACCCCCTTGGTAATAGCTCATGATTGCCCGAAGGGTGGCTGATGACGGGAGCAGGACTGTACAAGATTACTGATTGTTCATAATTGTCAACCAAATTGCATCTATGGTATCGAGCTTAAAAAAATGGACCAGAAGAAGCATCTCTTATTGATCCTTTCAGGTTACAAACAAGATGCGACTGCTCCCTCAGAACCGGAGACTGGGACTGCATTGATTTTTATTCTTTTTCTCCTTTGAATAACCTACAGTGGAATTTGAGGGCTGATTTTTAACCTGAAATTTCTCAAAGTTTTGCTTTTCTGGAGGTGGGAGGGGAGGGGCTGTCAGAGAAGGGAACTGTTCTGAGATGTGCGCACAAAAGCTGAGAGGTGGCTTCCTCACTGGATGATTGCAAAGGCTGTCCACTCCCTCTGACCTTCACAGTGACCCCCCCCAAACCCTCCAGCATCTCCAGTCCCAGGGTCTCTCTGTCATGTGGAAAATCCTCCACAAACCCCAAACTCAAAGGGCTGATGGACCAATAAGTGACCTGCCACCTAGCTGGTTCTCAACTAACATCTGGTCATTGAACATCCAATCAAAACAGGAAAGCTTCAACACTCCCAGCCTTTCCACTTTCCAGATGTTTGATGATACAGAGACTCGGGCTTTGTCACGTTGGGAACAATAGGCACAGTGATACCTAACAATCAGTCACATCTAAAGACTATGTTGTAATCTTATTCTCTCAAGAGTTCTATAAAATAGGAGCTGTCATTTTCCCATTTTACAGTTGAGGAAACTGAGGCACAGAGAGGTGACATCGTGTGTTCAAGGCTGGAAAACACTTTAACAGGACCCAGACTGGCAGGTGTCTGACATGTGACCGTTTCCAGGCAGAAAGCCACAGGAGCACTCCGAAGCAGGAAGGGTCGATGGAGACTGGAGCGGAACAGTCTTACTTCCTGTGTGCCCGGCACGTGCTGGGCACTCTCCCTGGCTGGCCCACATCATTCTCACAGTCACCTTCTGAAACAGGCGTGATTAATTCTGTGTCACTGATGGCAGCTCAGAAAGGAGATGTGACTCACCCATGGTCACACAGTCACTAAGTGGAAAAGTTGAGATTTGAATCCAGGCCAATTAGTCCCCAAAGACCTGTGCTTCCAGAATGATAATAATAGCATAAATAATAAACTAAACAATTTCACAAAAATAGCCATGACATCAAAAATCCACTTTTTGTGTAAGACTTACTGCTTACAACCCATAGAGTGTCCCTTTTCTCATTGGATGGATATTGCTACTCCTGTCTTTTAAGCAAGAAAAGTGGTGCATGCCAGAAAGTTAAAATTTCTTTTTCTGAGTTCTTTGTGAAGTCCTTCTCAGGCCCATCCGATTCTGGGAAAGTTTTTCTGCCAACAGGCAGCTAGAGAGCTGGACGGGAGATGAAAACTGGCAGGCGTTAGTGATTGCCTGGGCTCCAGAGCAGGCAGCGAAATGCCCTATTGACGGATCTCCTCTCGGCATCAGATGGAGGGTGTCTTCTGAGACCCTGGGGAACAGCCTGGAGTTTGTTTCAGAAGTCTGGGCTTGGCCTTGGGCTAATGATCACACAGCTTGGCAGGGCAACAGCAGTGAGCAGCGGACAGAGCCCTTCTGGCAGCCCCTGCTTAATAAAAATGGCCAGCTGGGAGGTGAGCGGTCAGCCTGCCCTCTAGATCCATCTTTGTAGCTACTGAGCCCCTCTGCCCTCCCCCTGCTGGGTGGGCCCAGACAGCAGCTGTCTCTTTAATAAACATCTCAGCCATTATGCTCTAAAGAACAGAAACTGTGAAAAAAGCCTGGAGCTTTTTAGCTTTAGTGCTGGAGAGGCCACCCAGGCTGTCTGGGGACTGAGCCACAGGTGACAAAGTGGCCCAGGGACATTCCTCCTGCCACCAAAAGGAAGTACTTTCTTGGGTCTCACCAGAATCTCTCCTGATTTTCCTGTCTCCTCCTCCAGGGGATCTTCCCAACCCAGATCTCCTGCATTGCAAGCACATTCTTTACTGCTGAACCACCTGGGAAATTCTTGCTAAACGTAACATTTACTAATTAATAGTTCTTATTTGATTTGGTATTTTTCACCTATTTTATTTGAAAACCACTTTCTTGATCTTCACAGATATGGACAAATGAGGGTGCTTGTTGTGCCTTATCTTTGATGGCCAAAACCTGGAAACAATCTAAATGTACCAGTTATAGAAGATCAGTTAAGAAAAATACGGAATATCCAAAGGATCCATTCTTAAACTTTAGCCTGCCTCAGAATCACAGGGGCTTCCCATGTGGCACCAGTGGTAAAGAATCCACCTGCCAGTGCAGGAGACGCAGGAGACTCTGATTCGATCCCTGGGTTGGGAAGATGCCCTGGAATAGGAAATGGCAACCCACTCCAGTATTCTTGCCTGGAGAATCCCACAGATAGAGGAGCCTGGTGGGATATAGTCTGTGGGATCACACAAAATCAGGCATGACTGAGCACGCAGAATCACAGCAGGGCTTGCTGAAACACAGACTCTAGGGTTTCACCCACAGAATCTCTGATGCAGTGGGTTCTGTGTAGAACCTGAGAATTTGTATTCCTGACAAGTTCCCAGGTGATGCTGGAACTAATGTTTGAGAACCACTGTTAGTCTAAACTTCAGAGTACTATGCAGACATTAAAAATAATGTTAAAGAAGAATAGATATTGATTTGAGAAAATAGACATGATACGTTGCAAAGTGCAGAGGGTGAACTGCAAAACAATCTGGGTAATGCTGTCAATGTAAGTGTAAATCTAACTCTAAATGCGCATCTATGCATGGAAAAGCAGACTATCAGGATGTGACCCAAGACAGAAGCTGACTGAGTGGTGATCTGCAGCGGGGCGGGGGGGCGAGTGGTCCAAGATCAGACAGGCTTGGATTCCAACTCTGCTTCTTCTCACCTGAACGAACTGTGTAGCTGCTCTAGGCTTCACTGTCCTCATCTGTGAAATAGTAACAGTATATACTTGAGAGAGCATATACTAATAGTAATACTTAACAGTAATACTTGAGAGTTGTTATGAGGACAAAATAACATGTACTAAAAGGTCAAGTGTAATGGCTGTTATGTGCTATTAGAAGAGCTCCAACGGGCTTTCCTGGTGGCTCGGATGGTAAAGAATCTGCCTGCAATGTGGGAGATCCAGGTTCAATCCCCAAGTCAGGAAGATCCCCTGGAGAAGGGAATGGCAACCCATTCCAGTATTCTTGCCTAGGGAATTCCATGAACAGAGGAACCTGGTGGGCTATAGTCCATAGGGTTGCTGAGTCAGACACAACTGACCAACTCTCACTTTCAAATATATAGTAATAGCCTTAATGCTGTATAGTAATACTATTAATACTCAGTGTATATAGACAGTGGGTTTAAGTCAATTTTTTAATTTGTCTTTTTTGTGTTTTACATGTTTTCAGGTTGGGCATATGTTACTTTTATAATTAAGAGAAAAACCAATAAACATTACATGTATACTATTTACCTCCCAAATCCCAAAGTTCTTTTGTTCAGATTTCTTCAGGCATGGGCAGCATTTTAAAAAACAACCCCAAATCTTTGAAATTGAAAACAATACTTTTGAAAAGCAGATAAAAAGTTTTGGGAACTTTGAGAAACCTAAAACACTCTAAACCCTGTTTAGACCCTGAGGTCTGTGGTCCATGGATGCCAACCTCCCAGGCTCCCTCAAAATCTGTGCCCAGTGACTGCATCCCCAGAGGAGGAGGCCTCAGAAGCTGATGCTCGGTCACTGCACAAGGAATAAGGGTCTTCATCCTTCAGTTCAAGCTCCAAAGCCAAGGTGGTTAGAGGGAGACACCAGGATGCCTCCTCTATCCCCCTGCCTCATGGTAGACACCAGCCAGAAGCCCAACCCCTGCCTGTTTGGCAGGTGGGAGGAAAGACACAGACTGAGGTCCTAGGACTTGGGTGGTGGAGCTTGGGGGAACTTGGCAGTGCCCTGCCCAGCATGCCTGACTCTGGCTTTGTCTCTTGCCAACCCTGGTCCTCCATGGACCCAGAGCATCCTATCCCTAAGCCTGAGCTCTGCTGTGGGGTTCCCTGTCTGGCTGCCCCATCCCAGCTTCACAATATTAATAACAGACGAACACTGTCTTTCTAATATGTTTCGATGGACATGAGTTTGAACAACTCCAGGAGGTCGTGAAGGACAGGGAAGCCTGGCTTGCTGCAGTCCATGGTGTCGCAAAGGGTTGGACACGACTGAGCACCTGAACAATGACAACAAATACGTTTCCACTCACCACAGACTAGTGCTCTGCTATGTGCATCCCAAGAATTATCCCATTCAATCTTCATGATACCCTCCCGCAAAGTAAAAATTATCTTGTGAATCCAGATCTGGCTGACTCCAGGTGTGATCCCCTCATGGTTCAGTCACATTTCCTCTGTTACTACCTCAGCCATGCATCACCATGAGCATGCCGTCCTTGGCAATGAACAAATCTCCCGCTCTTTCTAGCCTCTGGCTTCAGAGTCTCAGCCCTACTGCCTACTCTGAGTCTGACATTTCCTTGAGGCCCTGTGTGGTCTGGCCCTTGCCTTCCTTTCTAGATTCATCTCCTGACAGGCTTTCCATAGCTGTCTCTGTTCTATCTCTCCTACTCCCTCTGCCGCGGGGCTTTTGCACATGCTCTCCCTCTGCTCGGCATGTTCAGTCTTCCTTTTGTGTGGTTAATCCCAAGCCTCCCCTCATGTCTCAGTTCACAGGTCTTTTCCTCAAGGAGGGCTTTCCTTTCCTTGTCTCTCAGGTTAGCATCAGTATCTGATGGAGATGTCACAACACTGTATCCCTAACCTCACAGCACCTGCTGCTTTCTTTATACATACATTTTCAGGTTCTTTGTTTAACGTTCTCCCATCACACCCAGGAAGGCAGACAGCAGATCTGTCGTTCTCATTGTGTGTTGCCCACACCTACTGCAGTGCCTAGCAGATAGACTGTTCGTGTTTCCATGAGTGAATGAATGAATGCACTCCCCTCTGCTGAGCTGTCTCCAGGCCTGTCCCCACCCAAGGGCCCAAGGCATCCTTCTTGCTGGGTGTTCTCTTTGTTCTCTGTCTCACCATCTCCAGGTTCTGTCTTTGTTGGTCTCTTTGAATCTGCCTGTCTCTGCAGCTCTGAGATCTCTGTCTTGCTCCACTGAGGGTCCTCTTTGTTCAATGGCTCTGGGGCAAGGTGACATAGCCAGTCAGGGCTGTGAGCAGGCAGGAGGAGATGACACGTTTTCCAAACACTCCCTGACCCTGCTGAGTTCAAACACCCTCCAGGAAGGAGAAATGATAATTGTTCAGAGCCCAAGCTGCCCCCAAGGCCCACACAGACCCTCAGTGGCAACCCTCCTCGGGAGTGTGGGGTCTGATGGGGCTGTGGAGTTATCTCAGGGACCACTCTCACAGGGACCACTCCCCAGGGAGCTCTGAGCTGGGGAGACAGGTGACAGTCCTTGAGATGGTTACGAGGCGTGGGGAAATCCTGTGACTCTCAGACATCCCAAAGCCATGGATGTTCTTTTGACACATTCCCAAATGATTTCACTGACTGTGTGGCAGACATCATTGTGTTTGAAGAAACTGCAGGGTGTTGTGGGAAATGGAACAGTTGCTTGGCAGTGCATCAGGGAATTCTGTTCCTTTCTTTAGTTTCATGGTGTGTGTGTGTGTGTGTGTGTGTGTTTTCTGAAGAAAATTGCATGTGGTTTCTAAGGCAAAAACAGGTCCTCATGGGCCGGAGTGAGAACTTGTCAGTTGAGTCTTTGCGGAGAGATTTAACACTTACTTTTGATTGGGGAAGCCCAGCAACTCTCAGGGACAGCTCTGGACAGTGCTTCGGGAATTAAGTCATTACATGGGGATGACACTGCACTGCGGTCTTTCTATCACTGCCCCATAGAAATACAGTACAAAACCACAGACGTGAGCCTCATAGTAGCTGTAGGTTTTCTAGTGGCTGCATTTGAAACATTTTTCATTGGGGTATAGTTGATTTGCAATGTGTTTTGACACGTTCCCAGATGATTTCATTGACCATGTGGTCTGCTGTACAGAAAAGTGAATCAGTTATACATATACATGTATCCACTCTCTTTTAAAGACATTTATTCATTTATTTATTCTGCTGCACTGGGTTGTAGCCGCGGCATTTGGAATTTTTAGTTGCAGCGTGGAACTCTTAGTTGCAGCATATGGGATCTAGTTCCCTGAGCAGAGAAGGAACCCAGGCCCCCTGCACTGGGAGAGTGGAGTCTTAGACACTGGACCACCAGGGAAGTCCTTATCCCCTGCTGTTGTTTTTCCCATAAGTATTGAGTAGAGTTCTCTGTGTTATACAGTAGATCTTCATTCATTATCTATTTTACATGTTGCAGTGTGTACATGTTTAAAAGTAAAATGAAATGAGTAAAATTAATTTTGCTTCTATATTTTATTCAGTCCAGGATATCAAAATATTATCATCTCAACACGTAATCAGTATACAAAATGTTAATGAGATATTCTACGTTCTGGTTTTTATACCAACCCTTTGGAATCTGGTGTGTGCTTTACACTTGCAGCTTGTGTCCATGTGGACCGGCCGCATTCTAAATGCTCCATAGCCACATGTGGCTGGTGGCTACCATCTTATCATACAGCGCGGTCTCAGGCCTCAAGGGTCGTGGAGCTTTGTTAATAATGAGTTCTGCCTCTGGGATGGTATAGAGGTAACTTGCTGGCTTCTTGTTCTCAGACTGTTCTACTGACTCCTTTAACCCCAGCTGGCTTCCTAGGACCGAGCCCTGCACCTCTTCCTCACTCCCCAGGTCATCGCATCCTGTCTCTTTAAAATCATGAAAAGCAAACGAGAAAGGGAAAGATATAAACATCTGAATGCAGAGTTCCAAAGAATAGCAAGAAGAGATAAGAAAGCCTTCCTCAGCGATCAATGCAAAGAAATAGAGGAAAACACCAGAATGGGAAAGACTAGAGATCTCTTCAAGAAAATCAGAGATACCAAAGGAACATTTCATGCAAAGATGGGCTCGATAAAGGACAGAAATGGTATGGACCTAACAGAAGCAGAAGATATTAAGAAGAGATGGCAAGAATACACAGAAGAACTGTACAAAAAAGATCTTCATGACCCAGATAATCACGATGGTGTGATCACTCACCTAGAGCCAGACATCCTGGAATGTGAAGTCAAGTGGGCCTTAGAAAGCATCACTACAAACAAAGCTAGTGGAGGTGATGGAATTCCAGTTGAGCTATTCCAAATCCTGAAAGATGATGCTGTGAAAGTGCTGCACTCAATATGCCAGCAAATTTGGAAAACTCAGCAGTGGCCACAGGACTGAAAAAGGTCAGTTTTCATTCCAATCCCAAAGAAAGGCAATGCCAAAGAATGCTCAAACTACCGCACAATTGCACTCATCTCACACGCCAGTAAAGTAATGCTTAAAATTCTCCAAGCCAGGCTTCAGCAATATGTGAACTGTGAACTTCCTGATGTTCAAGCTGGTTTTAGAAAAGGCAGAGGAACCAGAGATCAAACTGCGAACATCTGCTGGATCATGGAAAAAGCAAGAGAGTTCCAGAAAAACATCTATTTCTGCTTTATTGACTATGCCAAAGCCTTTGACTGTGTGGACCACAATAAACTGTGGAAAATTCTGAAAGAGATGGGAATACCAGACCACCTGATCTGCCTCTTGAGAAATTTGTATGCAGGTCAGGAAGCAACAGTTAGAACTGGACATGGAACAACAGACTGGTTCCAAATAGGAAAAGGAGTACATCAAGGCTGTATATTGTCACCCTGTTTATTTAACTTCTATGCAGAGTACATCCTGCGAAATGCTGGACTGGAAGAAACACAAGCTGGAATCAAGATTGCCGGGAGAAATATCAATCACCTCAGATATGCAGATGACACCACCCTTATGGCAGAAAGTGAAGAGGAACTGAAGAGCCTCTTGATGAAGGTGAAAGTGGAGAGTGAAAAAGTTGGCTTAAAGCTCAACATTCAGAAAACGAAGATCATGGCATCCGGTCCCATCACTTCATGGGAAGTAGATGGGGAAACAGTGGAAACAGTGTCAGACTTTATTTTCTGGGCTTCAAAATCACTGCAGATGGTGACTGCAGCCATGAAATTAGAAGACATTTACTCCTTGGAAGGAAAGTTATGACCAACCTAGATAGCATGTTCAAAAGCAGAGACATTACTTTGCCAACAAAGGTTCGTCTAGTCAAGGCTATGGTTTTTCCTGTGGTCATGTATGGATGTGAGAGTTGGACTGTGAAGAAGGCTGAGCACCAAAGAATTGATGCTTTTGAACTGTGGTGTTGGAGAAGACTCTTGAGAGTCCCTTGGACTGCAAGGAGATCCAACCAGTCCATTCTGAAGGAGATCAGCCCTGGGATTACTTTGGAAGGAATGATGCTAAAGCTGAAACTCCAGTACTTTGGCCACCTCATGCGAAGAGTTGACTCATTGGAAAAGATTCTGATGCTGGGAGGGATTGGGGGCAGAGGAGAAGGGGACAACAGAGGATGAGATGGCTGGATGGCATCACTGACTCTATGGACGTGAGTCTGAGTGAACTCCGGGAGTTGGTGATGGACAGGGAGGCCTGGCGTGCTGCGATTCATGGGGTCGCAAAGAGTCGGACATGACTGAGGGACTGATCTGATCTGATGGGAGTGATGCCCACGTTTATGCTTCCAGCCCTGAACTCTGGCCTAGGACTGCCCACTGCCCACTTAACAGCTCCCCTGGATGGCCTACAGGCCTCCTAAGGTGAGCATGTTTAATGGAAAACTCACTCCAACTTTCCCCAAGTCAAAGCCTGGTACCATCCCACCCAAGATCACAAAACAGATCATCCTGATCATCTCTTTATCTCATCCCCACCTCCAAATCTCCAGTGAACATGTGCCTTCTCCTTCTAAAGTATCTCTCAGGTCAGTTTCCTTTGCTTATTTCCACCTGATCACCCGAGGACCTAGCCACCATTCCTTCCTACACTCTACATAGTTGCAAGCTGGCCTCTTGCACTCCTTCTCTGTACAAAAGAATATTAATTCTAAAACATAAATCCAAGCACACCTCTCCTCTGCTTGAAATCCTCTGTGTGCTCAGACTAAATTCTGGAGTCCGTACACAGTGCAGGTAACAAAGTCACACGTTACGTTGCCTTTCTCACTCTGCCTCATCTTCCACTCCACCTCTCACTCCCCTCCAACCACCTGGGGCCCCTTTCTGTTCCTGAAACACTCTATGTTTGTCCCAGCCTCTGGATCTTTGAATGTGCTGTTCTCTCCGCTTGCCATGCTCTTCCCATTGCCTTCCACAGCTGGCTCCTTCTTATCCTTGACATCTTGAGACAAATGTGACTTCCTTCAGGGCTCCTCTCTGACTGTCATTTCCAAGCTAGTCCCTCACTCCTTCCCCATTCATGGTCACATCACCATATTTTATATGCTTCAAACTATCTAGGGCCACCTGAAATTTTCTTGCTTGTTTACTGGTTGACATGTGTTTCTCTATTTCTACCTCCTGGAATGTAAGCTCCATGAGAGCAGCGTCCTCTTTACCTTTTTAAGGCCTGCCACTAGTTGTTGAATGAATGAGTGATTCTGCATTTGAATTTCATCTGTGTATGAAATCCCCTTAATTACTGTGTAACCATGAGCAAGGAAGTTATGGAAGCATAAACATGAGGCTCTTGGAGCCTCAGTTTCCTCATCTGTAAAATGGAGAGAATGATAGTAATAACAGGTGTATTAGTCAGCTCTGTGGCAATAACAATAACCCCCAAATCTCATGGCTTATGGGTTATAGTAACAAACATTTATTTCTTGTTCCCGTTACACAAAAGCTGCAGCTCACCTGCCCTTGACCAGACTCACCTGGGCTTTGTGTATCTTTTTGTCCTAACTCCAAAGCTAAAGAAACAACCGTTATCTAGACTCTGCTGTTCTCCTTGGTAGAGGCAGGATGAAGAGCCTGTAGAAGATGTTCTTCAGAGCTCTTCTTGGAACTAGAACATGGTCCCACCCACCTAGATTCCATTGGTCAAGGCAAGTCTCATGGCCAAGCCCAAAGTCAACAGGGAGAAGTTGTGTAATCCTCTTGTAAAGGAGAGGAGTGAAGAGTTGAGGGCCATGCCAATATTCAATGGCTAACATTCATATATTGCTCACTATGGGCTGGGCTCGGGTTCAGTCCCTGGGTCAGAAAGATGCTGGAGAAAGAAATGGCAACCCACTCCACTATTTTTGCCTGAGAAATCCCATGGACAGAGGAGCCTGGTAGGCTATAGTCCAGGGGGTCACAAAGAGTTGGACATGACTGAACAATTGTGTGCTGGGCTCTATTCCAAGCATTGAGGTATATACTTCTTTTGCTATTACACAGATGAGGAAACAGAGACACACAGGTTAAACAGCTTGCCAAGGTCACAAGCAAGTAAGTTTCTCATCAGCATTGCCTTGGCTCTACATCATTGCCTGTTCCCTGGTTCATAGAAATTGTTGGCCTTGGTGATTAATATGTTCAGCCCCAGTGGACATTCTCTCTGATCTTCCCCTGCTAGTATTCAGTAGCGATTCTTTCTAGAAAGTTCCCTTCTTCATGCCAAGAAGGATTTCTCCTGAAAATACCCACCCTTGCCTGGCCCATGTGATGCCAAACATTCACTAGGAGCTAGGATGGGAAACGGAGAAGTCGATGGCACCCCACTCCAGTACTCTTGCCTGGAAAATCCCATGGATGGAGGAGCCTGGTAGGCTGCAGTCCATGGCGTCGCGAAGAGTCGGACACAACTGAGCGACTTCACTTTTACTTTTCACTTTCATGCATTGGAGAAGGAAATGGCAACCCACTCCAGTGTTCTTGTCTGGAGAATCCCAGGGACGGAGGAGCCTGGTGGGCTGCCATCTATGGGGTTGCACAGAGTCGGACATGACTGAAGCGACTTAGCAGCAGCAGCAGGATAGGAAAGGCAGAAGAGTTGACAGTGACCTCTGGGTATATCCATGTACTCACAGAGGCTCTTATACCCAGATGTCCTTCTGCACAATGGGATGTTCCCTTGGAGCCCAAAGGTGGCCTTTACTCACTATGCTGCTAGGCAAACTTCAGTCACTCCTCGTCTGGCCCCAAAGGTTATATTTCCCAATGACCTGAAAACCTCACCCTCTTTTAGGGAGAAAAGACTCATACTTAGGAAGCGCCTCATGTTCAACCTCCTCCCCAGTTCTCCAGACAATCCAACAGATAGGTACCCATTCACCCCCACTGAAGAGGAAACTGAGGCTTAGTGAAGTGAAGCAACTTACTCAAGGTCATAAGCCAAAAAAAATGACAAAGCCAGGAATAAAACCCAGATATAAGGCTCAGGTTCCAAAGCTGGTGCTCTTCCTAAGGACAGCGTAGCTTTTGTCATTGACAAGGAATAAACACAATCCCCCTTTCCTGGTGAGATCTTCCATGGAGACTCAATGAGCCACACAATATTACGTTTATTGTATTCCTTCCCAATGTCAATGCACATGCTTTGCCTTTGGGCACAGATGCAGAGATGAGACTGTTTATTCACTTGGTCTCTCACAGTTTGGTGATTAATTCACTCTCCCATTCACTTATTCACATGTTCACTAACTCCCCCTGGAGTTAGGCCATTCAATTGATTTATCCATTCATCGACTGATTTATCCATGTATCCACTCATTCTGTGAATCCTGTCCATATATGCTTTACCATCTAGGTTGTGGTAAAGAAATTCAAGTTTCCAGAGAGGGAGACCTGGGTCAAGTCCAAATTGAAGCATTCCAGGTGTGAATCAGCACTGAAAGGGGCAGGGAGGAGGCCTGATCCCAGGGAGGGCAGCTCCAAAAGGGCAGCACACGGTAGAGGTGGGAGGAAGTGGTCCAGCCACAAGCCATGATGCATGAGAAAGGAAGATTTGTGGGGCGCAGGGTGGGGAAAGCTCCCTCCTGGATCTAGAGAATTTGGAGGGCTGAACCCTTCAGTACCCTCAGACCTTGGCACAGAGAAAAGGATGAGGGTCCTCCTCAGGGGCTACCCAGGAAGCCAGAGGAGCTGGATGATCCACAGCTGCTCCAGCCATCAGCCATAGAGTGATGGGAAGCTATTGTCTCCCCTGCGCTAGCTGGCAGCATAGAGAGCTCTCATCACTCTCTGGTTGGCCTCTATTTTTTTTCCAGCTGTACCCTGCAACATGCGAAACTTCCCTCACCAGGGATCGAACCTGTGTCCCTTGCACTGGAAGTGCAGAGTCTTAACCACTGGACCACCAGGGAAGTCCTGGTTGGCTTCTCTTAACCAAAGTTTACTATAAGCAGCTAGAATGGAACTAGGATAGGGCAGAAGCTGAAAAGACCATGTCTGCATCAACCTCAAAGATTCAGATAAAATGTTGTTAAAAGAAAAAAAAAAATGTTAACACATCAACCAGATGTGTCTGCACCAAGCCCACCATCTATAGGTCCGGACACATTAGCATGGCCTACCAAATCTTTCCTTTCCTGCCCAGATGTTTGGTGTCGCAGACACCCAGCCAGAGACAGAGAGCGGGGGTGGGGGGGGGTGGTGGTGCGGGGCTGGAGAAGAGGAACAGAAGGGCGAGAGGAGGGAGGAAGGAAACGTTTGCCAAATGATTAAAAAATTAAAGGGATTTTTATGCAGAGAAAATATTTAGCTTGGCATTGTCTTCTCAACCAAACGTTGGCTTCCGAGAGAAAACACTGGTCTTGGCAGCAAACGTTTGCTAAATGGAAACAATTGTCGCCTTCCCAGCAGCCATAGAAAATGCTTTTGTTTGGGCTCCCGGTGCCTGGGCCAAAAACAGCATCTTCAGAAGCTGCCCCCAATTTCTGAGAGGCCACGGGAAGGAAGGGGATGCGCCAGAAGTCCATTGTCCCCCTAGCATCTGCTAGTCTCACAGGTGATGCTGTGCAGAAGGGCTGCATCCCTCTCCAGGGTCCCCGGGGGGTGGGGGCTGAGAGGAGGCAGGTGAGAAGCAGGGAGGGAGGGCAGAGAGGGAGAGGGTGAGGGGAAAGGCAGACCGTTGCAGCTGCATGTAAAGTGCTTCAACACAGACAGGATGGTGGAACCGCTCAATGGAATTCTACAACAATGGCATCCTCAGGGTGGTGGTGACCTCCCCGCTACTTGTCCCCAAACCTGGCTCCACCTGAAAGAGCCTTTTGATAGAAACAAGAGAGAACAGCCATGGTTGTCGGAGCTTTGTCTTGCAGAATCCTCACCTGCAAACAAGGTACTGGCAGAATCCTCATTTTTATAAGATTTGAAACCGAGGCTTAGAGAGGGTAAAAGCTTAGTCCAAATCACAGACCCTAGGGAACAAGATTATAAGCCTGGAAACAGGAGGCCAAGGGCTTACCCTTTAGGCAAAGAAGACCCACGGACTCAGAGTCTCCAGGGTGGGACTGGGAACCGGCATTGCTGAGTGTAGCTAGTCACTGACCCAGCACGGGGGAAGTTTGTGGTTGCTGTTCAGCTGCTCAGTTGTGTCCAACTCTTTGTGACCCCATGGACTGCAGCACACCGGGCTTCCCTGTCCTTCACCTTCTCCTAGAACTCGCTTAAACTCATGTCCATTGAGTCGGTGATGCCATCCAACCATCTCATCCCCTGTCATCCCCTCCTCCTCCTGCCTTCAGTCTTTCCCAGCATCAGGGTCTTTTCCAATGAGTCAGCTCTTCGCATCAGGTGGCCAGAAGATTAGAACTTCAACTTCAGCATTAGTCCTTCCAGTGAATATTCAGGGTTGATTTCCTTTAGGATTGACTGTCCTTGCTGTTTGATCTCCTTGCAGTCCAAGGGACTGTCAAGAGTCTTCTCAAGCACCACAACTCGAAAACATCAGTTCTTTGGTGCTCTGCCTTCTTTATAGTCCAGTTCTCACATCTATACATGACTACTGCCATCTCTCAACCATGCCCTGTGGAGCCTGGGGTCCCCTGCCCCTGGGGATTCTACTCCTGCTGACTACGATCAATTCCCACAAGAGCACTGGTCTCCTGCAGTAGATCTCACAAGCAGGGTGGATCACTGTCTCTACAAGATCCCTCTGAAAATGTGCACACAGTTAGGGAAACACTTCAGTTCCTCCTCTTTGGTCATACATAGGCAATTTTCTCAGACTGGCAAGCTGACACTCTTGTTCTTTGTATATTCATTCATTCATTCAACATTGCCTGTGGCCAGGCTCTGTATTAGGCACTAAGAAATTGAGTTGCCCAGGAAATGATCCCTGCCTTCTTGATGCCTGGAGGTCCCATGGGACATGATCGACGGAGGCACGGTAAGTCTGGACCAGGGCTCTTTTCCCACCACTTCCTCCCTACTTTTCCCCTGACCATCTGCTTGGACACCCCACTGTCATCTCACCTTAACCATCCAAAGCAGAGCTCCTGCTCTTCACTGTGCCACCCACAGGTTTGCCATCTCGCTGTATGACAACGTATCCTTCCAGGGGATCAGGACAAAAGCCTGGTGTCACTGCTGACACCTCGCTCACACCCCAGTCTGTGAGTAGCCCTGTCAGCTCTTCCTTCAAAGTACGCTCGGAACTGAACCACTTCTCATCACCTCCACTGCTACCAGCTTCACCCAGGTCACTGCTGATTACTGCCCAGGTGTCGTCTTAGCTTCCTTACCTGTCTGTCAGACCGGCAAGCTCACACCTCTGTCTGTCTCAGCCCTTAGCTCACCTCCTCCTCTCCCCAGCTCCTCTCCATCCAGGCAGTCCCACAACACACCTGTGATTGCTATTCCCCTTAGACAGTGCTTCTGCATGTGCTCATGGCTCACTCTCTCACCTCCTTCAGACCTTTACTCAAATGTCACCTTCTCAACAAGGTGAGAAGGCCTTTCCTGGACTTTATTTAAAACTGCAGCCTGCCGCTTATCCTTACCCCTGGTCCCCTGTCTCCACTGACAACACTTAACACCACCCGTATAACACACTAGGTCTTTTCTTTTGTAATCATCTGTCTCCTTGCCTGCCTGCCTCCCACCAAGAAGACAAGCGCCACAAAGACAAGCATCTTTGCTCCCTTTGTTCACTGCTTTGTTTTCAGCATCTAGGACAGTGCCTGGCACACTGTAGGCGCTTAGCAAATACATTTGATTGAATGAATGAACGGAAGAGAAGCCACTGATGTGGCTGGAGCAGGGGTCATGGGAATTCTAAGACCTCTGAGCCTGCAGAAACCAGAATTGACAGAAAGTTCCCTTCAGCCCATCATAGGCAGAAAGGTGCAGCAAAGGAAGTCAGAAAGTTGCTAAGAGCATGAGGAGGGCAAGGACCAAAAGCAGACACAGAAAGAGCCATTTCTCCCTCTGCTCTTTGCTGAATGTTCAGCATCTTCTCCTCTGCGCTGGGATCTTGGGATGCAGCAGTGAATCCAAGAATTCTGGCTCCTCATCTCCGAGGTCCCCTCTTTTCACGGCTCTGTTTCCTCAGCACTCACTCCAGGCAGAGCTCAAAGAGATGCCCAGAGGAAGTGATGGCAGAAGGGAGGGGCAGTAGGAAAGAGCCAAAGTGAGACCCGGGGACATCCTGACAACACTGGCACCTTCGAGGGGAGCCCACATGTTTTGTCCCTCAGCACAGAATCATATTCATCAGAAGCTTTTGTTCGTGAAACACTGTTTTGCCATGACCCACATTTAGTGATTTTTTACAGTTTTGGTTTAATAATTACAGTGCAACAAGCAACCATTAACCCACTACTCAAAGCCCCAAATTAGAATTCACATCTACCTATGCGTTTTCCCTAATCCTATGGTTCTGCCCTCTGCCCCTTCTTTAGGTAATTACTACAATGGGTAATTTTCCCTCCCTACCCTCCCTCCCTCCCTCCTTCCTTTCTTAATTCTAACACATGACATATGCCTAAGCAATTAGCATTGGATTTTTCATTATAAGCGGGGCAGCAAATGGTATGCAGTCTTCTGAGATGTGGTTTTTCACTGCACAATCTGTGACCGGGATTTATCCAGGTCACTGTGTGTGGCTACAGTTCATTCCTTCTTCATTGCTCTACATCATTCTATAGTGTGAGCTTCACCACAGTTTATTTAGCCATCCTTCCAGCATTGGACTTTTGGGCTGTTTCCAGATCTCAGTGTCTTTTATGTTTACTTTTATGAATACTGCTGCTACGAGCCGCCGTGTATGTGTCTCCCGGGGCACAGGTGCAAGGGTTTCTGAGCGTATATACCTGGGAGTGGAATTGCTGGGGCAGAGGGTATTTGAATTGCTCAATTTTACAAAACAGTGTCAAACTGTTTTCCAGAGGAGTTGTGCCCATGCATCCTTCTAGCAGTGTTGGAAGGACCATGCTCTTCCACATGTGCTACTGTTAGGCAGCTTGAGTTTTACCAGTTGAATGGGAATAACTGGTATCACATGGTGGTCTTTCCTCAAATTCTTCACAGCTCCTCCCACCTTCATGGTTCTGCTACCAATCTAGGGGGGAAGGGGGCTTCTCCTAAACAAGAATTGCAAACTCAGCCATCAATTCTTGAGCCCAGATGGGTCCAATGTCCCCCAACCCTACTGCAGGCTGCCATGAAGAACATCCCTCAACAACTGGCCCTACGAGGCCTTTCTTTCTCTCTTCCTCTCCTGGACCCACACGCAGGCCTTCTCTTCTGTTCATCCGCACGCCCTCCTCAAACCAAATAAACATTTCAGGGAAATGGGCCAAAGCACCTATTTCAGAAAGAGCACATGCTCCCGTGTCATCTACATGCCATCTAAACAGCATCACCCGGGGACAGATCCATTTGTTTGGCTTTTGCTGCATCTCTTCTCCCAATCTGCCCAGCCTTCCTCAGCCCTTTCTGCTCACTCACTTGCCAGGTCGCTGAACCCAGCCTGACCAGACCTGGCTGGGTGGAGGTGGGGACCCAGGCCAGGGCTCTGCTCAGCCGGGTCTAACGTGCCTGCCCTGCATCTCAGCCAGCTTCTTGGGATGCTTCTGCCCCTGCCCAGGAGCTGAACTCCCCCCGTCCCTCTGGCTGTGCACTGGGCCCACCCTAGACACTCGGACCAGCACAGGTGGGAGCACACGCCTGGTGTCCTGACGCCCACGCCCACAACAGCCTCCACAGTGTGGCATTCTCCCCGGGCACCGGGCCTCCCGGATATGCGCCACTGCCTTTGTCCCCACCGTCTGCTCTTACCTCTGCCCCGTCCTCTCCTCTCGCCACCTCCGGCACACGTGTGGCCTCGCTCAGCTGGTCACAGCGCAGAGGCCTCCATCACTGTCTGCAGAGGGAGCTGAGCCAGCCATGGGCGCGGGCACTCCTGCTGGCTTGGCACGGAAGGCTCATTAGTCAGGCTGCCACAGACGTCTCCAGGTTCATTTCCTACTTCCACCTTTGGCTCCTCTCCCAGTCCCCACCTCCCTGTCAAGTCAAGGATTCTTCCTCTGAACTCTCTCAATCAAGAAGAAATGAGAGCACTTGAACTTGGGACTCCAAGTTCACTATTCAGGTTTAGGTCTCTGCTCTTGGCGCAAACATTTCAACCTCATTGCTCTCGTGAACTCTCCCACGATTGCTGAGGCACCTGTTAGGTGCCCAGTAAATATTTGTTGAATGAATGAATGAGTTGTTTTCCTCCCCTTTCCTGGGAACGTGGTCCCCAAGGAGTTTCTCCTAAACTGCTCCATATGTTATGCCCACTCCTTGAGGCTTCCTCTCTGATCATCCAGCATCAGATCCTCCAGCTGCCTCCCTCTCCCTTTTCTGAGCATTGTCTCCCCAGCTCGGCCTGAGCTGCTGGGTCAGGAAAGGCAGGACTGCTCAGTGCTCCTGTGCGTGGGCTTTGCTGTCAGGAGCCAGGCGGCATAAGTCAGGATCAGACATGTAATGTGAGTGATGCATTTGCATCCCCTTCTCTGACATGCCTTCCTCCTGCTCCATCACTCTGCCTCTAAACTGCGCGTAATTGCTCAATCTAATTTAACAGACGTGCCGAATGGCTGAGTCTAGTGAACTCTGCTCAGCCTCCCCAGGGGCAGGTGTGATGGACATGTTTGGAGCCTCCTGCATACTGTGTGGACCCTGGGGGAGGGAGGCAGCCAGAGAGAGGCTGTCGCAGAGGCTCCTGCCCAGGTCAGAGCTGTCTCAACTGAGACTCAGCTCACTATGGCCAGGAGACAGGCGTGGACCTGGCCCTGTTAGGCTGTCCCTCTGTGGACCTGCAGGTCTCTGGAATAGCTTGGTCCTGTCCCCCATGAGCCCCATTAGCTGTAGGCTCAGCTCAGCCAGTCTTCCCTCCAGGACAGGGGCACTGCCATGCCTCTCCAGATCCTCTCTTCTCTGAGAATCCATCCGAGCCCATCCCCCTCAGGACACACCTCCTGCTTCCCCGGCCACTGGCCTTCTTCACACTATGACCCTAATGGACCTGGAGGTCAGGGCCGCTCCTAGATTCCTGGCAATTCCTGGACACTGGTTCTCAGGATCATCTCCTCCCAACTTCCTCCTGGACTCCGATTCTCCCAGGCATTCCTCTATGGGAACCACAGGCTTCTCCCTCCTGACACTGAGCAGAGCCCCTTCTGCTGGTTTCCTCTGAGCCCCGCCAACATGAAGCCTCCGACTCTTCTGGGGTTTGGGAGGTGTGTGGGGAGACTGACATGTGGCCAGCGGAGTGCAGGTTGGAAGTCTGCTGGGCCACGTGTCCCCAGACAGCAGGGCCCCCCCTCCCCGCTCCCCGCCCCCCCCCACCACGACCTTCCTTTTTTCACCCTACAGCGGAGAGGGAGGTCCAGACCCTCCCTGACTGGAGAAAGAAAGCCTCCAGGCCCCAGGGAGCTTTGGCGGGTCTCCGTGGCCAGCGGGACGCTGGTGTAATCTCCAAAGAAAGGACGAGGAGAGTGAATTACAGGGCCCAGCCCCGCCCCCTCCGCGGAGCTCCAGATCGACTTCTCACACAGCCCAGGAAGGCAGACGCTGCCGCGGAAAAGACTTAACATCAAGGACTCTTAAGACCCCAGCCTCCCTTCGCTTGTCCTCACGCTCCAGAATCCTTTCAAAGCTATGCAGTCGGAGGAGGCCACGGATTAGGCTCCCAAATGTTCAGAGAACTGAATGAAGGATTAGTTTACTTAACGGCCATTGACTTTAATGATCCCGGGCTCCGGGATCACGGAGCTTGCGGGTGCTCTGGAGCACATGCTATATCCTCTGTGTGTTGGCGTGTGCGTGCGTGTGTGCCACGTGCAGAAGGTGGATGTGCACAGACCTGGTAGCTACGGTGGGCACTCCTCTCAGGTCCATGAGCATGCAGGCGAATGTGTGTGTGTGTGTGAGTGTGCATACCCGTCCGTGTGCGGTGCCCCTCCCTGCATGCCCTGTTCATGTGGGCTTCTCTTTACCGAGGTGAGCCTCATGCGTGTGGCTCCATGTGCCCCTGTGTACTGCCTGTATGTTTACACAGGTGCGTGTGTGGGTGTGTTTGTCCACACGGGTACATGGGCCTCAGAGTATGTGTGCACTTTGTAGCCTGTCGATGTGTGTTTGATGCACACGCTCGTATGTGTGTAGGTCTCTACATATATGTGCATTGATGAGCATCCACATGAACATTGATGCCATCTTTTGATTCTTTAACTGTCCCAAATTCTTTCCACCCTCAAGGCCTCCACGTGTGTGCTCCCATGCTGGAGACGCTTTCCCTGCTGTTTACCTCTTTATCCAACTCAAAGAAAATGTTCTCTGCTGTTTTCTCTCACTATGTCCAATTATCTTCCTTCCATGCGCTGATTTCCATTTGTAATTGTATATTTTTCGTGTGTTGCGTATCTAGTCTTTGTCTCCATGAGGACAGGGAGTCTCTCTTTGTATGCCTGCCATCCTCTGTGCCCTGCGTGGTATCCCATTGATAGTAGGTTTTCCATAAGAATTAAGTGACTGGGTGAATGTGTGTGTGAGTGTGTGTGTGTGAGTGTGTGTGTGCATGTATGTGAATTTGCCATGTACCTCTGAGTAGGGGAATATGTCATTCTGGATGTGCATGCTTACCTGTGTGCACAAGTCTGCAGGTCGGTGTGTGTACTAAGTACCTGTACTTGTATGTATGTGTCTGAGAGTGTGTATTAAACTTGGTAGGCATTTTGTTTCTTCTGCTCATCTTTGTCCCAGCTGGACTTACTTAGGTCCTGGATGGACTTCAAGGAAGGAAAGCTAGGGTACCCAGAATAGCCTGGGAATGAAATACTATCCTGAAAGTAAGCAAAGCAAATCCCCAGAGGGCTGCCCTAGCCTTGGAGTCGCGCCTCGGAATGACTGCAGGTCTGAGCAGACACTGACTATAGGCTCCAGGGCAAGGGCCAGGACCAGAAATGATGGGCAGATGCCACTCATATTTCCTCACCAACGTTCCTTGAGCCTCGTTACCAAGCCATGCTCTGGGCTGTGCCCTGAGCCGGGTGCTGGAGTGGGGCCCCAGGAAGTGCTGCCAGGACTCAAGGCAAGAACTTTTCATCGTGGCAGCAATGCTTGGTTTCCCAGGGCTGGTTTAGCTGCCCTCCCCACCCGCAGTGGCCTCTGGGTCTCACACAGCAGAGAGCAGGTCTGTCTCAACCACCGGTGTACCCTTACTGCCTGGGGGTTCTTGATGAATATCAGTTAAATTACTGAATGAATAAGGAAATGCCCAGTCCTGTCCAGTATGTACAGAGAAAGAACAATTTCCATTTTCCTACCCCCTTAAAGCTCTCAGGAACTGCAGCATCCCTCTCCTGGGTCCTCCCTCCCCAAGGAGGGGCCCCTTTGAGTCTTTCTCATCATTTGTAAAAGTGGGGAGAGTATAAAAACAAAGCAAAACGGGGGGAAAAGGTAACTAATAGAACAACACACTATAGCTATTGAATGCTATCAAAGTAAACACAGTCAGAAGACAGCATAGAAATTAACGTCTGCTGATAAGACCTACGTGGGGGGAACAGCTAACATGGCTTACAGAACCTGCTTATAGCCCAGCCTGAATCCTTTTCAGCAAAAACGGCTAGAGAAGCCTCTGCCCAGTCAGTGTCTGGTCTAAGGAAGGTGGGACCACATTGGGAGGCTGCCCTAGTCAATCTGCCTCTTGGAGCTTCAGTTTCCTCTCCTGCAAAACGTAAATGAGAATGCACATGCTGATTATGAAGGTGAAATGAGAAGCTGACCAGCATTAGGGGCTCAATCCATGCAGTTTCTTCTTTCCTTACAGACAGACTCTTACCACAAAAGAGTTTCTAAAGGGTTTTCTTGGAGCTGGAATTTAGCAGACTCAAGTTCATAATATTAGCCACACTTACTGATTTACTGAGTACTTATCATGGGCCAGATGCTATGCTGTCACTTTAAACATGACATCATGGAACCTACAGAACAAATTCATTGTGATCCCCATTTAACAGATGAGAAAACTGTGTCTTGGAGGGGTTAAGTAGCCTTAACTCAAGGTCGCACAAGCTGGTGAGTGAAAGACGCCAGCTTGGGGAATCATTTGCAGAGTCTGAGTTTCTAACCATGTGCTTACCCTTAAATTTACTTAGCAATGCCACTCTTCTCTGAACCCCAAATTCCCATCCTGTAAAACAAAGAAGTTAGAATGAGACTGCCGGCTTCTGGAAAATTTTTTTGGCACCTGAACCTTTTTATTCAAACAGAATCCCAATGTGTAAAATAAGTAAAAGGAGATGCCTCTGGCTGACACACAGCGGAGCCTCACCCGGACTTCTTTGTCGCCCCCAAGGTAGCCTTTGAAGCATCTCTGAGGCTCCAGGGAGCAGATGCTGAAAAATGCAGGAACAGTCCCGTTTGTTTATTTTTGCTTTTGTGGTGACTATTTCACGATGTATAAAAATATCAAATCTCTCTGTTGCCCACTTGAAACTAATACAATATTGCATGTCATGTATAACTTCCTATTAAAAAAAAGGACAGAAAAATGCTGGACAAGATGATTTCTATGGGCCCTGCTAGTTCAGACATCCTGATATTCTATTCTCTTAAAGCCTGTGGGTTGACAGATGCTCTGGAGGATGGAAAGATAAGGAAACTGGTTCTAGAAGCAGGAAGAGAGGAGGTGAAACCACTGCCACCCTTCACACCCATCTATAAAGAGGAAATCAACTCAAGCACTAAGATAGCAAGAAAAATCTAGCCTGGAGAGCAATAAAAGCCCCCAGGGCAGATGCAAGCTCCAGGCTGAGGTGTGGCCTGGGTGGTCTAGGGACAGGAAGCCCCACTCCCCTGAGTAAGGCGCTCGCCAGCCCCTCTCGGGGGTGCTTGGGAATCCCTCGCCTGGTTGGAGAGCCTTTGTTCGAAGTCCTGATTTATATGGCTTCTTACTGCAAACTATGCATTATGTTGCCAGAGAAGATTCAAAATTGTAAAATAATTGTGGTGGTGAAATTATTCACAGATCCATCCAGGCCCAGCACTTTGGGAAGGCGGTCAGATTTACACGGGGCACATGGTGACATAATTCAGGCTAAACAGATAAGCTTGTTCCGCGCCTGACAGAAGCAATTCCCCAGAGACTGCTGGGTAATGCCAGGCCAATTACACAAGCATCCTGGAGCAGGGAAGGCCCATCACCACTGAGGGTGACATACAGTGACAAGGGGCAGGTGATGCTTGAAGGGAAGTATCTTCCTGATACCCGTTAGGCACAGGAAGCCAGGGCTCATCCTTGTTCTTAAGTCAGGAGGCCGCAGGGGCAGTAACTGGGGTGCCCAGGAGGGAGCTGGGGTTGCATCTAGCTCTAAAGCCAGCCAGTGAATCAGCTGGCCAGCACATTCCTCCGGTCCTTGGAGGAGGCAGCAGCATCCTCCAAATGACAAAATGAGCTCTGCCCCTTGGGGTGGGCTGCATTCACTTAGAAAGGATCAGGTGCCAGGTGCCAGGTGTACCATGATGGTTTTGTCAATATCTCCCCCCTCAGTCTTCGCCTGAATACCTTTTTTTTTCCTTCTTGCCAGTTTAAGTTGCTTCATATGGCACCTTACCAAGCAGACAGGTGTTTTTTTTATATTCCCCACAACAGTATTTTCATTCTCACCAAATAAAGCTGGTCATGATAATAGCCAACATTTGTTGAATGCTGTGCTAAGACTTTTATAAACATTATTTTATTTTAACCCTCTAAAGCTGTGCTTTTCAAACTATAGCATGAATCAGAATCACCCAAGGGACTTTCTAAGTCACAGAGACTTCCAGGTTTCTAAGTCAGAGGAAGAAACCAGGCTGCAGTGGCCCAGCTCCAAAGCTTCTGGTTCAGGAGGTCAGAGTGCAGACTGAGAATGTGTTTTTCTAACAGGTTCCCCAGTTAGCACTGATGCTGCTGGTCTGGGGACAACTCTTTGAAAACACTGCTCTAAAGAAAAATAGGTACCATGAAACTGAAGAGACAGTCATGTTCTTATTCTGTAGCCAGACTGCCCACATTCACAGCCTGAATTCCTCTGCTTCCTGGCTGTGTGACCTTGGCCATGTTGTTTAATCACTTTGTGCCTCAATTTCTCCATCTGTAAAATCGGCATAATAATAGTAACTCCTTCATAAGCCTATTACCAAAAGCTGAGTGCCTGGCGCATGGGACACACTTGTTAAATGTGAGCTAACACTATAATCCTGTGTTCATATAGGTAGTATGTAAACGGGAGCTAAATCTAGCTCCTGCAGCACTAACCTTGAACTATGCACTCACTCACGGTGAACCCACAATGTCTCTCCATCTCTGGGCTGTCAGCGTGACACTGTCTGGGGAAGCCGGAGCTGGTGGTCTGGGGGAGGAAGTCTCAGCGAGGGCAGCAACCTCCAGAGGCATCAGGGGTGAGTCAGGAGATCCAGGCTTGCATTCTGGCGCTGCTGCTGGCTGTGTGTTGCTGGGCAAATCAGTTTTCCCCTCTGAACCCAAGTTCCCTCACACAGGTAAAACAGGATTAGCATTAAGGGGGCTTAAATTCTAGGCAGGTGGGCTTTTTCACCCCAGAAGTGGACCCTGATCATAAAAGATTCGGAATGCTGCAGAATTAGTGCTTGGATCCAAACATGAATGTTGCTCAGACTTGTCTGCTAAAAGATACCTGCTAGAAAGAAGCATTGCTCAGAGCCGGGAACTTTCTTTGCTACCTTGTGTTTTAATCTTAAAAGTGTGCACATATTTTGTATTCTGCTCCGTAGTATTGCCATGTTTGTTTGCCCATGAAGATAATAACATTTTCTTTTCGAATCTTCTAATAAAACAGGCATCCGGGAGACATGGATCATGTTTGCCTGGGGCTTTGGAACCTCCCGGTACGTGCCTGAACACATCTGTGGCGGGCTCAGCCATGGAGAAGGGGCCAGGGCCCAGGTTCCTGGAGGAGTTGGCCAGACACTGTCCTCCCTAGGATGACTTCCTTGGAGGGTGGGTGATGCTGAGACCACACTGGAGGTGGCTCTATGCCCTCCCCGCAGGGCAGATGCCATCAGCCTCACTTACTGAGGCTCCTGTTCATGGGGAGATTGTACATCAAGTGCTTTTCATTCAGAATTGGAAGCTTTAATATGTTTTGCAGGAAGCTCTTTTATGTGCCAATAAAAAAACATGCGATTATAGAAGACAACGAAAAGCAGCGAGGCCTCATAGCCACTGTATGCTTAGAAAGAGCGGATTCACTTCCCCTGAGAATGACACCACTACGTCCTTTCCTGCTCATTATGGAATCAGGCAGAGAGGGGCTCTTTAAAAAAAAACAAAAACAAAAACTGCAGAGCTTTTCACAGTGCTGAACACACGTGTGTGTGTTTATGGGCGGGGGGTGATGGGACACAGAACTAGCAACCCTCTCTGGTTCTACTAATTTAATACCTTAATACCTTCCTTTCTTCTTTGCAGGAGAAGAGATGGACAGAAGCCAAGGCTATTGGCCATGGCCAGGGTGGTGGGTGGGGGCAATTAACTTTGACTCTTTAATTACTAGTCCTTCTCTGCAGACTCCAAAACCCTCACCACTTCTGGAATCCAAAAAAGCCAGAGTAGAAGAGACCTTGAAAGGTCATCCCCTCCCCCAGTGAGTACAAGTGGGAATCGCTCAAGTTCTTAAGGAGGGAAGGGGGAATCCATGCCCTTTCCCTAGCAAACCACTATGAGGTGAGGGGACTCACCCCTGTCCTAAGGACAGGAGCTGTGCAGGGCTGGAGAGACTGTCTGCTGTTCTAGAAAGTGTGTGCCCCTCTTCCTGGTGTCCAGTGAGCCCAGCATGGCATAAGTGAAAGGCCATGAAATACATTAGATTTCACAAGGTGCAGGCTAAAGTTTTATCCCTAACTTTGAACTGCAGAACAATACAGATTCAAGCTCAGAATAGGCATTGAATTGAGAGAAACAGAGGGTCAGGTGGAGACTTCCTGGGCTCTAGCCTTGACTTTGCCACTCTCATAAGATCTTTGGCCAATGGTTCTCAACTGGGGTGATTTTTATTGCCTCAGGAGATCTTGGCAATAACCACTGGAAACATTTTGGGTTGTCACATTGAGGGAGTAGGGGGATGTTACTGGCATCTAGGGGCAGAGGCCAGGAATGCTGTTAAACATCCTACAATACACAGGGTAGACCCCACAACAAAGAATTACCAGGCCAAATTGTCAGTAGTGATAAGGTTGAGAAATCCTCGCTGTTGTTCAGTCGCCCAGTCGTGTCCAAATCTTTGTGACCCCATGGACTGAAGCACTCCACGCCTCCCTTGTCCCTCACCATCTCCGAAGTTTGCCCAGGTCCATGTCCATTGCACTGGTGATGCCATCCAGCTGTCTCATCCTCTGACTCCCTCTTCCCCTTCTGCCCTCAGTCTTTCCCAGCATCAGGGACTTTTCCAATGAGTCAGCCGTTGGCATCAGATGACCAAAATACTGGAGTTTCAGCTTCAGCATCAGTCCTTCCAACAAGTATTCAGGGTTGATTTCCCTTAAGACTGACTAGTTTCATTTCCTTGCTGTCCAAGGGACTCTCAGGAGTCTTCTCCAGCACCACAGTTTGAAAGCATCAGTTTTTCAGCACTCCACCTTCTTTACGGTCCAGCTCTCACAACCGTACGTGGCCACTGGGAAGACCATAGCCTTGACTGCACGGACCTTTGGTGGCCAAGTAGTGTCTCTACTTTTCAACACACTGTCTGGGTTTGTCATAGCTTTCCTGCCAAGAAGCACTCGTCTTCTGATTTCATGGCTGCAGTCACCATCTGCAATGACTTTAGAGCCCAAGAAGAGGAAATCTGTCACTGCTTCCACTTCTCCTCCTCTATTTGCCGTGAAGTGATGGGGCCAGATGCCATGATCTTAGTTTTTTAATATCTAGTTTTAAGCTGGCTCTTTCACTCTCCTCCTTTGCCCTCATCAAGAGTCTCTTTAGGTCCTCGCTTTCTGCCATTAGGGTGGTATCATCCACATAGCTGAGGTTGTTGATGTTTCTCCCGCCTGTCTTGATTCCAGCTTGTAACTCATGCTGTCAGCATTTCTCATGATGGGCTCAGCGCATAGGTTAAACAAACAGGGTGAGAACAGACAACCCTGACATACTCCTTTCTCCATCTTGAACCAGTTGTTCAAGATGTTGTTCTTGAATCAGTTGTTCCATACAGGGTTCTAACTGTTGCTTCTTGGATCCTTCACAGATCACTGCCTTGACATGGTGAAGGGGCTGGCGTAACTCGAAACTATGAGCCATGATGTGTAGGGCCACCCAAGATGGCAGGGTCATAGTGGAGAGTTCTGACAAAATGTGATCTGCTGGAGGAGGGAATGGCAAACCACCCTCGTATATACTCGCCATGAGAACCTCATGAACTGCATAAAAGGACAAATGAGAAACCCTGCCTTAGGTGAATGACTGGACATTTCTGTGCCTCAGTCTCCTCCTCTCTAACATGGGGATGTGAACCCTCCTCACTGGGCTGATATGAGGATTAAGTGACCTAATGCACATAAAGTGCTTAGAATTGTGCCGAGCACCGAACAGGCACCACAAATGTGTGCCATCAAGACAATGACTGGCACTTAAGACAGTAGAAAGAGCGAGAGCTAAGGGAGGGAACCCCGCAGAGTCTATGCAAGAACAAAAGTCCAAGGACAGAAACAAAAGGAGAGGTCAAAGGCAAGTTGAATTCAGTGTCCCAGAGTTGAGAGTTCAAAGTTAGGGAGGTGAGATGGAGAGGAAGTGGGTTGAGGAAAAAGGGGTCCTGAGCAGCTTCCTCAGACCCCAGCTGGTGTTCGAGGGCCTGCTTTGTGCAGGGTGGACTGTGGGGGAGCAGGCGAGTGGAGGTGCCCACCACAGCCCATGGCTACCGTGGTTCATGGTCACTCTCCTGCCCTTCCTGCCTCATGGCCAACCTCACTTGCCTCCTGAGAGCTGCTGTGGGAACAGAAAGGTCCTCAGCCTCTAGCACTGGGCAGAGAATGGAGCTTGAAGAAGCCCAAGCTCTGAAGTCCAGGGGACACAAGAGTCGTGTTGGGTCCTGGGATGGTTAGCATTGTGCCCCCGCGAAAGAGAAGTCTACCTGCAACTTCCTTATTCTGAACGAGGTCTTTGCAGATATAATTAAGGTAAAGATCCCAAGATGAGATCATCATCCCAGATCAGCATGGGGCCTAAATCCAATAACTTACACAAGATGGAAAGGAGAAGATGCAGAGCTGCAGGGATGGGAAGGTCATATGATGATGGAGGCAGAGATTGGAGGGATGCAGCTACAAGCCAAGTGACACCAAGGATTGCTGGCAGCTCCCCAAGGCTGGGAGAAAGGCCTGAACAGGCTCTGCCTCCCAGCCTCCGGAAGGAACTGACCCTGCTGACACCGTGATTGGGGAGTTCTGGGCCCCAGAACTGTGGGAGAATGATTTCTGTTGCTGTAAGCCACCAGGTTTGTGATAATTTCCTACAGCAGCCCTGGGAAATAAATACAGCTCCCCGGACAGAAGGCCTCAAGTCCAAGAGGCACCCTCAGACCAGGCAGCTGGGAGGGGAGCTCGGAGGTGGGTCCTGGCTCAGGGTCACCTTCCAGGGCCTGGGACAAAGCTTTCTGCATCTTGTCCTCAGATAACTGTCCCCAAAATGGGACCTTTTCTTCCCTGAATCCCAGAGCCCTCCACACTTGGCAAGAGCTGAGTCTCCAGAGCAGTTAACAGGGCCACTGGGCGGTCAGGTTAAGGCAGCATAAACAACCAACTGTGTGGGAAGAAAAGAGAGAAAAACCAAGCACAACCAAAGCTTTATTAATTGTCTGAGCTATTTAGCAGTAGGGATTGAAAAGAAAGTAGTTAGCTGTTGAAGGAAGAAATGAAAAACTCTAGTCTTTCATTAATCTCCCTGCCTTCCACGTCAGACGCCCATTGTCAGGGTGGGCACAAAGGCGGCCACAGTCTGCGGCAGAAACACGAAGGGCCCAGCAAAGGAGAACGCACAGACCCGGGAGAGAACGGTTCAATATTGAAAGTGTTTTCTCCGCAGCCAGAGGTGCCCATTTCCAGTCCTTTTCAATCTGTGCACTTTTCTCCAATGACTCCGGAGGGTAATTACAGTTCTTTCACAAATGAAGTATGGAAGATACGAGAGAGAGGCAAGGCTGTCAATAGTCCTGCAGGAATGCACGGTCTGTCTCCAGGAGACACAGAAAGCATCGATCCTCCTGCCTGGGGGACTTGGAGCGTGAACAGAAAGCGCCCTGGGAGGGAGGCTGTGGTGAAATCAGCTTCACCTTCATGGGGCAGACTGGTTGGGGGAGAGGAGGTTCTAACTCCAGGGAGGCACCCAGTAAGAGATGGATCCCCCTCCCCCGTGGTGCCCCACTCCTCAAGCAAGCCTTTGAAGACCCAAGGGCTTTCATTTTTCTGTATTTTCCTTCCTGGGATGAATGATCAAAGGGTCTCAGAGCCATAAGAGGGTGTGGTGCCCAGGAGCCTGCCTTTGACCAGTGACTTCAGTTCAGTTCAGTTCAGTTCAATTGTTCAGTCATGTCCGACTCTTTGTGACCCCATGGACTGCAGCATGCCAGGCTTCCCTGTCCATCACCAGCTCCCGGGGCTTGCTCAAACTCATGTCCATTGAGTCGGTGATGCCATCCAACCATTCTCGTGCTCTGTCAACCAGTGACTTGGAAATCACCAGAAGGTACCTGCCTGCAAACAGGTACACAGGACACAGTTTCAGGTGACTGGGGAGGTGCTGCCAGGGCAGTGGGGTCAAACAGATGTCCTCTGGCTGACCAAGAGGCAGAGATTTATACAACGACATGATACAAATATAAATGTGCAATTTTGCCCCTGCATTACAAACCCAACCACCGACTTACAGCAGCCCCTACCATGTGGCTCTAGAGCTATGAGCTAAGAGTAAGCTCAGCATCAGTCGACTCTCTGCTACAGGTACCAGTGATGGTAGACACATGTGAGCATGTTCTTCAGGCCAGGTACCATACTGGTCTTTTATGGCACATCCCATTTGATCCTCACAGTGGCCCTACGAGACACACGATTATTACCCCATCAGGGAGATGAGGAAACTAATGCTGAGGGTAGTTAAATGACTTCTAAGACCTGGAGAGTGGGGGAAGCAGGATTTGAAATATAGACAAGGTGGTTGCAAACCCATTGCTCAGCAAGCTGCAAAAAAAAAAAAAAAAGGACTATTTAAACTTCGGCTGGGGGCTTCCTGGTGGTCCAGTGGCTAAGAATCCACCTGTCAATGCAGGGGACATGGGTTCTATCCGTACTCAGGGGAGATCCCACATGCCAAAGAGCAACTAAGCCCATGTACCACAACACTGAGCCCAAACATTTCAACTGAAGCCCACACGCCTAGAGTCCACGCTCCACAACGAGAAGCCATCACAATGAGAAGCCCACACACCACGACAAAGAGCAGCACCTGCTCACTGCAATGAGAGAAAGCCCGCACGCAGCAACAAAGACCCAGAGGAGCCAAAAATAAATAAATGAAAACTTAAAAATAAATAAATCAACTGGGGCTGCTTCAGTGGAAGCCTAACACCCATCCCAAGAGAGGAAGACATCTGCTCTGCCCTGCTCTGGCCATAACACATTAGGATGGGATGCCCAGACCTGGGGATCATGCTTCCAGAAGAACACTGATGGTTGAGGACATGCAGGTAAAGCAACCAGCATATACCAGACTTCCTCTGACTACCCCTGAGACCCTCAGCTCCCATGGTGCCTCGACCTTCTTGAGACCCCCACTCTCTGAGCCCTTCTTGATGTCCTGGTCCTCAGCACCTCCCCAGAATTGCTTCCTTTCCTGCCCATAAGAGATGCCACCACCATCATAATGATCCCATTCTTGCCAACACTCCACCTTCTTGTCATTTTTCCCCATCCCATCCAGCAAAATGCCAAGTCTGATATAACCCAACTGTGCTTTTCTTTTTCTTAGGCTCTTGGGCTTCTGTAGGGAGCAAGATTGGAAAACACTGTACTATAGACTGGGACGCGGCCCAGTCCACAATCTCCATCGTCAGCTGGACCCTTGGCTCTGCCAGCAATGACCTTCCATGCGGCAGCTTTGTCCACTGTCTCCTACTGAGGTTTTAACCCTCGTCCCTTCTTGACAAGCCCCCCACCCACCCCAGTGCTGGACTCCTCACTATCAGTGTATGACCATCACCTCCGTGGGAGAGAAAAAGGCCAATTAGAAGAGAAGGGTGAAAGTTATTGTCAACTTAATGTCAGCTGTCAACTTATTGCCCCATTTTTTTAACAGCTTTATGATGTGTAATTTATATGCCATAAAATTCATCCACTGAAGTGTACAATTCAATGATTTTTAGTGCATTGACAGAGTTGTACAACCATCACCACATTCTCATCCTAGAACACCCCCATCATCTCTAAAAGAACTCTTGTGTCTCTTCACAGCCACTCTCCATTCTCATCCTCAGCCCCAGGCAACCACACATCTACTTTCTCTCTCCATAGATTTGTCTTGCTGGACACATCATATAAATGGAGTCATGCAACATGTAATCTTTTGTATCTGACTTCTTTCACTTAGCATGTTTTTGAGGTTCATCCACGTTGTAGCATGTATCATTAGTTGGTTTGTTTTTATTGCTGGATAGTATTCCATTGTTTTCTTTGCATTGATCACTGAGGAAGGCTTTCTTATCTCTTCTTGCTATTCTTTGGAACTCTGCATTTAGATGCTTATATCTTTCCTTTTCTCCTTTGCTTTTCGCTTCTCTTCTTTTCGCAGCTATTTGTAAGGCCTCGCCACACAGCCATTTTGCTTTTTTGTATTTCTTTTCCATGGGGATGGTCTTGATCCCTGTCTCCTGTACAATGTCATGAATCTCATTCCATAGTTCATCAGGCACTCTAAGGTATTTGATTTAGGTCATACCTGAATGGTCTAGTGGTTTTACATACTTTCTTCAATTTCAGTCTGAATTTGGCAATAAGGAGTTCATGGTCTGAGCCACAGTCAGCTCCTGGTCTTGTTTTTGCTGACTGTATGGAGCTTCTCCACCTTTGGCTGCAAAGAATATAATGAATCTGATTTCGGTGTTGACCATCTGGTGATGTCCATGTGTAGAGTCTTCTCTTGTGTTGTTGGAAAAGGGTGTTTGCTATGACCAGTGCATTTTCTTGGCAAAACTCTATTAGTCTTTGCCCTGCTTCATTCCGTATTCCAAGGCCAAATTTGCCTGTTACTCCAGGTGTTTCTTGACTTCCTACTTTTGCATTCCAGTCCCCTATAATGAAAAGGACATCTTTTTTGGGTGTTAGTTCTAAAAGGTCTTGTAGGTCTTCATAGAACCATTCAACTTCAGCTTCTTCAGCATTACACAGAATGGGAAAGACTAGAGATCTCTTCAAGAAAATTAGAGACACCAATGGAACATTTCATGAAAAGATGGGCTCGATAAAGGACAGAAATGGTATGGACCTAACAGAAGCAGAAGATATTAAGAAGAGGTGGCAAGAAGACACAGAAGAACTGTACAAAAAAGATCTTCACAACCCAGATAATCACGATGGTGTGATCACTCACCTAGAGCCAGACATCCTGGAATGTGAAGTCAAGTGGGCCTTAGAAAGCATCACTACGAACAAAGCTAGTGGAGGTGATGGAATTCCAGTTGAGCTATTCCAAATCCTGAAAGATGATGCTGTGAAGTGCTGCACTCAATATGCCAGCAAATCTGGAAAACTCAGCAGTGGCCACAGGACTGGAAAAGGTCAGTTTTCATTCCAATCCCAAAGAAAGGCAATGCCAAAGAATGCTCAAACTACAGCACAACTGCACTCATCTCACACGCTAGTAAAGTAATGCTCAAAATTCTCCAAGCCAGGCTTCAGCAATATGTGAACCGTGAACTTCCTGATGTTCAAGCTGGTTTTAGAAAAGGCAGAGGAACCAGAGATCAAATTGCCAGCATCTGCTGGATCATCAAAAAAGCAAGAGAGTTCCAGAAAAACATCTATTTCTGCTTTATTGACTATGCCAAAGCCTTTGACTGTGTGGATCACAATAAACTGTAAAAAATTCTGAAAGAGATGGGAATACCAGACCACCTGACCTGCCTCTTGAGAAATCTGTATGCATGTCAGGAAGCAACAGTTAGAACTGGACATGGAACAACAGACTGGTTCCAAATAGGAAAAGGAGTATGTCAAGGCTGTATATTATCACCCTGCTTATTTAACTTATATGCAGAGTACATCATGAGAAACTCTGGACTGGAAGAAGCACAAGCTGGAATCAAGATTGCCGGGAGAAATATCAATAACCTCAGATATGCAGATGACACCACCCTTATAGCAGAAAGTGAAGAGGAACTAAAAAGCCTCTTGATGAAAGTGAAAGTGGAGAGTGGAAAAGTTGGCTTAAAGCTCATAATTCAGAAAACGAAGACCATGGCATCCAGTCCCAACACTTCATGGGAAATAGATGGGGAAACAGTGAAAACAGTGTCAGACTTTATTTTGGGGGGCTCCAAAATCACTTGCTGCATTAATTCTCCTTTTTCTCTTTCTTATCACTGGCATTCTCCTACATAAAATGGAGATAATAATAAGGCCTGTCTCCTAGTGTTTTTGTGAGAATTATATGGGTTTAAGGGTTTCTCAGGTGGCTCAATGGTTAAGAATCCACCTGCCAATGCAGGAGACACTGAAGATGCAAGTTTGATCCCTGGGTTGGGAAGATCCTCTGGAACAGGAAATGGCAACCCACTCCAGTATTCTTGCCTGGGAATTCTTATGGACAGAGGGGCCTGGTGAGCTCATCCATGGGGGTCACAAAGAGTCAGACATGACTGAGCAACTGAGCACACAGGCACACAAATGGTTTAATACACATCAAGGTAGATAGACTCTAGGGTGGTCTCATGATCCCCATCTTCTGCTGTTCAGGCTTTTGTGTAATCCCCTCTGATGGTGTGGACAGGACTTGTGCTGCATTTCTAATCATCAGAATATGACAAAGATGATAAGATGTCATTCCCATGATTATGTCACATTATATAATACTCCATCTTAGAAAACAGAGATTCCCTCCCTGGCTTGATGATGCTCACAGCCACACTGGGAAGCTCTGTGCATCCTCTAGGGACTGAAAGTGGCCTGTAGCAAGTGAGAGTGGCTTCTAGGACCTCAGCGAAGCCTCTAGCCAACAACCAGCAAGAGCCAAGGAACTCAGAGTTGCAACCACAAGGAACTGAATCCTGTCAATAATCTCAGTGGGTTTAATCTGCCCCAGTTGAGCCTCCAGATGAGAATACAGCCCAGTTGACACTTTGATTGTAGGTGTCAATCTACAATTGACTGTGAGACTCTAAGCAAGGGGACCCAACAAAGCCATGTCAGGATTCCCGACCCACAGAAACTGTGAAATAATAAATACATGTTGTTTTAAGCTACTAAATTTGTGGTAATTTGTTATAGCAATGGAAAATGAATACCCACAGAGCTTAGAAGAGAGTCTGGCACAGCCTACGACTATTAGCTGGTGCTAGTGGTGATTCCAGATTAGCAATTTCCCTTAGAGTATAACCAAGCAAAACCCATCTCAAAGCAAAACTCATCTCAAAAATCAGTGGAACCTTCTTTATTTTTCACCCCTGAAAAATCTCTTCCTAGAGTTTTCTATATTCATGACTTGCTTTTCTGTTCACTCCCGTTTTGCTGCAATTTAATCCTGTTTCCTCTACTCCACTGGAGCTCTTCTTCTCAAGGTCACCAATCATCTCGTAGTTACTAAATCTGATGAATGGCTTGAATCCTTTCTGTAATTGACTTCTCTGTGGCCTTTGATGTTGGTGACTGACGTGCCTCAGAGTCTTGTCCTCCAAAGACACTCAGTGAATCTAAATCTCTTTCAGAGGACCCAAGAGGGATCAGATCCTTGACAGGGTGGCTCCTGGTAACTTTCATTATTCATTCATGTATTCATTCATTCATATACTTGCACGCTTCTGGGTCTTGCAGATGCAGCACTAAAGAACTCAACAGCCTAGGCACAGTCTCCACTCTCAGTGGAGATTATGTTCTACACATAAGGGCACCAGTTAAAATAAGTCAACAAATAGTATGATTTCAGAGAATGGTAGGAATTATCATGACAGTAAGATAGGGTGAAATGATAGAGGCTGCTACATCAAGGGGCTGGCTACTTTCAACTGGGTGGATGGAAAAGGCTTCTCTAGGGATGTGACATTTGAACTGGGGTCTAAATGAAAATAAGGAGCTTTGGGACCTTGGAAGACCCTGGAAGAAGAGAATTCTAGGCCAGAGGAAAGCTCTAATATGGGAAAAATCGTGGGTTGCCCAAGGAGCAGAAAGAAGACCAGTGTGCTGAAACAGAGTTGAGCATGTAGGTGAGAGGTAGCCGATGAAGCCAGAGACATCAATGGGATTCTGTAGACTGTGGTTTTTGGATTTTACTCCAGGTGCAACAGTGATTGAATAGAGGTTTAAGGCAGGGGAGTCAATGATGTGGTTTTTGTTTTAGAAGATCACTCTGGTTGCCACATAGATTATAGGGAGGCAAGTGCCAAAACAGAGAGATCAGTTGGCTGGCTATGTGGCGGTGAAGTGGGAAAATCATTGGTATTTTTGACTAGAGTGGTACAGATCAGGTTTCCAGGAGACCAGCTCTGAAATTCTGTGATTTGTATGCATGTGCTTCATTGGGGAATGGACTTAGGAACAGCACCTATGGGAGAGGGTGGAAAGCAGGATTGGGCAGAGGGAGAAATCAGACTAATGAAATTGCATGAGAGCCCTCTGCCCACCCAAAGGAAAGCTGCAGAGCTGGGATACTCCCTCAAGCTGTCCTAAACTAAGGCAAGAGGGCCAGGTTTCCGTACTTTAGAATCAACCAGTCACTGGACATGGGGTATGGGTCAAGGGAGGGGGCATAGCCTCAGGCAAGGGAGTTCTCTCTTCAGCTGAGGGGAATTCCTCAAGAAGGACTCAGCAGCTGGAAGGATGGGTGCCTGGCCACCCCACAGTACCTACTGTAAGTGGTCCCATAGAAATGTGAACAGGGCAGAGTCAGAATGTAACTTCTAAGTAGAACCAGTGGAATTCATAATTGGCCTGGTGATAGGAGAGAAAAAGATTTCCCAGGTGGCTCAGTGGGTAAAGAATCTGCCTGAAGTGCAGGAGATGTGGGTTCGATTCCTGGGTTGGAAAGATCCCTTGGAGGAGAACACGCCAACCCACTCAAATATTCTTGCCTGGAGAATCCCATGGACAGAGGAGCCTAGCAGACTACAGTCCATGGGGTCGCAAAAAGTCAGACATGACTGAAGCGACCGAGCATGCACACCCACACAGGAGGGAAGAATGGGGGAGGAATCACAGCTGACTCCTGAGAGTCTGGTTCAAGCACCAGGATAAACAGTTGTGCCACTTCCTGAGGTAGGGCACAGATTTTTGTGAAAAAATGAAGAGTTTGGTTTTGGCCATGTGCCATCTGAGAGGCTTGATAGACATCCACAGGTCACAGACAACGACGCCGTGTGCTGGGTGAGCCTGGGGCTTCGCAGAGGTCAAGGCTGAAGATATAGTGTTGGGAGCTAGCAACCTTCCAACAAATAGCGGATGAGGAGCCTGCAAAAGATGCTAAAGAAAACAGCAAAATTCTAAAACAATTACCCTTCAATAAAAAATAAATTATTTAAAAAAGAGAGAGAGACTATGAAGTGGGAAGGGATCAAGGAGAGTGGGTGTCCTGGAAGCTCAGAGAGGAACTGTCTTAAAGAAAAGGGAGGACTCATCAAGCTGGAGAGCCAATGAGGAATGAGCATTGGATTTGGCCACATCTGGGTCCCAGATCATCTTGACAAGAGTAGTTTTGGTGGAGTTGTGGGAAAGGAAGCCCAGGTAGAAAAGGTTAAGGAGAGAATCAGAGATGGAGAAGAGATGACAGTAACTGTAGACAATTACTTGAAATGTCTTGCTGTGCAAAAAAAAAGGCAGGAAAATGGGACAATATATGGAAGGAGACATCTGATCAGTGGCAGGGTTTTTTAAAAAGGGTCATTCTGGAGCATGGACATCTGCAGCTAAGGATGCAGATGAAGATGAGGAGGAGAGGATGCAAAAAGAAAAGTCCTTGAGAAGGCTAGCTGGGGTGGAGTCTGGGGAATAAATGGAGGATTTGGACATAGCACAGGAGCCGTTTGTCCCTGGGACAGAAGGGAAGACTCTGAGTGTAGGTTTAGACACTGGATATTGGCAGGTCAGTAGATTTGGTAGGGGGAAGGTGAGGCAGTTACATTTTGCCAGTGAAGTGTGAGGCCAGCTAAAGAGAAGAAAGGGCACATGGGGAATTTGATGAGCAATTGGAGATAAATACCAAAATTCCAACTGGGAAAGGCTGGGCTCAGGACTTGATACCCTAGGAGAAGATTTGCATGGGTGCTGGAAGGCTGCTTGAGCAGTAGATTCAGAACAAAGGAGGATGCTGAAGGAAAGGACCAGGGGCCACCTTGGTTTCCTGCATCCATCCATCCATCTTGCCCTTGAGATGGTCTTGCCCCTGGGACCAGACAGAGTCTTATGGCCTGCTGTTTCTGTCCTCAGGAACCAAATTCTCTGAGACTGGAAACCGAAGTTTCCTCTTTTAGACAGCCCTGGATGGGCAAGGCTCATCTTGGCTCTGGGGATTCTTCTGCTCAGTGACTAACTCCCTTCTTACTTTGAATTTCCTAGACATACGATATGGGTTACAGTCCAGTACTCCTGGCCCCAGAACTGCTTTTCATTTTTAGATGACCCAGCGTATCTTTGCTCTAGTTCACTGGTTCAAATTGGCTCTCAGAGACTTATCTGTTTCCCTCATTTCCAAGCTCCCCAGTGCCACCCTTGTATAGAATTAGCCTCTCTCCCACTTACCAGCATTCTCCTTTCACATAGTGGCCCTCTCTTCTCCTTTTCACCTCCCTTTGAGAGCATGCCTCCTCACCTCCTCCAAGGTCATTTGTCCCCTCAAACACTGGCATCCTTGGGGGTCTCAAACTTCACTTCTCTTTTCCTCTGAACTTGACTCACTCATCCCTGGGTTTCCTTGGCTTCCACGGTGTTTGCTGATGGTCTGATGAATTCTCAATCATCATTACCTGCCTAGGGTCCTCTCCCGAGCTCTAATGGACTAGTAGATCCGTTATCTCCATAATGCCTTTTACAAGTCAAGGGTCACCTCCATGATGAAGCCCTGACTGCTCCTCCCCCTTTAGAATTCTATTCCCTATACGATTTTAATCTCTTGTAATATTGTAAGCATATTGTAATAATGTAATATTATAAGCATCTTGTAATATTAATTTTTTAAAGCAGACTGTATTTTTAGAGAAGTTTTGGGTTCACTGCTAAATTAAGCAGAAAGCATCCACACACTTTCCTCATACATGCACGCCTCCAATATATCAAGCTCTCTCACTAGAATGGTGCATTTGTTATAATCAATGAACCTACATTGACAAATCATTATCACCCAAAGCCCATTGTTTGCCTTAGGGTTCACTCTTGGTGTTGTACGTTCTAAAAGTTTTGACAAATGTGTTTGACAAATGAACACGTGTCCACCATTATAGTAACATATAGAGTAGTTTCACTGCCTAAAAATCCTCTAGGCTCCATCTATTTATTCCTCCTTCCCCTCTAACTCCTGAAAATCACTGATCTTGTTACTATCTTGTTACATAGATTTGCCTTCTGCAGAATGTTAGGTCTTTGGAGTCATACAGCCTTTTCAAACTGGCCTCTTTCACTCTGCAGTATACATTTAAGGTTCCTCCATATATTTTCATGGCTTGAAAACTCACTGCTTTTTAGCACTGAGCAATATTCCATTGTATGGATGTACCACGGTTTATCCATTCATCTACTGAAGGAAATCTTACGATACAAATTTTTTACACTTGACAATTTACATGCCTGTCTCCCTCCACTAGATAGAAAGCCCCTTAAGAACAGAGGCGACCAAGTTTTTACAACCTCCACACCTAGCAGAGTGCATAGTTAATGCCCAATAAAGGCTTGTTAAGTAAGTGAATGAACAAGTTAAATCAGTGCATAGTATCCCACTGGCATCTGTCTTCCATATATTCAAAGCTGAAAGTCATTTCGCCTTCTAATCTCTCCTTCTCATCACCCTCAAAAAATGATCCAGATACTCTTCGTAGACTTTCCGCCTCATAGAATCCACCTGGAACAAAAATTTGGTTAACCTAGCTTCTTCTTTTTCCTTCATCTCCCGTATCCAACTACTTCCCAGGCTCTATTTTTTCTTAAGATTTTTTTTCATGTGGGCCATTTTTTTAAGTCTTTATTGAATTTGTTACAATATTGCTTCTGTTTTATGTTTTGGTTTTTTGGCCACAAGGCATGTGGGATCTTATCTCCCTGACCACAGATCGAACTCACTTTCCCTGCATTAGAAGGCAAAGTCTTAACCACTGGACCACCAGGGAAGTCCCCCCAGGCCCTATTGATTTAACACTTGAGTGTCTCTCAAATTATCCTATCTGCCATACCCTTAACCACCACAGAAGAAATGAAGATCCCATTCATTTCTCATCTAGATTATTCTTAACAGCCTTCCTGCCTCATTCTCACTCCCACCAGGGCACCCTTCACACCAGCCACCTGAGTAGTCTTCTAAAATACCCCATCTCCTACTTAAAATTCTGCAATAAGCCCTCCTGCCTTTGGGATCACAATGGAACTCCTTATGAAGACATTTCAAAGCTACTCATGATCCACCCCTGAGACAGAATATGCAAAGCTCTCGGCACAGTGCCGGGGACAGAAAAGGCACAATAAATATTCACATTATTACCATTATTACTGTATAGCCTAGAGATGAAAAGAGTTTAGGAGGACATGAAAATTGCCATCAAGTATCTGATGATCGGGCATATGAAATATGCATCAGACCCTTTCTGCTTTGTCCCAAGAGACAGAATTGGACTGATTGGGTGGAGAGTGTGGAGAGGCAAGTTTCATTTCAATTGAAAGGAGACCTTTTTAATAGTCGGAAGCATCCAAGAATCAAAAGAAAGTGAACACCCCTGAGCTGGAGCAGTGTGATTGAATGCTGAGGTGTTTCTGAATTCTGGTGGAGTGGTTCACTGGATTCCCAAAGCCCAGGTTGTTTACAAGGGGATTCAAGCATCAGGGTCAGGTACACAGGAGAGTGGACTGCATGGCCTCGTGAACACTCCCTACCCATGGGTTCTGTGAAATGGTGGGAAAAGTTCTAGAAACACCAGCTCCCCATCCCGATCCTGCTGTCATCAAGCCCTGTTCCTTGCATTCTTCCCAGATCCTTCACTGCCACTGCCATGTTCCCCATTGCCATTGCGTTGTTCCTGCTTTTCTGCCTGGCTTACCCTGTAGTCCACAGTTCTCCAAGCTTGTTCCCTCCATCTCCCACCATCCTTACAAACTGATCTTTTTAAAGCAACGGTTGAGAAGTTCTACTCTTCTCCTCAAAACCTTCAAGACCCCAAGTCCTTCCCCACTGCTTATATCATAAATCCCAAATTTCTAAGCCTGTTTCTGGCTGCACCACTTCTGGACTCATATAGACTCAGGTTGAAATCCCAGCTGTGCCACTTACTGTCTAATCTTGCACCAATCACTTGTCCTCTTTAGGCCCCAGTTATCTTACCTATAAATTGGGAATGATCATACTGACCTTGAAAGATGGCTATAAGGATAGAATGAGAGTTGTAAAGTCTTAAGCAGAGTACTGAACCCACTGTGGGTTTCAGGATAACGTGGTTCTGGGCATATTCCCACCTACCTTATCCTGATCCTGTCCACTCACAGTCCCCAGACCACCATGCACATCAGGTCCCTGAACATCTCTCAAGCTGGATTTCCCAGGCTGAGTCTCTCCTCACCTGCTTCAGCAGCTTGTAAATCCCGGCCCATTCTACCAGGGGCAGCTTACACTCCACTTCCTTCATTAAACTTGGCCCAAAAGTCTCCTCAAGTAAATCGCCCCCCACACATTCACTCCCACCACATTTTACTCAGGTCTCCATTGGAACATCTGCCTCATTGACTGTTTCTGTGTCTGGTTCCCTTTGGATGGTAAGCTCCTTGAGGACAGGAACCTCATCTGATTTATGGCTGCATTCTCCATCAGCCCAGTGCATGGAAGTGTCATTCAACTGGAAGGCAAGGAGATTACTTGAACAGATTGGAACCTAAGGATTTTCAATAAATGCTAGTTAAAAACATGAATGGGTGGGAAAGAAAAGTGGGCAACCAAACCCAAGCCCTTACCCCAGCAGCCTTCAATCTGCTTCCTCTGAAGCCCCCAGGGTAGGTGATCTTAGGGAAGGATGGCAGTAAATGTATATCGCTCAGTCGTGTCCGACTCTTAGCAACCCCATGGACTGCAGCCCACCAGGCTCCTCCGTCCATGGGATTTTCCAGGCAAGAGTACTGGAGTGGGGTGCCATTGCCTTCTCCGAAAGGTATATTTACCATCTACCTTTTATAACCGACTCAACGGACATGAGTTTGAACAAACTCCAGGAGATAATGAAGGACACGGAAGCCTGGCATGCTGCAGTCCATGGGGTGGCAAAGAGTTGGATACGACTGAGAGACTGAACAGCAACCTTTTATTGCACGTTGACCACTCTGTAGGAAGACTCTACCTCTGGTCTTCGTCTCTCTTCTCTCTAAACTTCCAACCCCAAAGGCTCTTCTCATGGAACATTTCCAGACACAGGAAAGAGAGACTCCTCCTGCCCTGTGGATGGAAGCCCAATGTGGCTGCCTCAGGCCTCAGAGCAACGCCTAGGACTGAGGCCTGGAGTTGGGATTCCCTCGTAACTGCTGAGAAGATTGATAGAAATGCAGACCACCAAAGTGATAGCTGTAAAAAAGGAGGGTGAGGATGGTGGCCAGGCTCAGTCTAGCCCAGTTGAGCCTGGAACAGCCCATCAAGATCCTAAGTCAGAGCCATGTCCATCCAAGAAAATGGTGCCCAGAGCTCAGAACCATGCCACACCCATGGGTCCATATATGCATACATATTTAGACTAGCTCAAGATACACACACACACATACATGTGCATACACACACACACACACACCACACACACACACACACACACACACCCCTTTCCCCTGGGAGAAACCTGAGTCGGGGTCTGGAGGTCCAAATTCAATGGCAGTCCTGACCACTCACATTCTACAGCCATTATTCCTCCAGCCCAAACCCCAAGCATCCCCAGCAGCTACCCAAACTCTTGACCCTCAGAGTGCCGGGAAAGGCTTAGCATCCCCCACCCACCACTGTGTCTCCCCGTTGGCCAGGGGCTGGCCCAGGCTGCCTGAAGCAATGGCCCCCAGAATGCAGTCACTGCAGCTGTGTGAACTTGGGCTGAGATATTTGTGTCTTTAAACCTCGGTTTTCTCATCTGTGAAAGAGACTGACAGGACCCACCTCCCCTTTTAAGGATAAAAGAAGTGACATGTACAGCCTTTGCTTTGTTCCTCTACAGAGGATGTGCTCCACCCATCTTCTCTCATTCTATCAGCATCCGCACCACACGCCAGACGCTATTCCAGAGGCTGGAGCTACAGCCATCAGTGAGAGACTTTCGTCCTCCCCAGGGAATGCACCGCTCAATTTCCTTACCTTTAATGGAGAGATAATCTTGACCTAAGGATTAAATGAGATAATTCAGAATGGTGGGATGTCACCCGCTAGAAGCCCAGTAGTTCCTGGCCTCCTTTCCTCCCTCCCGGGCAGCTCTTTAAGGGTCGAGACTGTTAATCGATTTCTGTCAGATCGTCTGTGCTTAGTGTGGCCCCTGGAATGCAATAGGAGCTCAATAAATGGTTTATTCTCTAAATGAGCATTCGGGGAAACAAAAGCCCAAAGACACCTCTCTCTCTCTCTCCCATTCCTCCCTCTCTTTCTCCTCCCATCACACACACACACACACACACACACACACCCACCCCGCAGTGATGAGCTGGGCTCCTCTCTCCCTCCCTCTCTCCCACAGTCCTATCCCTCATCACAGGTGAACCCTGGGCCTCCTGCGGCCCCACAGTCTGGGCTGATGGGGGAGGGACCAGGCTACTGTTTATTCATAACTGGCCTCGGAGGTCGGACTCGGCAGCCCTTCCCCGCGCCCCCGCCCCCGCCCCCAGCCCCACTCCCCAATCCCACTTTCATTTTAATGAAATGAAGCCACCCCGTGGCCCCCACCCCCAAATCTTCCTAAGGTAAGAGTGAAATTGATTTTCCCTTTTAACTCGAAAGCAAGATAAACACATGGCACCCTTAGGGGCGGAGGGGAAGCACTTAAAATAGCACATCTCTGGGAGCAGCCTGCCGCATGCTGAGTTCGTCACAGACAAGGGCTGAATGCAAATCGCAGAGGCAGCAGCTGGGGCCCCGCCTACCCCAGGGGAGCAGGTGAGAAACGGTACCTTCGCCCCGTGGTACCCTCCGCCTCCCATCAAGCTTGCGAGCATCCGCAGGCCGAAGACTGTTCTCACAGACTCGGACCTGGAAAGATTTATCATGGGTCATCCCTACCCGAGCGCCCACAGCCCTGCTGTGATGGGGAGCTTATTACCCCTCGAAGTAGCCCACTGAAGCTCTCTTACTAGAAACTTCTGCCCTTACTGACCCATCCCAGTGTCCCAGTACCTTCCTCCGTTGACAGAGGTCTAAGCCTGAGTCCTTCATCCCTTCCCTACCCTTCTGCTTCTTGAAAGGACTGGAAAACCAAGATCACCACCCCAGGTCTTCTCTTGTCTGACCCCCAGGACTCACAGCCATTTCCCAGAGAGCCCATCCCTGTACGAAAAGATTCTTCATCCCTTGCTTGTCTAGGCTGGTGTCAGAAAAAAAGGGGCAGGTCTCCAGAAAGGATGAAGGAGAAGGAGAAGAATGATGGAGAAAAAGAAGGTGATTGGGGCAGGAGAGGGACTGATATTGACTGAACACTTACATACACCAGACAGTGTATTCAGAGCTGGTTTTCATGATCTCATTTAATCCTCTCCACAGCTCTGTGATTTAGGGACTATGATTATCCCCAGTGTACAGATGGGGAAACTGCATTGGGGGCATTTTTAACAACTTGCCCAGGATCACAAAATCAGTGAATTGTGTTTAATCATTCACCATACTGTCTCAAGGAGTGATTGGCTTCATTTCTCTGACATGCAAATTCAGAATACCACAGCCTCTGTGTAGAATGGAGATATCGGCTACGCCCTACTGGGGTACCTCAAAAAGAAACCCCAGGAGAGCTGGGTCCATGATGATGGCAATGTCTTTCTAGGAGCGAGTTGGGACCCCTGATTACGTTCATTAGCCCCGCTTGAGGCTGCTCTCCAGAACCTAGGGTTGCAGGAGCCCACCTGGTGTGACCTGGTCTCTAATGGGGTGAGTCTGAGAACTTTGGCCCTGGCAGCCCTGGTGTTGTGGCTCAGGCACCCCGGCTGCTTTCTGAGCATCGTCCCACGAACACCCTCTTTGGGAACTGGGGGAACCCAGTGCCTTTTTTGCATTTAAAAGTCCTGTTTGTACATGTGATTGAATATCATGCAGCCATTGAACACAAAGCTGTTGCTCTATATTTATTGACATAGAAAGATGTCCACAACATATTGTCGAGAGAAAAATAGATTTTACACAACAGCATGTGGAGTCTGCTCCTGTTCATTTAAAGCCATGTACATATGTGTTTACAATCAGACAGAGGTGTCTGAGAACATTCACCAAAGTGGTACCAGGGGTTGCTGCTGGGAATAGGATTTCGGGTGATTTTTCTACTTTCTCCTTGGTTCATTTCTGTGGCTGGTTTTTATAAAGAATGAACACATATCATCTTTTACCCCAAAAAAATTATAAACACATTCTCAAAATTCAGGATGCTATTTAGTCAGTGTTATAATATGGGACAGAGCTGAGAGAATTTCAGTGCTTTCTCTTCCTCCACCCTCTCCCTACCCTGCTCTTCCTTCACATCCCCTTCAAATCCTCCTGCAGGAGCTTCTCTGTATAGTGAGGGCTTTGGAGTGGAGTGGCCAGAATTGTCGTGTCAGCTCTGACTCCCTGTATACAATGGACTCGAGAATTTCCACTCCATTAAGGTTGCTAGATAGCTCAGTTGGTAAAGAATCTGCCTGCAATGCAGGAGACCCCTGTTCAATTCCTGGGTTGGGAAGATCCCCTGGAGAAGGAATAGGCTACCCACTCCAGTATTCTTGGGCTTCCCTTGTGGCTCAGCTGGTAAAGAATCCATCTGCAATGTGGGAGACTTGGGTTCAATCCCTGGGTTGGGAAGATCTCCTGGAGAAGGGAAAAGCTACCCACTCCAGTATTCTGGCCTGGAGAACCCCATGGACTGTATAGTCCATGGGGTTGCAAAGAGTTGGACACGACTGAGTCATTTTCACTTTCAAGGTTGTTTGAGAAATAGGTAACATAAGTTAGAGGGAGGCACCTGGACCATGCCTTGGATGTAATGGGTGCTGAATGAACATTCAGGGGGTGGGGGCAAGGGGTGGCAAGCACACCACACCCATGAAGAGACCAAGAGTCCAGAAGTCTTGGGAATACAGCCTCTTACCTACAAGTGGAAAATGACTTTACCTGACATTATTGACCCAGAGACATGCAGTGTTCTCACTCACAGACTTGAAAACTTTGGTTTAACATACATTTTTAACATAACCTGTCTCTCCAGGGATTGGCAAATGACATCCTGAGGTTCACATCTAGCCTGTTTTGGGGTGACTGTCAAGCTCAGAGTGGTTTGTCCACATTTAAAGGGTTGAAACAAACAACAAGACACAAAGAAGAATATGTGGCAGAGATCATAGCTGGCCCACAGATTCTAAAATACTTCTTATGTGGCCCTTTACAGAAAATATGTCCATAGTGGGTGAGGGGCCGGGGTGCAGGGGCATCTCTGTAGCACCCTGGCTGCTGAAGGGGTGGCAGCTAATGAGAGGAGGAGACGGCACAGCTCAGCCCCAGGCAGCTCCGCACATGGTGTGGTGGGAGCAGCCCTGACCCCGAGTCATTAGAGAGACTGTCTCCTCTAGCTAGGGGGGCAGGGACTGGGATAAGCCTTCCCAGATGATTTCCATCCAGAGAGGGAGATGGAGTATGGAGGCTGCAGGGAGGAGCATGAACTGTGCAGAAAACATGCCCAGTGGACTGGGCACTCCTATGACCCCTGCTTTCAAAGGGGCAGCCTGGGCCTTGGGAAGGATTGGCTGCGGCCCAGCACATGCCAGTGGGGAGTGGGGAGCAGGGGACTGAGTCTAGGCAGCGTGACTCTAGGTCCTGTGTCCTCATCCTGGCCAGCAGGATGGTTCTTGGGCACAGCAGGGTCTGTTAGATTTGGGTCGGCAGGTAAAGTTACCTGGAATGTCAGTGACTCACCTGAGAAGCCACGGGTGCCATCTACCCAGCTGCTCAGTCCTGAGGGTGGCCTGGCCTCTGCAGGGAGATCAGAGGCTCTTTTTGAAAGCAGGGGAAAGGGGCCACCCATATTCCAGCCACTGGTCATATGCAGCATCTCCCTCCATCTTCATGACCGCTTACAATATTGTGAAAATGACTCCATTGGACAGAAGGGAAAACTGAGGCTCAAGGAGCTTATACAAGGTCATCAGTTCAGTTCAGTAGCTCAGTCGTGTCCGACTCTTTGTGACCCCATGGACTGCAGCACGCCAGGCTTCCCTGTTCATCACCAACTCCTGGAGCTCACTCAAATTCATGTACATCGAGTCAGTAATGCCATCCAACCATCTCATCCTCTGCTGTCCCCTTCTCCCACCTTCGATCTTTCCCACTGTCAGGGTCTTTTCTAGTGAGTCAGTTCTTCGTGTCAGGTGGCCAAAGTATTGAAGTTTCAGCTTCAGCATCAGTCCTTCCAATGAATATTCAGGACCGATTTCCTTTAGGATAGACTGGTTGGATCTCCTTGCAGTCCAAGGGACTCTCAAGAGTCTTCTCCAACACCACAGTTCAAAAGCATCAATTCTTCGGTGCTCAGCTTTCTTTATAGTCCAACAGCCATACATGCAGAGTGTGAATGTCAGATTCTGGACTTGAAATCATCTCTTCTAACTCCAGAGTCTATGCCTTTCATTGCTGCCTCTTTTGTCAAGTGGATTGGGGCACCTCCTCCTCATCTCTGCTGGGGTAACTCTCTTTTGTGCCCCCTTCTAGGAGGTGCAAGCAAACTACCTGCCCAGCTCCCACTAGCACTGCTCCAGAGAATCTGAGCCAGTCAAGTGTAGCAGATTTGGTTCTCCGAGACAGACTAATGAAGCAATTTAAAAACAATTGTTTGGAACACACAGACATCTGGGTAATAATAGACTACAAGACAACTGACCAGTGAATTTTCTCGGGGCCACTAAAGCAGCAAGACCTACCTCAGCACATGTAGATGGCATGAGACTTGCTGGAGCATCCCATGGGTATCTTGGTGAGGGTTTGACTCACTTTACAGGATCAGCCTGTTCTCTCCCCAGTGTAGACTGGCTGAATGCTGGCATGCATGTGTCTAGGGGATGCTTTTATGCAAATACCCACAGAAATGCAGGTACATGCTCAGCTTGACATTCTCATGTATGTACACCACTACACACACACATTTGCATTCATATGGAAGGGCACTTGTGCATACATAAAGCTGTATACCCTCATGCACATACCCACAGACACTGCGCACATGTGCACGAGCCCATGCAAACATAGAGGCATGCCTATGATAGCAACACAATATTGACCCTCCCTGGATTCCCATCCTTTGCCATGTGACTTTTCAATGTTTCCCACTGAGAGGAGCAGAACGCATTTCCCTGATTTTAAATTTGCATTCAGTCATGTGACTTGCTTTGGCCAATAGAATAAGGTGGATGTGATGATGAGCCAGTTCCAAGGTGAGGACTTGAGCAGCCTCATGTGTTTCGACTTCTCCTCTGACCCTTATACCTCCGACCCTTATATCAACACCATGGAAGAAACATGCCTGTCTAGCACAGGTTCCAGCAGGAGGGTGAGAGAGAGCAGCAGAGTTGCTCCAGCAGAGCCCAGCATGGATCAGCTGAGCCCAGGCAATCCACAGATACCTGGACAATGAGAAATAGTGTGGTCTCTGATGCAGCAAGAGCTAACCAATAAACACATCCAGGGAGATACACACACTCAGAGAGGCAGAGTCAGGCATCATAACAGCCCCCATGAATATACATACGTGCACCTGCATTCACAGGCATTCTTCTGCACATATTCAAGCACAAACACCCACAGAAGGGCTTGTAGGAGACAACAGTGAGAACTAAACCCTATCCTATTCCCCCTCCTGACCTTCCCTGGTGGCTCAGATGGTAAAGAATCTGCCTGCAATGCAGGAAATCCTGGTTCAATCTCTGGGTTGGGAAGATCCCTGGAGAAGAGAATGGCAACCCACTGGAGTATTCTTGCCTGGAGAATCCCACGGACAGAGAAGCCTGGTGGGCTACAGTCCATGGGTTCGCAAAGAGTCAGACAGAACTGAGCAATTAACACTATTTCCCCTCCATCTCTGGGGGATTCTTTCTTGCTGTCATCAGTGGAGAGTCTGTGAGTGTGAGCGGTTTGCTCCAAACTCCCTCTAGAGACATCAAGCCCAGCAGGCTCTGGTCCCGTGGTGGCAGGGTTTTTCTAGATCCTCCTCTGAGCAGCTCTGACATAAGCCCCAGTGGTGGCTCAGATCACAGCTTCCTCAGGAAGGAGGAAAAGGCTGTCACCCTGTGACTTGGGAGCAAGAACAGAGGGAACAGCAGAAGTGGCAGGGCTGTGGGCGCATAGGAAGCCCACAGTCCAAGGTCCTCTCATTCCATGTCCTGGTGAGCAGATGGCCAAGGGCTCAGCGATGAGCTCCAGGCGATGTCTGCCCCCGGGCTGCGTTGGGACCTCCTCACTCCCTCTGTGTGCGTGTGTGTGCATGCAGAAGGGAGCAGATGTGAGCTCGAGGCAGATATCGCATGCCTCTCTAGCAACTGGCTGTGAACATGGGCCTAGCAAGATGGGACAGCTTAATGGGATGGGGGGATGTTCAGACTCGTAAACCAAATGACCTGAATTCGAATCCTATCTCCAGCATTTCTAGCTGGGCGAGTAACTTAGCCTTTCTACTCAGTTTCCACATTTACAAAATGGAGAAAGTAATACATGAGGATGAAATGAGATCATTGCAATGGAAGCCCCTAACTCAGTGCCTTGCACAGAATCTTAGTAAACGGCCATCACCACTCCCTAGGCCACTGGCTCCTAATGGCTGGAGTGATACCTAGTTTTGTTTATTTTGTACAGTTGCAGTCTCAGGGCCTCAGTAAAAGTGTTGAATGAATGAACTAATGAATGAGAAGGTAGAGGACAGGAAGAAAGTATGAATGAAAGTCCGCAAGGTCTTTAGGGACGTGAATCAGGGTTAGATTATGAGCCAGATGGTGGCTGCCGGATATTGGGGCAATCACACATCTGCGGCCCCTTCCATGGACACAGTCCCATGTAGCTTCCTGAGCGTTTTCACAGCTCTTAAGTTGTTAAATCCTCCCCGCTGCCCCCATTTTAGAGATGAAGAAACTGAGGTCTGCAGAGATGAGTCAGTTCTTTTGACTCAAAACCTCAGGAACCCTCCCCTACCCTCATAGTTTCTCTCAGAGTGAGAAGGACTTTTGAGATCCACTACTCTTTCTCAAGGAAAGAGAGGTACTTAGAGGAAAACGACCATCTTAAGGCCACCCAGTAGGAAGGACCCTGTGTTGCCTGAGCCTGAGCCCAGTGCATCCTGAGGTCCCCTAAACATTCTACGACGCTCATGATCTAATCTGTACACCCCCAGACTGATGACACACAGAGCTCAGAATGGATTACAAACCTCTAATCTCAGGCATGGGAGGAAGGCACCCAGCATGTGTGTGAGAAGGGGAAAAATCCACCCATTCAATCAGAAAAGTGAAGGTGAAGTCATGTCTGACTCTTTGTGACTCTATGGACTAGCTTGCCAGGCTCCTCCTCTGTCCATGGGGTTTTCTAGGCAAGAATACTAGAGAGGGTTGCCATTTTCTTCTCCAGGGGATATTTCTGACCCAGGGATCCAACTCAGGTCTCCCACATTGCAGGCAGAGTCTTTACCCTCTCAGCCACTGGGGAATCCTAAACATTTATTAAATACCTACTGCATGCCAGTCTTACTTGCCAACAGCTAGGGTCATAAAGACAGAAATAACATAGACTTCACCCTCCAAGAGACCACAGTCTAGGGGAGGGATACAGAAGTTCACAGGGCATGGCAGTTCCTGCTAGGAGAGAAGATGCTAAGTAGAGAACTGGGGGCTCCTAACTCAGACTGGAGAGCGAGCAGAGCCTAATGAACACCCGCAAGAACCCCCCAGAAGACATGATCCAGTGCCAATTCTAACCAACATCATTCACCTGTTTTGATAAGAGGCTCAGCCTGGCCCCTAGGTCCTGAGCAAGTCAGCTCTGCCCCTATGTTTGCATCCTGCCTCTCAAAATAAAAGCTCAAAAGTTATCAGACCCACCCACTCTTCTTTCCCTTTTGAGGGCCTCACTCCCCACCAATATCCATACCTCCAGTTGCTTATCAAAGTACATCCCCCAGGACTCTGAGAGGAGTTCTGCTGAACAAAGTTTTCTCCAGGTCTGTAAGTTTCAGTGAAGATTGAGGGGCTCTTAAAAGAGGTGTCCAGGCACTCCTTAGTTTGGTGCTGCAGGGAAGCCGTCCTGAAGGAGATGACACCTGAGTTGGCTCTTGAAGGAAGAATAGGAACAAGCAGGGTGAAGGATAAAAAGGAAGTTCCAGGCAGATTGGCAGGTGTCAAGGTGCTAGGATATGAAAAAGCCTGGCCTGCTTCAGCAACCATCAGCAGCTCTTATGGCTGCCTTGGAAACAAAGATGGGAAAGGGGTAGTCATGTATTGGGGAAACCAGCAGGCCCGGGATTGGTTGTCAGGCACATCTCTCAAAGGACAGGGAAGGGGCTAAGCCATCCCTTGGGGGCAGGGAGCACGAGGCAGATCAGCTAAGAGCCTGGAGAGGAAGGGTGGTGATGCTGGCTTGTCCAGGAGCACAATCACCCCTGCTGCCCACCCATTTATTCATTTAACAACTCTGTGTGTTTGGAGGTGACATCAGAGGGGCTTGATCACATGTGGCCCTGGGCACTTCAGTGGGAACTTTGGGTTTAATTCTGAGTGATCTGGGGAAGACACTGGAGAGTAGGAGGGTAGACTGAATGGCCTGGAAAGCATCGTGCAGAGACGGGTACAGACAGAGAAAAAGAATGAACCCTGAAGCCCTTCAGCGTTCGGGCCTGGGAGATGGTGAGGAACCCGCAGGAAGACAGGAACAGCAGTAGAGGGAGCCACGTGAAAAAAGGGCTTCAAGGGAGAGGACACGGCCAGTGAGTCACCTGCCCCTGAGGGTTAAAGGACTGACTGCTGGGTTGGAAGCGCTCAGGGCAGTCCTGGGGAGATGGGCTCAAGAGAGAAAGTGTGAAGGAGCTTGGACCCAACAGACACTGACACCCTCGCTGGGGCTTCACTGCAAAGGGGCCTGGAGCTATCAGAGAGGGTGCAGTCAAGTGAGGGGTCTTTTTAAACATCGGGTGTATAACTAGAGCACCATGTTTATGACGGGAATGACCCAGTTGTGGTGGGAAAAAGTGGCGAGGACAGCTGCGTATCATGTCCTCCAGTAGGTTCACGGGACTCAAGTCCTGTGGCCAAGTGCAGGGACTGGCCTTGCACTGGAGCTGGGTGGCTCCTCCGTAGTCCCAGGCCAGAGGCAGACCACGTGGGCGCAGGGAGCTCTGCGGACGTGGGTGGTGGGTGTTTGTGAAGTTCACTTCCGATTGCATCTGTTTTCCCAGGAAAATAAAAGAAGATTGTCACTGAGCATGAGGAGCAGGGAGGAGAGATCGGGGGTAATTTCTCCCAGAGGTGTTTTCATCCTGGGCTGCCCGTGGGCTGGACCACATTGCATCTTTCCTGACTTACTAGAGGTAAGAAGAACACAGCTGCCTCTGTCCCTCCCGCAATTGCCCAGGACCCCAGGGGAGCCAGACAGCACTCCACTAGCCCCCAGGCCCTGCACAGCATCTCTCAGCACACTTCCTGACTAGGTTTTCCAGAAACAGGTCCTGAGGGCTCAGAGTGCCCAGACCCCATTCAGCCTCCCCCTGCCAGTCCCACCAGCCCAGCTCCAGAGGGCGGGGGACGTGGTGGGGGGGTGGCTGTCTGGGAGCCAGGTGGAAACTTCCTCGAGGTGTCTTCCGGAGGCCTTGCCTGCAGCCAGCCCTGCTCACAGCCAGCGACACATCTTTTATCTAGAGACTCGTTAGTGTTCCTGCTAAACTGTGTGATTCCACTTGTCAGACCCCTCAGAGGAAGGCAGACAGGCTTCAGGTGCCTGCGAGATGGGATAAGAGAAGCAGCTGTCAGCTCCAGCCTCTGTCTCCCTCCTCCACGCTGGCTCCTGCATGCAACCTCCCCACGACAACCACATTGGGATGGGACGTGCCGGCATAAACCTCAGATCCCAGGACCTCATGTTTCTGAGACAGGCTTCGTGCCCTCTCAACACACTTTAGCTCCCTTATTCCTCAAAACAGCCCTGAGTCTGAACTAACATCATCCGCACTTTACCAATGATGGCATTAAGGCTCAGAGATGTTAAAGAATTTGCCAAGGTCACCCAGCTGGAAAATGGAAGAGACAGGATTGGAAGCCAGGCCTCCCTGTTAAGAAAGCTCTCCACAGCACCTTTCAGTGCTTTTTCTAATAGAGTTTTCCCAAGATGGGTCCCTGAGGGCTCAGAGTGCCCAGTCCTGTCCAGCTCTCTCCTCAGCCTATCTGGCCAGATTGTCAGACTGCTCAGGTTCAAGTCCTGATTCGGCCATTTACTACTTTAATGCCCGTGAACACGGCACATTAACCTCCCTAAGCCTCTACTTCCCCATCTGTAAAATGGGAGCGTGGCAGAACCTTCCTCCCATGGTTGCCACAATAGCCCTTGTTGTGCTGAGCCAGATACTCCTCCCCTCAACATGCCCCAGAATGTGGTGTGGACACCCCAGGCAAGAGCAGGGTCAAAACAGGCCCTCTCCTCCCTCATTCTGACTTCTAATGATGCCTCCTCATAGTCATATCAGTCCCTTGGCCCACATAAAGTTATAGTCCCCTCTGTCTCCTAGATCTTTTTTAACACAAATATCAAAGAAGCTATGCAGGAGACCCTGGTTCGATTCCTGGATCGGGAAGATCCCCTGGAGAAGGGAAAGGCTACCCACTCCAGTATTCTGGCCTGGAGAATTCCATGGACTGTAGAACCTGTGGAGTTGCAAAGAGTCAGAGATGACTGAGCAACTTTTGCTTTCATCAAACAAGCCAAACTGACTTTGCTGTAAAGAAAGTGAGTCACCCCGAGCAGGAAAAGAATTAGATGCAAAGTCCCATCCCAGAGGTTTGTGTAGTAGCACAGATTGTCCCCATCACCCAGAAGCCATCAGATAGACATTCTATGTAGATAAAAGAAAAGTGAAAGTGAGAGTCGCTCAGTGGTGTCCAACTCTTTGCGACCCGATGGACTATACGGTCCATGGAATTCTCCAGGCCAGAATACTGGAATGGGTAGCCTTTCCCTTCTCCAGGAGATCTTTCGAACCCAGGGATCGAACCCAGGTCTCCCACATTGCAGCTGGATTCTTTACCAGCTGAGCCACAAGAGAAGCCCAATACTGGAGTGGGTAGCCTATTCCTTCTCCAGGGGATTTTCTCAACCCAGGAATCGAACTGGGGTCTCCTGCATTACAGATGGATTCTTTACCAACTGAGCTATCAGGGAAGCCCCTATGTAGATGAGGTTGCTTGTAAATGCAAATAGGGAGTGGGCTGAAGATTAGGAGGGAGCAAAACAGGGGGTGAAGAATCTACTCCTGGAGGAGAGAAAATGAGAAGGAGGAGACAGAGCGGGAAGACAGCCCGAGCTCATGATTGCAGGAGATGAGGCTTGGAGGTGCTTCCCTGCTGGTTTCGTGAAAGCTCTTCAGGATGAGAACCAGAAGAGCCCTGGGAGAATCCTGCCAAGCTGGGGTGGCCATTCAGAACCAGGATGGGGGCCATAGAGCCAGAGGGACCACCAGCTTCTGCAGAGACCAGAGGGACCCAGTGTACCCTGAGTACAGTATTCAACCCACACAATAACCTTGTGAGGTCCTTTTCACACACAAAGACAATAAGGGCCCTTGAGGCTCTGCCTGGTAAGAAATGTCCAAGGAGCCATTTGCCACTTTGTTTCTTGCAAACCTCCAGTGACAGAGAGCTCAGGGCCTGTGAGGCTCGTGACTAGTGCGCGGTCACACTAAATTCACATAGGATGCACTCGACTCCGCAGCCCACAGCGCACAGGACTTGGAAACCTCCACCTGGACCTTTCTGCCTCCCACCATGAGGCTTCCAGCCAGTTGTTCTGGACACCACCACACGGCTTTCCCCATTGCCTACTGCCCCAGAAGAGGGCTTAGGTAACCAGGTGGTGCAGGTCGGATGGGGTGGCTGTGGTCTGCCTACCCAGAGGTCTCAGCTTGGAGAAGGGAGACCTTGTTACTCTGGGGCCACTTGTGGGTGGAGTAGAGGCTGGCTGGCCTGGAGTGAGAGAGACAGACAGAGAATTAATGAGAGAGAAAAAAATGAGATGAAATCCTAGCGGTTCCCTTAACTAGAGTGTCCTATGGAGCCCAAGAGTATATCAGTTCTTTCCCCTACCTGAGATAGGAAAAAAAGGTAGAGGCCCCCTGATTACAGGGACCCTGACTCCCTTAGCAGGAAGTTAGCAGAAAAGTGAGGCTAGCTCCAGAGGGCTTGGGACCAGGAAGATGGAGCACAGCAAATGGCACATCACCAATCCTCCACCTCTGCCTGTGGCAGACATCACTAATCAGTCATGGCACCCTATCTTGATAAATGGATGGATGGATGGTGGTTTTCTTTTACCTAGCAATGTACACCCTGAGGGCCTTGGGCCCAGTGAATATAACCTCTAACAACAGGAAAATTATGCAGTTTTGAAGACTGAACTTGATCCTGGAGGTCAAGGGCAAGTTTCTAACAGAGGCTTAAAACACTCACTATATGTTGGCTTATGGGCCAATTAGATCATTTGGGGAGAAGGCAATGGCACCCCACTCCAGTACTGGAAAATCCCATGGATGGAGAAGCCTGGTAGGCTGCAGTCCATGGGGTCGCTAGAGTCGAACTCAACTGAGCGACTTCACTTTCACTTTTACTTTCATGCATTGGAGAAGGAAATGGCAATCCACTCCAGTGTTCTTGCCTGGAGAATCCCAGGGACAGGGGAGCCTGGTGGGCTGCCGTCTATGGGGTCGCACAGAGTCGGACACGACTGAAGCGACTTAGCAGCAGCAGTAGCAGATCATCTGGTGCAGTTTTCTTTTTCCTAGCCCTGGTCACAAGCAGCCAGGGTTTGAGTCCTGAGCCCATGGAGGACAGGACAGAAGCCACATCTGTACATCCCATCTTTTGCCAGCACACCAAAAGCAACAATCAGTGCTTGGGAAACTGAACCATCCAGGCTGTGATGTTAGCTCCACTCAGCGCCCAGCTCTCTTAACTTTCCTAGAACGATCTAATCAAAGGCTCAGGACTATTTTTACCTGATTAAGAGGAAAGCCTAGAATCAGAGTTTCTTTTTAGCAGCTGTGCCACCAACAAGATGCTACGACAAACAACTACAGTTATCTCAGAACACACAGAGCAAGCATCATTTGGTCTTCTACTGGGCCTAATAAGACCTCTTGTTTTATTGGTGTTAGTCTCTCAACACTTGACCATTAGGATGAATTAGGGCTGCAGAAAAGACTCTGCTAAGGGAGTCCTCAAAGCCTGAACCACACAATCAGCCAAATCACCTCAGTACCATTTATGGGACAGCAGGTCCCCATAGCAACATAGTCAGGATGTGATTGGCTGATTTTAAATAATGAGGCACCTACAGATACGCATGCAGACCTGAAGCTGTGATCCTACCTGGGAAATAGCTATTGAATATATAGGGAAGGCTGAAAAAAAGAAACCCCTGAAAGGGACAGTGGCCAGCTGTCCACTCAGAAACTAGCCTCTCAGGTGAAGTTCAGCAATGGACACCCCAAACATGCTTCTCCAATCTGGCCAGTGTTTGGAGCTCTAATGCTCATTGCCTTTTATTATAGAGCATTTTACAGCAGAAGTGGTGCACTCAACCAGCCTCAATACTCTGCCTGTGGCAGACATCATTAATCGATCATGACACTCTGTCTTGCTGAGGCTGGGAGTAGACTGAGACTACTTCAGCACAGAGCTCCAGCCAGCCACTACCAACTGAAGATGAGATAAAACTTAGTTGCCAGTCTGCTTTATGGCTTTTTTAATGATTAACTTGGGTCAGAATGGGAATTACTGACCTTCTTAACACTGGCCATGAAGACCATCTTGGCATTTGCTTTAGCTTTGATGTACTAATGCAGGATGTTCAGGAGGATGTTTGTGGTTCCAAGCAGTAAATTTGGCCCCATAAGGCTGGGAGTATGTGATATACATGGGGCCTTATGCAGTGCCAATTGGATGGAGCTCATTTAACATTATGTCTGCCTAGCACCCCATTCATCTTCTAGAAGCAGCTGCCCCTTCTTTGGTATAATGATTCCTATTCTCTCTCCAACAATGTGATTTTTTGGTGGGCTGCTAATTATAATACCTACCCCATGGTAGTAGGTATTCCTACTCTCATTGTGTACCTACCTCATGGTAGTAGCTGTACCCCTGTGTAGTTCAGTTCAGTCACTCAGTTGTGTCCAACTCTTTGTGACCCCATGGACTGCAGCATGCCAGGCTTCCCTGTCCATCACCAACTCTGTACTTCAGGTATAGACTAATCATGGATGAGAAACCTGCCCTGGGCCAGACAGAGGCCTTCCCTGAGAGTTTTGGACCCAGAATTAAGGGAAGAAGGGTTGATCCTCTCTGCTGATTAAATTGAGGGGTGCAAGGCATGGAAAGTACCAGTAGTCATTTCTTGACATGTGGAGAAATTTGGTCTGAGGAAACAAAGCTGACTCATAAAGATAAGAAGATAGAGCAGGAGAGATAGTGAGAGAGAGATAGTAGAGATATAAAAATAGATATATAGAGATAGAGAAAACCTAGTAGTTCTAGTTCTCCCCCAGACCAAGCTATACCCCTTCAACAATCATATGAGTTTTCTAATAAAGCCCCTTTGGGGTTGCACTTTAAAGTTGAGTTTCTGTAACTTGCAACCAACAGCCTGGACAGAATCCAGTAGCATTGTAAAAACCCACAAGAGGAAGAGAAGACCACTGAGTGGGTCTCCTGGCGGCAAACATAAAAAGCTCCCTGGGAGAAGGGTTTGTGTTTGTCATGGGATGCAGGTGGTCATAGTGATTCAGAGAGCCTGACCTGGCAGGGAAGCACCCACGAGGAAGGGATTTGTACAATTATACTTTTTTATTATTATTATTAAATTCAATCCTTTGGGCTGTTCCTTGGATGTCATGTGGCCTAGATTCATGATTCTTGGGTCTGTGAGGCAAGCTGATCTCAGTGATCTCTAGTACTTTGCTCCGGGGTTCCCAAGGAATGGGGCAGTATCACAGATACAGTAAGGAATAAATGCATTCTTGGAAACAGTAAGAAATAAATACATTCCTGGGAAGAGGGGCCATATCTCTGCACTGCCCTCAGGTCCAGAGAGCAGCAGCATCCCACACACTTCCCTGCAGGACACACACTTCTGAAAATAGCCAGGATAGGAGGGTGTCTTCTACAAACACCCACATAATCACTCATGCTTTCAAAATAGAACTGCTGGTACTGAGTATATGACGGCTCACATGCTGGGCCCCTCAGATACAGATAAAAACACATGGTCCTGGCCTTGAGGAAGGCTCGTGCTAGTGGGGCATGGAGACGTGGTGTAGTATATGGTGCAGTGGTTTTCAGCAAGGTGAGGGATTCTAGAAGTCCAGGGAAGAAGGTACGGTGAGTTAACCTGAGGAAGTACACAAAACTTCACATCTGAGAAGAGACATGTGTGCTGAGTAAGAGCTCATTCAGAGGCTAGGATGCTAAGATTTTCTTTAAATTCCCAGACGTTCCCAAGTGTGGTAGATACCTCACTGTCACCTTGGAGATGTCTTCCTGTATAACAGATTCTAAGAAGCTAAAAACTACCTTTCTCTGACACCTTCTGTAACTAAGCTTTTGCATGTAACCTAGGTTTTGCCAAGCAGACAGGTCTGATGAGACGTGGAAGGCCATTGTGAGCCCGGTGATGTGGTGTCTATGGGATCATCTACAGAAATTTTGGCTAAGGGTCTTCTATGAAGTCCCTAGTCATAGGTACTGCGCAGTGGGAGGTGGTGGCCAAAAGGCTTCAGTAGAGCAGTTCTCTTTTATGATGGGACATTCTCCTGGCTTTGTTTCCTGACCCTCTCAACAATTCTGTGTGTTGCTTGACCTGTAAAATAAATCCCTTTATTTTAAAAGCACCTGGAGTAGATTCATTCTGCAACTAAGATTCCTGAGCATCAGGTTCTGCTTTGGTCTTCCTTCCACTCGAGCAGTACAGTGCCGTGGTTCAGACCAACAACTCTGGCTTTAGAAAAACCTTGGTTTAAGTCCCAGCCCTAACATTTTCTACTAATGAAACCTTGGGACTGATAGCAGTTTCTCCACCTATAAAATGGTGGTAATTATTATATGTACTTCACGATGTTTTATAGAGCTCAAATGAGATAATATATTGTAAAGAACATAATACTAGACATGCAGCAAGTGCTCGGTGGATGGTTCTTACTATTACAGCTTAGATTTCTTCACCAACCAACTCGGTCTTTACACTGGTTGTGAAAAGTCAATTTAAGATTGGACAAAAGAGCATTCATGCCATAAAAAAAGGAGACCTTGACAATCTGGAAGGTGAATTGAATGAGATGAAATAAAACAGGAGTCAGCGCACAGTCCGAGTCTCAGGTAAAGAAGATTTGAACAAAGACAGGGAGGCTGAGGCACTGGGCTTGGGTATAATATATATGAGACAGATTTGTGGGATCAGAAAACAGATCAAAGAGCATCACTGGTGTGTTTTCACCAAAAACCTAATACAGTCTTTGGCTCTATCAATGGAGGTAAAGTGTAGAAAGGGGGAAGTTTTATTCCACTCTGTCTTGATCAGCACATGTCTACAAAGTTGAATTTAACTCTTGGGAATCTTACCATGAGGGGAATGCAGAGACGATCCTGAATTCAGAAGCCACCTAGGATAATAGCTAACTTTTATTGATCTTTTATTATATACCAGAAGCCATTCCTAGCCTCATGCTTCATTTTTCTCTCAGAAGGCTAGACTTTAACTCTCAGAAGCTGGGGTAGGCTGTGCAGAGTCAATTCTGACAAGAGCCACGCCAAGGATGCCAAATGCATGGCGTTCATGCTACCACTCACCCCCTCCCATCCCATGGCAGACATCACTACTCGATCACAGAACTTCCTGAGTCTGAATGTGGCTTCCAAAACCTCTACTTCAGCCAACACTGCACTCAGTCAAAGATGAATCCTATAGACCAGTCCTTCACCATATGGACAGGATGGATGAGCGGTGACCTTGCTGTGAATTGAACTGTGACCCACATGAACAGAGATCGACCCTCTTTCAAAATGGGCCAAAAGACATGAAAGAGAAGCTGGCAGGGCCTCCTAGGGTTAGACACAGACTAACACTTGTCCTCAACACTGCAACTGTGGAAACTTGGTATTATTAATGCACCAAAGTGGATCAAGCTTGGTAACAGAGAGAATGCTTTATATTTACCAAATCCTATTTCATTTTCTTCTTTCTAGACACAAAGGAAGACTACATATCCCAGCCTCCCTTGCAGTTAAGTCATGGTCATGTGATGGGGCTTGACCAACTAATTATAAGCAGAATTGATTTGCATCAACTCTAAGCCAGACCACATGCCCTTTCTTCCCCTTCATCACGGACCTTGGAGGCCATGCCCTGGGAATGGCAGCATCACAAGATAGAGGAAGCCTGGATCCCTGAATCACTCTTAGGAAGAAAGCGCCAAGGCTTGCCGCCCACACCGTGTCAGACTACATATATGAGCAAATGCTAAGTATTGTTGCAGTGACCTCCCGAGATGTCAGAGTGTATTTGTTAATGCAGCAGAGCCTAGCCTAGCCTAGCCTGATTGCAGAAGTTAACACCTAGTGTCTCTTCAAGTGTGGCTAGGGCTGCTGGCTTTAGAATCATCCAGGAAGCTTATTAGAACCGCACATACTTGATTCCACCTCAGAGGACCTAGAACCATAAACCCTGAGAAGGGCCCAGGGGTTTACAACTTTAGCAAGCTGTATACTTATTCTCTCCGGAGTTTCAGAACCCCTCACTGCTCAGCCACATTCACAGGACCCAATCTATCACTTTGTGGTGAGATGGAACCCTGGTCAGGACTACCTTTTTCATGGACATACCATAGGGTCGCAAAGAGTCAGACATGACTTAGTGACTGAACAACAGCAACGTTAATGAAAGAAACTGAATTCCCATCTGAAAACCACTTGGGGCCCTGGAATCAGTCCCAGGGATTTGAGAAAAGGAATCTTAAGTGTCTCAGCAGGAGCTATATAGCCTGAGACTCTCCAACCATCACTGCACACTCCCTTGCACAGATCAAAGAGGACACCTTCTTCCCCGGACCACACTGAAAGCAGATAGCCAGCATTCTGCTCCTGCATCACTCTCTTTAGATTCTATAAAGGATCCCCTCTTACTTTCCCATCTACTCCCCAGGCAGGAACCAACAGTGAATTAGGTGATGCCCTTGAGGCCATCCCAGGAGGCTTCACACAGCATCTCAGTAGCCCCTTACTGTCCATCTCCATGAGACTAGGCAGGGGGCAGGGGTACACCCCTCCTATGTAATTTGACTCTTAACTGTCCCCTGTCTGCAAGGTGTGAGAGCAACTTCTCCCCTTGTCTACCAACCACAGGGGCTCCAGAGCACAAGATGGATTTGAATCCCTGCTCTGCCACTTACTGAGCAGGTGAATTGAGGCAAGCCATTCCATCTCTCCAAACTGCAGTTCCCTCACCCGTCAAGTGGGGATAAAACAACAGCCACCTTCCACAGTGATGGTTACAGGACACGTCTCTTCTTGACAGCCCCTATATAAAATGTTCTCAATCAAATGTCAAATGAATGAGGACCTCTATAGGTGATGTTTGTGGGTGACCAGGTATGTATGTAGGAAGAAGGGCAAATGGGGTGGAGACCATGGAGATTAAGAATTAAGAGCCTGTATTTTGAGAAAAACCTGCCTTTGAATTGTCAAGTACTATGTGGCCTCAGTGGAAAAGGCAATGGCACCCCTCTCCAGTACTCTTGCCTGGAAAATCCCATGGACGAAGGAGCCTGGTGGGCTGCAGTCCATGGGGTCGCGAAGAGTCGGACACGGCTGAGTAACTACACTTTCACTTTTCACTTTCATGCATTGGAGAAGGAAATGGCAACCTGCTCCAGTGTTCTTGCCTGGAGAATCCCAGGGACAGGGAAGCCTAGTGGGCTGACGTCTATAGGGTCGCACAGAGTTGGACACGACTAAAGCGACTTAGCAGCAGCAGCAGCATGTGACCTCAGTTTCTATATCTTTAAAGTGGGAGCACTGATCCCTTTGTCATAGGGTTGTTTTAAAGTTTAAATGAGTGTGTGCTCTGGTGCACAGATGCCTGTGTGTCTGTGAGTATAATATAATATCTGACATTTACTGGGCGCTTATTATATGCCAGGCACTATTCTAAGCACGGTGCTGTATTAATCATTAACCCTCACAACAACCCATGAGGCAGACATTCCTACCCCCAGAGGCAAGTTGAACCATAACATTAAAATAAACTGACAAGAGTTCTCACTGGTAAGGTATCAATAACCCTTCCATTTCTCCTCTAGTACTGCTTTTTTCCTCTCCCTGATGCTAAGAGGTGAGGAGCAGATACAGAGCCCACATCTTGCCAGAGGCTGAGCCCACTCAGCTGCAGCCCAAGGACTCACCTCGTTTCACTTCCCAAGGAGCTCCTGCAGTCCTGGGGAGCTCCATGCAGTGTTCAAGGTAAAAGGGGAACAAATAGGACAGAAGCAAAAGAGTTGGCACTGTTTCTCCAGAATCCCAGAGCCCTGAGAGGTCATATGTCCATGGCCCATCCTCATCTGCGGGCAGGACCAGGCTGACCTAATCTGATTTCAGTTGCATCCAGGGATTTGATCAAGTCATAAAAATGAGGCTGTCTTAACACTAGGGCCCAGGGATCACTCCCTTGTTCACACCTTAGAGAAGCGCTTGCCATGTGTGCCTGGAGACACAACCAGGGATGTCCCCAGTGGTGGGGATTATAACTGAATGTTTGGATAAACAAGGTGTGTCACGGGCACATTCTGGAACCCTATGCGGCCGTAAGAACACATGAACGGCAGCTCCACAATCAGCTTGAAGAAATCTTTAAAAATGGGATTTTTGAGTGAAGAAGTTGCAAAATAATTACCTTTTTTGTCATAAGAAGAAAAACAAAAACGTGGACTTCCCTGGTGGTCCAGTGGTTAGGAATCCACCCGCCAGTGCAGGGGACATTGGTTCTATCCCTAGTCTAGGAAGGTTCTACATGCTGTGGGCAACTAAGTCCACGTGCTGCAGCTACTGAAGCCCACACACCTGGAGCCTGTGCTCCACAACAAGAGCAGCCTGTGTTCTGCAATGCGAAGCCCGCACATGGCAATGAAGAGTAGCCTCTGCTCACTGCAACTAGAGAAAGTCCCCGTGCAGCAATGAAGACCTAGGGCAGCCAATTAATTAATTTTTAAAAAACCTCTCCAAACCCAGACTTTATGTTTTTAAGAAAACAGCAGAATGATAAACGCAAATTTTAAATAGCGTAACCCTTGACAGGGAGCAAGGATTTACCATGAGGGAGAAGCACAGCAGAGTTTCAGTAGTTCGGGAAGGTTCTAGTTCTTGGGTTGGGGTGGAAACATCAGTGTTCATTTTATTACCTTCATAATACACACACACATACACATGCATACTTTTATTTGAATCAGGTGTTAATTTAGAAAACAATATTATTCTTATAATATCTTGTATATAAATATATATGTGATATATACAACAACAAATCTCCCTCCTGCTTATCCAATGAGTCCTTACCATCACACTAATAACAGCAAATATTCATATGACCCTCGGGACCGGGTCTTTCTCTAGATGCTCTACATGCATTTGACCTCCATGAAAAGTATCACTATTATCTGCATTTTGCAGATGGTCAAACTGAGTCAGAGAGGCCACCTCACCGAAGGACATGCACCCACTAAGTGGCAGAGCCAGGATGCACCCCAGCCCACCCAGTTCTGGGCCTGCGTCCCTAACCACTGGACTGAGCCTGTGGTTTGCCTCCATTATCCTATTTAGTTCTTACACTGGCCCTTGCAGGGATAGGTTAGTTATTATTCCATCTTCCAGAAGAGGAAGCCAAGCCAAACTTCTGCCGGCAGGAGAGAGCACATTTATAAACCTCTTTCCTCACCACGCCCCCAGTGGACCCAGCTGATGGATCATGGCACAGACTCAAGACCCGGCCCTTGTAGGCAGGTGTCATTAATCAATTAAGGTTGGTCCACACTTTAAAACCTGTTTACCACCCCTCAGCCTAAACAATCTCCACTTCTGCAGGCCCTAGTGGTCCTCCCAGCCCTTCTGTCTGAAACACCTCTGCCCCCTCCTCAGCTGTGGACCACACCTGACTGCCACTGGGGCACTCCTGGACCCGAGAGGTTGGTCTTCCCACCATCCAGTGTTCCACGTCTGTTACAGATCAAAACTGGCCTTGAACAAGCCTCTGACGCCCCCTGCCTCGGTTTCCCCAAATGTGACTTGGGCAAAAGGTTGCATGACCTGTACCGATCCTAAAGCAACATCTGTGTCTCTGCTTTCTGCCTGTCTTGGAGGGAGGGTGAGTTAAAGACCAGGACCACTGGGGACCTCATTTCTGGAGAATCAAGACTTTGGGGGCCCTGCTGGCCTCACCCCTCCCCGAGCCCTGGATTATACTCCAAGCTGCTCCTAGCAGCAGCACATTGCAATAGATATTAATTGCTACATTAAATTCTATGATACTGCTTAAGAGAATGTTCATTTAATTTCCCTGCAACTGTGGTCAACCTGATCTTTAATCGAAACTGACAGGCACAATTTAAATCAGGTAGCAAACTCCCCTCTCTTTAAAGGAGCCAAGAATGGCATGAATATTAAATGGGTCAGGACAGTTGGCAACACTAATACAGTTTAAATCGGAACAAGCCTCAGCTACAGCTTTTAATTATTCATGCTCTCCTGGTAAGTCAGGCCCTGACAGCGGTGTCACCAAGAGTTCAGGCAACTTCCCCTACGTGACATGAAAGACAAGGGGGGGGGGGCAGGAGGGGGCGCAGCGTGGCCCTGGGTCCTGGGTTAGGCCCGAGCTGTCTGAGGAGGGTAGTCCAGCTTGGAGAACGTGCTTGAGGGTTGTCCTTTGCTGCCTTTGGTATCACTTAAGTGCTGTTTGCAAAATCAGGGAGGGACAGGAGTGGAACTGGAAAGGAGCCTGGGCAGAGACAGAGGAGCAGCCGGAGAGAAAGATGGGCAGGTGGGGACATACCTCAAGCTCAGAGATGGAGACAGACAGGCAAAGAGACAGAAACTGAGCTCGGAGCAGAGATGCATGGAAACAGAGCCAGAGTTACATCAGAGGCACAGAGAGACTGAGCAGCGAAGGCCAGGGGATGGGGGTGCAGTCCAGAGCCAGGTATCCTTCTACGAGGACCACAGTGAGGAGCCTAACCATCAGAAGGAAGCAGAAACTCAGAACACGTCCCAGAGATGGTTGCCTGGGGACCAAGGGTGGAGCTTGCTTTGCAGACACCAGCTCCTGGAGTAGCACAGACGTCACTCAGCATTTCTCGGGCTGAGCCAGGTCCGTAAATCACTCAGGACATGAAAAACCTGTGTGCAGGCTTAGACACAGCATCTGGCAGCAGAAATTGTGGCAGGGGCAGTGAGGGGTCTGGGGAGAGGAAGGACAGACAGAGAGAGCAGACAAGAGAGATCAGAGACGAGCCAGACAGATGGAAGAGACAGGAGGAAAGGCTGAGAGAGACGATGGTGGAGAGAGAGGCCCGGAAACATGGGAAAGATGCACACTCACGGAGCTGGGCTGAGAGATGCCCAGGGAGATGGTCACAGGCAGCAAAGCTATGGAAAGAATTGCCTTTGCACGCTGACCTTTGAAATGTTTGCTGACAACTTGCAGTTCTTAACGATAACATGCCCTCCTCTGCATGAGGCACTTACAAGGCTGTAAAACATTTTCCCACCCACTCTGACACCCCATCCCTGCCCCCTCCCCAGACTCGCCAACTCTAGTGGGGCATTCTAGGATATTCGTTATCCCCAAAGCACTGCCCTATACTAACCTAGACCAGTTAATTGACCCACATTGTCGGTTATGAGGCATTTATCTGTCTCTTCCTAGTCATGCCCTCTGCCTGTATTACCTCTTGAGTGGATCCGCATGGTGTAGTGCCCAGAGCACTAGAGGAAGAGCCACTTCCAACTGCCAGCCCTTGGGCACAGGAGCCTGTGTCTCCATCTGCCCGATGGACAGTGAAGCTAGGCCCGGATGACATGAGTGACCACATGAGGACCTGAGAGACATGGGAGAAACTGTCAGAAGAAGGCTGTTTCTTCCTTAAAGGGCACCTGGACTGGGGCTGTCTGCCCCAAACCTAATCCTCCACAAAATCAGCCCAGGCAGTGTTCTCCTCTGCTTTAGAAATGACAGGGTCTGTCCCCACTCTCCTCGCTGCAGCCAAAGCCTCCAGGGGCCGCCCCGGCATCACTGTTGGTACAGACTCTGTGGTTGAAATTTGCATCTGATCTCCAGAGCTGTCTGATCTCCAACCAGTGGGGCAGGTAAATGGAAAAGCGGCCAGGCTTCCTGAGCATGTTTGCCCTCCACAGCACTTAACATTTACACATGCAGGAGGAGGAGGCAAGGAGTCTTAGTGGCGGAAGCTGGCATGCCAGCCAGGAAGACAGCCAACTGTCTGGCTGCACCAGGCATGGGAAATGTATAAGGATTTTCATGTGCAGTATCTCCACTTCTGGGTGGGCATACCTCACTGTCACCTCCGAGGACCATTCCCACTTGGGGAAGTGAGCACAGAGTCTGGCAAGAAGAGCCTTCCCAGACCCTTCCACTCAGCAGCCAGCTCTGCTGGAGGAAGAACGGGCTCCCGACACCCCCTCCCACACACTCTGTGTCCCCACCAGCCCCAGACATTCAGGATCATAAAGCACCATGTCCTGTGTTGCCTTGACTCCCAGCTGGGCTGGAAAACTAGAAGCATAGCCGAGCCCAGAGAGGTGATGTGACTTTCCAGAGGCCACACAGCAAGTGGTGGTGGGGCCACTTCTCTGAGGAGTGTCCCAGCCAAAGGCATTGCCCCTTATGGCTATCTTACCTTGGCCCAGTGCCCTTGAACCCGAGGTGCTGAAGATCCAAAAGGAAAACCATACTTATGAGTTATCCTGTAAGATTTCACAGGCTGGTAGGGGAGCTGGTATGGTAGGACTGACCACATAACTTAGGGGGCCCAGTGCAAAATGAAAATGCAGGGCTCCTTGTTCAAAATTATTAAGGATTTCAAGATAGTGATAGCAGAGCGTTCAACCAAACATGGGGACCATCTGAGCTTGGGGCTCTGTGTGACTGCCCAGGTTGTGTGCCCATGAAGCCAGCTCTGCCTTAGGGCTATAAGCACAGGGTGATGATAGAGATGTTTATAGAGATTACGGGAGTGCCACGGGAAGGACAGGGCCAGGCACTAGCAATGTGGTACACAGGACAGTGGACAAGAGCGTGGACACAGAATCAAACAGATCCTAACTGTTGGACCTCTGGCAGCCCACTCAACCTCTTGGATCCTCAGGCAGGACAGTAGCTTATTGGCCTGACCAAATGCTACACAAAAAGCAGTAACAGTCCTTGGCCCACAGTAAGCACCGAGTAAATGGTGATTAGTGTCCTTTATGACTGATGGCTATGAACAGGGTGAGACGATTGCAGCTCCTCCTTCTGGAGGGTCAGTGGTATATTAACCAGGCCACATGGTGACCAGACAGCTCCACAGTGGGAGGGCATCCATCTGCTGCCGGCAGCTTTTTCTCGAGTTTGCATAATGCTGGACATTAGCTGGTATAAGAGGATGATGTTAGGTGTTAGCTAGAAGTACTTCCTGCTGTGGGACGGACGACACAATCAGCACAAGGTGTCCCTTCCGTGTCTCTTCGTCTAAGCGATCTGAATCGAGCAGTTCGCGAGAGTCAGGCGCTGTCCTAGGTGCTTAACCCACAACTCAGAAGCAGCCGGCAGAGTTCCCTCACCCTTACGGAATTCGCTGGCTAATTTTTACCACAGCAGAGCCAAAATCTCACTTTCATAAAATAACAATAACAACAATAATAATTATAAAGGGTCAGGGACCGTTAGATTGAAGACTTGTGCGTGCTAAGTTGTTTCAGTTATGTCCAGCTCTTTGTGACCCTATGGACTGGAGCCCACCTCTATAAACCAAACATTGCAAGGGCTTTATCTTCTTCATTTATCTTTATCCTCACAACTCTCCTGAGATAGGTACTCTTCATACTACATGTTACAAATAGAGAAATTGAGGCTGAGAGAGGTTTGGTCCCTTGGCCAAGGTCATAAACCTAAGTTAAGCAGCATTCATTCCTTCAAAGCGTACTTGTTGAGCATTTACCCTCAAATGGGAAACCACGGTGATTCCAGACAGGTCCACCCTCTTTCCAAGGGGAGAGATAGAGAATACGAAAAAGAGGAAAGAGAAGTGAAACAACAAAATTATAGGCTTTAATTAGAGCAAAAAACCTGGGGGAGGATGCTGAGTAGAATAGCCCAGGCCCAGATCGGTGTCTAGCACACTAAATACTTGCTGACTGACTACATGAAAAAGGAGGTCACACTGTATCATTTTTGCCAACTCCTGAGAAATGAAGAAGAGCTGTCAGACAAGGAGTGGCTGGCTCCAGGTAGAGTGAGCAGCATGTGCAAAGGCCCGGAGGTGAGAAGAGTTTGGTGTGTTGGGGTTACTGACAGGAAGTGGATGATGCCAGGACGCAGTGAGAAAGCCAATGAGTAGCATAAGATGAGGTCTCGAAGGGTAGGTAGAGGTCATATTCCTGGAGGCTGCCAGGATACAGGAGTTTGGTATTTCTCACAAGGGCAAAGGGAAGCCAACGAGCAAAGGATACAGGGCTATTTACATTTTAAGGAGATCGCTGTTTGCCTTGGGAGGGGTGGTGCGCTAATCATGGCCCCTACTTCTTTGCTGTTCCTCTCATCAATAGACAGAGTCCGTTTCCCCTCCCCTCAAGTTTAGCCCTTGGCCTATTTTGACCAAGAAAATGCAGCAAAAGTGACGCTGAATAATTTTCAAAATGGAACCTTCAAAGATCTCTAGCTTCTGTTTTGGCCACTTGGGATTTTTCCCATTAGAGCCCAGACTCTTCAATGAAAAGCCCAAGCTACACAGAGAGGCATGTGGCAAATGGAGGCATTCCAGCTAACAGCACCAGCTTAGCTTCCAACTGCCAGCCAGGTGAAGCCTCAGAAGGCTGTAGCCCAGCCAACACCATATGGAACAGAATAACTGCTTGCTGTGCCCAGTTAACTCGCAGACCTTTGAGAGACAAACAGTGGGTGGCAGTTTTAAGCCGCTAACTTTTGGGGTGGTGTGTTACACAGCAATAGATGACTGGAACATGGAGAACAGATTGAGGGAAGACAAAAGCAGATAGACATGATTCGAATTCAGAACTCAATGACTCCAAGATCCTGCTCCTATCCGCCATGCCATGTAACACCAAGGCCTCTCTGATCACTGATGCCATACGTTAACTCTCCTGGCCATCGGCCAGCCCAGCTCTGAGACTCAGGTCCCTTTTCTCTCCAGCTCTGATATCCATCAGCCACCTCCAGGTCCTGACCCTTCCGAAGGGACCCGGCTTGGCTGAGGTCTAGGGAGCCAGCAGGGCATGTAAGGATCCCCGAGCATCCTGCCTCCACAGCCCTGCCTGTGTCTTTCATCCTAGCCCCAAAGTCGGAGCTGGCCTGGAGGGAGAGCTTCCTTCCTCCCCTGGCCCTGGGGAGCTGGCCGCTGCCCTACCAGCTCTCCCCTGCACTCAGACGTGACTCACTGACCTTTACGAGCCTGAGACTTGATGGGCCTGGTGTTTTATTAACCTAATAAAAAGGCAGCCTGGTTCAGGGGCTTAACATTTCTGGAGAGAGGAAGTCTCTTCCCCCCGGGCATTGGGAAGAAGAAATACTATCTTGGGCCCAGCTCCCCCAGCACTGCTTTCTGGGACCTCTTATAGGGAGGCAAAGAGCAATTCATTGTATTCCCCATCAAACAGCAGCAGCAAGCCACAAAGCTTAATTTAATTTTGTAATCAGTGAAAGCGCAGGCAGAGGAAGACTTCTCACTGTTTTTTCCACTTTGCTTTTTAATAGGATATCTGACAGCACACATAATACAGTGGCTTTATGCAATAAAGAATGTGTGTGTGCACGCACGCACACACACACACACACACACACACACACTGCAAGGCAGCTACGGGAGAGAGGAAAGGATCTGAGTTTTGGAGGCCCCAAACCTTCTCCCTTGCTCATTTTGTAGCTTTTGAATAAGTCACTTCACTTCTCGGTGCCTCTTTAGCTAACAAAGGCATTTTTCTTATCTTTCTTAGATTTAGTGAAAATAATCTTAATATAAGTGCTAAGGAAAGTGCAGAGTCTTAGTAACAGGCCTCATAGTGGCTACTGTTAGCATTTCATATATATAAATATATGAAATATAATATATTAAATACATATATAAATAATATAAATATATATATGTATGTAAAATAGAGGAGGGATTCAAGGCAGAGAATGGTTTCACCCAAAGACACACAGCCAGTAAGTGGGCAGAGCTGTGTATCAAGAGGGCTTTTAGTTACAAGCAATGAAAACTGACTCTAAATGTCTAAGCAGGAATGATAATCTTCCAGTGGATGGTGAGTGTCCAGAGAACCGGCTTGAGCCTGAGCTTCCAAAACCACATGGCAGAGCTGTTCTGACGAGGAAGCCGCCTCTGCCGCCTCCCCTCCTGCCAAGCACCAGGCCAAGCTATTCACACCACGGCTGAGAACTTGCATTTTGCGCACCTGGTCCTGGGTTTCAGTGCCAATGCCACTGCTGCCCCAGGAACTCTATCCTCTACCCCTGCCGCCCATCCAGAGCCAGCAACCCTGACACTCCCGCTTAACAGCAAAATGCATTCCATAGGAGCCCCCATTCCCAATTTTCTCTTCATTTTCTCAGCGAGTCTGTACAAGTGAGCTTGGCTGATGGAGACCAGGTCAACTGCCAACTCTCTGGCTACAAAGGGGGCTGGGAAAGCAGCCTTGGAGATGAAGAGCATGTGGGCCTGGAGGCTAGCCAAACACGAGAGGGTGGGCCAGGGGCCCATACGGCCAAAAACAAGGCAGATGTCTACAACCCGCTGGACTGACACCAGCAGAATGACTTAGAGCTTGCCTTTGGCTGGGTCAGATGAGGCGGTGGCAGGAACGAGCTGTGTCCAGCACAAGGGTCTTTTTCAAGGTGGGGGTGAGGGGGACGGGGCAGATGACGCTTCACTGTGGTGGCAGCTGAGGTGGAGACTCAGGTGAGCAGTCCATAAGTGACCACTGCTGCTGCTGCTGCTAAGTCGCTTCAGTCGTGTCCGACTCTGTGTGACCCCATGGACTGCAGCCCACCAGGCTTCTCCATCCATGGGATTCTCCAGGCAAGAACTCTGGGGTGGGTTGCCATTTCCTTCTCCAATAAGTGACCACAGCTCTTACCAAATGGTTTTCAGGTCACTGTGAAGTCCAGTTAATTTGTGCTCAACTCACTTGGTTCCCAGTGAGAGAGAATATGGACTGGAACTGGAAGAGAAACGCTTTTTTGTTCATTGGGTACTTTCATTTTTGTTTTAAACATTTTATTTTGTATTGAGGTAGAGCCGATTAACAATGTTGTGACAGATTCAGGCCCACTGCAAAGGAACTCAGCCATACATACACATGTATCCATTCTCCCCACACTCCCCTCCCATCCAGACTGCCACGTAACATTGAGCAGAGTTCCCTGTGACCTTGTGGGTTATTCATTTTGAATATAGAAGAGAGTACATGTTTCGATCTCAAACCCAGTAACAATCTGAGATATATTTATCTATCTGGCTATACCAGGTCTTGGTTGCAGCATGTGGGACCTAGTTCCCTAATAAGGTATGGAACTCAGGCCCCTTACATTGGGAGTTTGGAGTTTTAGCCACTGGACCACCAGGGAGGTAGAACGGAAACCCTTATAGCCCCATGCATGGAGATGTCTGTGTCCCAAGAACCTCATCTCTAGATACAGCCCTGCCTCTGACCTGACGCCTGGTCACACCCAACTGCTCACCAGCTCCTGAGCATACCCACACTTTTCACCTCAGTTCCTTTCCACGTGATTTCTCCCTGTCCAGAGTGCCTTCCCTTTCTCTGGGTGGCAAGCCTCGTGCACTCTCAAAATAATAATAATGTGCATGTGTGCACATTAAAAAATTTTTTCTATATGCCAGGCCCTGCTCTAAGTATCTTCATATGTTAACTTATCTAATACAGAAATCCTACAGAATAAAGTAAATCATCATTCTCATTTTACAAGAGAGGCAATCCAGGAACAGAGAGGTTGAGTAACTTGCTTAATGACACACAGAGGCCATACCTGTCCCCACTGTTTCACATCCATGCAGACAGAACCTCTTGTGTGAGACTTTCTAAAAGGGCTCCATGTCCAGCCCAACCTTCCCTCCTCTGGGGTCCCACAGGCCTGTTCCAGCAGGATCAGTTGCTTTCGTTTCAGTGATCTGCCTCCCTCGCTAGACTGAGGGACAGAGACTGAGTGTGTGTTATTTGCTTTTTAATCTCTGAGTCCTCAGTGCGTCTCTCAGTCTGGTGCCAAGAAGATGCTCCATGCTTGTTGAATCAAAAAGCGAGTTTGTTGAGTAAACACACAGGGTAAAAACAAATCGCGGCCAGAAGATCTTAATTACTGGAGAGGGGAAATGATTCAAAATGCTCATTTCCTAACGATCTTCCCCTCAACATCTACAGACTCACTCCTCGGGTGATAGTCTTCTGAGGGCCTTGCCAGGGGGTTACTGTCACCCTGACCCATGAAACAAGCACCCTCAACAGCAGTCACGCAGAAATTCTCTCCAACCATTGGGTATTTGGGGCTTTTCATTAATTAAGCCTGGCGACCCTCCATTTTAGTTAGAAAGAAAGGAAAAAAGGAAATAAGAAATGATATTAACATTGATTGAGAACTTATTTTGACATTTTTTTATGTGGTTCTCAAACACTGCTTTGGACCAGCTGCACTGGAATACTTGCAGATTTTATTTTTTTTTTTAATACAGATTCTTGAGCTCCTTACCATGAAAATTATGGTTCAGCTGGAATAAAGTGGGGCCTGGTGTCTGACTTTACAGGTGATGCCTGGTGCTTTCCCCTCCCAGTTAGGCTTGGGAACTCCTGTGTGCTGCACTTAGTTGCTCAGTCGTGTCCGACTCTTTGCAACCCATGGACTGCAGCCCACCAGACTCCTCTGTCCATGGGGATTCTTCAGGCAAGAATACTGGAGTGGGTTGCCGTGCCCTCTTTCAAGGGATCTTCCCAACCCAGAGATCAAACCCAAGTCTCCTGCAATGCAGGCAGACTCTTACCGTCTGAACCACCAGGGAAGCCCTGGGAACCCATACTTTATACCTTATTTTTCAACAGAATGCCATGAAGAGAGGATCGTCAGTCCCTCTACACAGATGGGGCTGCAGAAGTCAAATGCTTTCCCAAGGTCAGGCACTAGAAGACGGCAAGCTTGGGCTGGGAGAGAAAGAGAGGCTTTTGAGGGACTGGAATGCTAGTATGGAAGAAGTAAGTAAGAAGATCGGAACAATAAGAGAAGATCACATGCTTCCTTCTTCTCTAATCACAGATACCTCCTTCCCCTGGGTCAGCCTCCTGGCCCCCAGCTCCCATGTCTGCTCTTGTCCTTGGCTGAGACAATCTGTTCCAGCCAACCTTAGTCCTACCCCCCAGCCCATATTTCCCTCCAGGTATGGGATTCTGCTCTCCTGCTACCTGACGCCTGGCTGGCAGCCTCCTCCCACCCTGCTTCGTGGCACCCCCACACATGACTGCATCACACGGCTCTAGTAGCATATATGACAGTATCTTTAAGAGCCTGTCCACTGTCTCAGCTCCAAGCCTAGAGAACCCCCTTTAAGAGTGAGCAGAGGCCAGAAGGGGGTTCATGTTATAAAACATAAACCTAACAAGTGTTTGCAAAGCACCTGCTATGACTCACACCGCAAGATAAGAGAGGGCCCTGCCCTGGGAGTTCACTATCTTGTTAGGGATCAAGACACTCTCAGAAACAAAGGAAAACCCTCGTGATCAAAACATCCTAGAGCTCAAAGAATGCTCAGATTGGGGGAAAGACAGGGCTGGAACCATTCCTGTGAGCAGAGTCAATCACGGAAGCAGGAGAGGGAGTCCAACTAGAATGCTTACTCAGGATGTTTAGGATTTCAGTGGCTTCTGGGGTGGGGGAGGCAGTTTTGGGGGGCCCTTCCCCCAGCAAATGAGATAAAGAATATGAACCCCTCACAGAAGCAGCACTCAGTAGTCAAGCCCGATGCTATGTCCTTCAGATATTACCTCCTCATTTAATGCTCATGACAATCCAAATGGCAGGCCATTTGGCCGTTGAGGAAACCGAGGAGCAGAGAGGGGACGGAACTTTCCCAAGCTTGCACTGCTAAAGTAGCAGCCCTGGAATTTGGGCACAGGCAGCCTGGCTCCAGGGTCCATGCACCTGACCACACTTTTGTCTTTCCTCTCCAAGCAGAAAGGTGTAAGAGGTGGGAGGGTCCAGCAGGGATTTGGAATGGGTTCAGATTCCACTGTGGCTGCTCACTGGTGGGAATAAGGGGAACTGGACCTGAGCTGACACCGCAGGTCAGCTAGAGCAGAGAGGATCGTGCTGGCAGAGGGAGTGTTGGTTCTCCTGCAGATGGTGGAGATCTGTTGAACCAGCAGCAATAGGGTCACAAGCCCAGGGCTGCAGGAGACCAAGCTGACCCTGCTGTATAGGGTAGACAAAGGTGCAGAACATTTTCTAAAAAGCAGGGGCAAGATCAAGGGCTTGCACCCCAAAGCTGGGAGGGAATGGCAAGAAAACTGAGAGGACAGACACTCCTGGACGTGCCCCATCCTACCCTTCCCCTTCCTCTGGCCACAGCCACCGCTCCCTGCCACTGGCCAGCTGACTGCCTTTGGGCGAGTGACTTTGCCTCTCTGGCCATCCGTAGAATCGGGGGGACTGCAGAGGTCATATGAGGCTGGGGTTGTCAGGACCGAAGCCAGCAAACCATAAACACTGTTCTAATAGGAGATGATGCTTCTGTGCCCACTGCCGTCTTCTTCCCCTTCATCCGTTTGGTTGATCTCCCTACCATCTATTTTGAATCTCCCTGTAGGCTTTTATCAGTATTTTTGTAGCAAGTGACCTCGCATCATTTGCAGATGTAGGCAGGATCATAAATTATAGAGGAATGAAGGAATGCTCTCTCAGCCTGCGCCTTGGCATTTCCGCTTGGTCTCTGCCTCTGGCTGCACACCTGTTTATCTGCTCAGCGGCAGCCTCTGCCTGCTCCCTGTTGTGGCCTGTGGATCTGCCCAGACCCCTCTGTGGAATGCTGACCAGTCCCTCCAGAGGCCCACAGGCCTCTTGGCCACTCCCCACTGCTTGGTGGTCTCACGTCCTGCCCCTGCATCCCACCTTGGCAAATGAGAGTGCATGGAAAAGACTAGAAGGAAGACCCAATGATGCAAGGTCACTCATTCCATCCCTGGAAGGCATATGGGGCCTGACCAGGCCAAGCTCAGCCCAGGTTTGGACCTGAGATGCCTGAAAAATACCTAGGGTCAGAGGTCCAGAGGGCAGGTGAAGACACTGACAAGAAGTAGGGAATGACTGTGCTCAGAGAGTGTTGGATGGAGGTGCAGGCCCGGGAGTCATCTCTATGGAGGGTTATATTTGAAAGGGAATGCTTCTGCTATTTTGGTCTCTGTTGACTTGCCTAATGTTGCAAATTAACTGTTGCTAAACATTCATCATGATACAAATAATCTTAAATATATCACATATTGCATTCACTCAGTGACAACTACTTATTCTCTTGCCAGGTACTGTGCTCAGCCCTGGGGCGACAGGATTCAAGTAAACAGACGTGCTCACCACCCTCCAGCACTTAGAGTTTGAAGGTGGAGTGGAGGGGGTGTGGAGGTGCAATTATCCAAATTTAACTATAATTTTGGAAACTTGCAGGAGAGGAAGGATGAAGAAGCTAGCCTGGTCTGGGAGTAAAGGAAGTTTTCCCTGATGAAGTGACTTTTAAAGTGAAAATATAAGAAATGAGAAGAAGCTAGTAACATAGGAAGTAGGGGGAAAAGCATGCTAGCAGAGGGAACGGCCCCTGTGAGGGTCTTGAAGCAGGAAGGAGCTTAGGCCAAGGGAGAAATGGAACCAGGCCCATGGGGTTGCCTGAGACGAGAGCTGAGTGGCAAGCGTGGCCTCATCGCACAGGGTCTCAGAGGCCATGATAAGGATTTTAGACTTCATCGTAGGAGCACTGAGGAGTCATTGAGTGTTTTGATGAGAAATGATGAGATCAGACCCATGCTTTAGGGCAATCTCTCAGGCTCTGTGTGGAGAACAAATGGGGGATGGGGTGGTTTGAGGAGACTTGAGTGCAATCGCATCCCTGGTCCAAACATTTCTGTTTAATTTATTCAAGAAACATGCTCTCCATGCCTGCTCCATGCCTCTGCCTATGCGTTCATTTTCTATTTCAGAAAAAGCTACCACCTTCCATCCAGTGGTCCTAACCAGAAGCTGGGAGTACCCATGACTCTACCTGGTCCCTCACCCTCCTGCATCCATCTGTCTCCAAGTCCTGCTCTTCCATTTCTTCCCTCCATCCCCTCGGCCACCGCCGCCTCCCCTAGGTGGGTTGCTGCTGTCTCCCTTCTCAGGCACTGCCACAGCCCCTGGGGGCCCCCCTGCACTCAGGATCCCCCAGCCCAACCCACCTCCACACCAGGGTGAACCACAAACCATTCTCACATCTCCCTCTTTCTCATGACCCCAAAGACCCCCAAAGGGCTGTGATCCCATCATGACCTGACCCCGTTTCTGCCTCCAGAACCTTATCTTCTGCTTCACTTCTCCCCTCCTGACCCACCCCATGCCCGCCTCCACTCCTCCGAAGGTGCTGAACCAGTGCTTTCTTGCCTCCAAGCCTTTGCCCCCGCTGTTCCCTCTGCCTGGAACACTGCTCCCACTCTCCTGAGTCTGGACGGCTCATCATACTCCAGACCCAGGCTGAATGTCACTCATCCATTCCTTCACTAAGTTGACACATATTTATTGACCTTTAAAATGTGCAAGGGGATCCAGTGGGAACAGGGAAAGGTCCCTGCCCTCATGTAGCTTATAGTCTGGCCCTAGGGGGTAGAGCTATATATCTACCATATGCTTCCACAGCTCCCGTTGTGTCTGCACGCGGGAACGTATCATGACTGCTTCTGTGGGTTGCTTCCTCCCCGAGCCTGCAAGCTCTACAGGTGGAGGGATCAAAACACCTAGTACAGTCCTGGGCACATAGTAGGTCTTCACGTGCCACTAGATGGAGGCATCTAAGACTCAGTCTCTGCCCCGCCTGGGTGAATGTGGGGTCTCATTGAGCAGTTGGAGGAGTTGCACCCGCGTGGCTGGGCTGTGAGATCATTGCTGACAGCCCCACAGTTGCCCCTGTGCCCACCCCACCATCACCCAGAGCACTAGCATCATCCTGGCAGTCTCCTCCCAGTCCCTGCTGCCCACCACCCCCACGTATGCAGAGCTGAAGAGCCAGAGGACCCTTTTCCCTCCCAGACTAGAGCAGGGGTGCTGCCACCTCTGGAAACTCAGCTTTTCCCTGCAAAATGTTAATGAATATGTGTGTGTGTGTGTGAATTAGCCCGAATGTTAACCCACCCAGCCTTGCGTCCTGTGCCCAGCAGCGAGGCAGGTGGCTCAGCCCACCTGCCTGCCACTGTCTCCCCTCTCCCTGCACTACCCAGTGGGGTTGGACTTCTGCCCTTTAGGGGAAGAAACAGCTTAGTGCTCACCGTTGAAGGGGAGCAAAAGAAAGAAATTGCTCCTGGAGGGAGATGTGTGTTTACTCACTAAACACAAAGCCAGCTTTACTCCTAACCCCAGCTCCACGTGGCTCCCACTGGGTCACAGGACCTGGGCGCCAAAGGCGGATGCTGAAACTTCCAGCGTCCGTCTGTGACTTACGGTGCCTGGTCTCCTGTTCCACCCCCCTGCTTTTTACTACTGGGGTCACTAGGAAGCTCCTTGGCCATCTCCTACCCCCAGTCCTACCCTGGTTCGGGGGGTGGAATCCCAGGGGCCCCGGTATAGCCCACTGGGCACTTCAGGCAAGCCTTAGCTACCTAAGCCTTAGTCTCTGCAGCTGAAAATGCAAATGAGAATGCCCACCATGTAGGTTCTGGCATACACTCAATGAGATCACAGGCCCGTGGGCCCAGTACACATCTGAGCATCTGTGTCCTTTCTTTGCCCTTCAGCTGTGCCTGTTGATGCTTGACTCTGCCCCTGAAGATGCCGGCCCACCCAGGTCCCTACTTCGTCCCCAGAAGGTAGAATAGCAGGACTATGGCTTGTCCCGACTTGACCAGCAAGTAGCTAACACATCTAGTGTCCTAAGCATTTTACTCATGTAATTCATTTAACTCATGACCACCCTGGCAATGGTGCTGATACACGTTAATTTTACATTTCCCTTGGTTTAGGGAAACCAAGGCACAGAGCCTTGATTACATAACTTGCCCAAAGCCACACAGCTAGTAAGTGGTAGTGCCAGATTTTTTCTTTTTTTAAGATTTTTTCTGATGTGAACCATTTTTAAAGCCTTTATTGAATTTATTACAATATTGCTTCTGTTTTATGCTTTGGTTTTTTGGCCACAGGGGATTGCGGTCTTAGCCCCCTGACTGGGAATCAAACCTGCACCCCTGCATTGGAAGGCAAAGTCTTTACCACTGGACCACCAGGAAAGTGCCGGAGCTAGATTTTCAAACCTGAGAGTCTACTCTGAGTCCCACGCTACATCTACCTTCTACACAGAATTGGCGTCCTCTTCTGGGTATTGTTGTTTCTGTCATCAGAGGTCCCGATGCCAAGGCTGTCTGCCAGGCTTCTGAGCCGGACCACCTCCTAGAATCCCTCACTGTCTGCCCCATCCCTCCCAGGCCTCCCACCCCACAGATCAGAGCCCTGCGACTGACTGGATTCTACATGGTTATGTGTGAGGAGTGGGTGTGTGTGCAGCCTCACAGGCTTCTGCATGCCATGTGTACAGATGCTGTGGGCCACGGGGAGTAAGCCAGAGAGCCTGATGGAGACAGAGTCAGAGACAAAGAGACCTGGCTGCCAAATTCCCCTCATCTCCTACAGAGAGAGAGAGAGAGAGAGAGAGAGAGAGAGAAATAAAGGGATGGGCAGAAGCAGCTCAGAATTTAGGATGGATTGCAGTATGTGTGTGTGTGTGTAGGCACGTGTGAGTGTGTCTCCGACTCCATGGTGCATTTGTGAGGGGGAACTGTGAATGTCAAAAGATGCATGCAAGAAAGGCTGCCTCTGGGTGTGTGAGAGTGTGGCCGTGTGTGTGCTGTGCACGGGGAGGGCGTGTACATGTGGGGTAGGGAGTGTGCACCTGAGAGCTGTCAGCTGTGATAGTCCCACCCCGGGGACAAATGGCATAAGCAAGGTGGTGCTTTGAACCGGACTTAGATGACTTTGGAGGCAGGCAGGATGGGGGCGAGGGAGAGACACAGGCTGCTGGAAGGGGAAGGGGCAGCGAGCTCGCACGCTGCAGGAGCCAGTGTGCTGGACACCTTCCACTGCCAAACCCTCCTGAAAGCCATTCCACCCACAGGGTCATGGTCACAGAGCAGACCCTGCGATGAGAGCCTGGCTTTCCTGGGAGGAGCGGGGAATGGGAGGTTGGGTGCCTCTCACAGGCACTGATATTTTATTGATTATATAACAGCCTGGAGGCGATTGTGGTGGGGCCATGAAAAAGCAATTTTCCTTCCCTTCTTCTTCTTTCCTGCCAGACATCCCCCCTTGAGCGGAGGCCAGCCCAGGGTGGGCAGCCAGGGTACATCTGGCTCATGCTGGCGATTGATCAGAAGTCCCTGTGCCTGGTGACCTCCTCAGTCTCTCCAGGGGCAGGTCCTGCTCTGGGGTTGGGGGCACACCTCATGGAAGGACAGACACGTAACTTAGGCTAGGAGAGAGGGGCAGGGATCTGGTCAGCCCTCCTCTCCCTGCCCTGCCCCACTCAGGCCACAGAAGCAGGTTCCTGCCAGGCTTTCAGTTTGGGGCAGGATGAAGAAGGCAAGTGTGGGCACCCCAGGGTTGGGAGGCCCAGGCATGTGGGCAGAAAGGAGGCCCATGCCTGATCCTGAAGCCAAAGTAAGCCAGTCTCAGTTCTTTGGGGCTGTGGTTAATTCACTTGGCCTTTACTTTCCTCATCCATGCAATGGGCACAGTCTCTCTTGGGATGATTGGGAGGGATCACTTAGCCATCACCTGGTTCCCTGGAGGAGCTCACACAAGCCCAAAGGTATGTGCTGGAGGTGAAGGAAACACGGCTCAACCAGGCTGGCCCCAAAGTCAACAATTACTAGCTCACAGAATCTGAGCATAGTAAGACCTAGGGGAGGGGAAGGAGGTGAGAGAGGAAGGGTGGGTGCTCGGTCCTGGAAAGGCAGCCTGCTGAGAAACTGACATGTGCACCGTGAGACAGGAAGCAGAGCCCCGAGAAGGGCGGGCCCTGTGTGTCTGAGGACCGAGGCAGGTTTCACACAGGAGCTCCTCTTTAAAACGCATCTTGAAATGAGTGGGAGCTTTCCAGAGGGAGGGTGGAGGGAGGTCGTGGAAATGGAATATTCCCCACAGAGGAAACAGCATGTATAAAGGCACGAAGACTAATTGATACTGGTAACAAACCCTTACTAACCATTTCTTGCTGTTTCAAGTGTTTTCCACGTTTCCACTGGTTTATTCTCTTTGGGTATCTATAGACGCACCTAGTTTTATTGCACTTTGCTTTCTCATGCTTCACGTAAGTGTGGTTTTTTTTTTTTTTTTTTTTTTTTTTTTACAATTTCAAGGTATGTGGCAACCCTGCATTGAGCAAGTCTATCAGTGCCATTTTTCCAACAGCATTTGCTCATTTCGTGTCTCTGTGTCACATTTGGTAATTCTCACAATATTTCAAACTTTTCATTGTGATTATATTTCCTGTGATCTGTGAAGTTTGATGTTATTATTGCAAAAAGATTATGGCTCAGATGGTGGTTCAGTTCAGTTCAGTCGCTCAGTTGTGTCTGACTCTTTGTGACCCCATGAATCGCAGCACGCCAGGCCTCCCTGTCCAACACCAACTGCTGGAGTTCACTCAAACTCACATCCATTGAGTCAGTGATGCCATCCAGCCATCTCATCCTCGGCCATCTCCTTCTCCTCCTGCTCCCAATCCCCGCCAGCCTCAGAGTCTTTTCCAATGAGTCAACTCTTCGCATGAGGTGGCCAAAGTACTGGAGTTTCAGCTTCAGCACCAGTCCTTCCAAAGAACACCAGGACTGATCTCCTTTAGAATGGACTAGTTGGATCTCCTTGCAGTCCAAGGGACCCTCAAGAGTCTTCTCCAACACCACAGTTCAAAAGCATCAATTCTTCGGCGCTCAGCCTTCTTCACAGTCCAACTCTCACATCCATACATGACCACTGGAAAAACCATGGCCTTGACTAGACAGACCTTTGTTGGCAAAGTAATGTCTCTGCTTTTGAGTATGCTATCTAGGTTGGCCATAACTTTCCTTCCAAGAAGTAAGCGTCTTTTAATTTCATGGCTGCAGTCACCATCTGCAGTGATTTTGTTAGCATTATTTTTAATTTATTTATTTTTAATTGGAGGAGAATTGGTAGCATTTTTTGAAATAAAGCATTTTAAAATTAAGATACATACATTGGTTTTTATCAATCTAGTATTTTATTTATTTTATAATTTTTTAGAATGCATACAAATTTTAAAGGTTACCTTCTATTTACAATTATTTCAAAATTTTGACTATATTCCCCGTGTTGCCCCTTACTCATACCCAGTAGTCTGTCCAACTCTCACATCCCACTCCCCTTTATTGCCCTTCCACCCCCTTCCCACTGATAACCATCAGTTTGTTCTCCACATCTGTGAGTCTGCTTCTTTTTTGTTGTATTCGCTACCTTGTTGTATTTTTTAGATTCCTCATATAAGTAATCATCTTTCTCTCCCCAACTTATTTCACTTAGCATAATGCTCTCCAAGTCCATCTCTGTCATTGCAAATGACAAAATTTAGTTCTTTTTTTATGGCTGAGTAATATCCATTGCATGTGTATACCCCATTTGCTTTATACATTCATCTGTTGATGGACACTTATGTTGCTTCCATATCTTGGTGATTGTATAATGCTGAAATGAACAGCGGGCACATGTATCTTTTTGGATTAGTGTTTTTGTTTGTTTCAGATATATGCCCAGGAGTAGAATTGCTGGGACATGTGGTAGTTCTATTTTTACATTTTTGAGAAATCTCCATACTGTTTTCCACAGTGGCTGTACCAATGCAGCCTTCCATCAGCAGTGTACAAGGGTTCCCTTTCTGCACATCCTGGCCAACACTTGTTTTTAGTGTTCTTTTTGATGATAGCTACTCTGAGGTGTGTAAGGCGATATCTCATTGTGGTTTTGATTTGTATTTTCATAATAATCAGTGGTGCTGAGCATCTCTTCATGTGCCTGTTGACCATGTTTATTCAGTTCTTCTGCTCATTTTTAAATCAGGTTGTTTGTTTTTCTGATGTTGAGTTGTGTGAGCTGTTTATGTATGTTTATATATGTTGGATATTAATCCCTTATTGGTCACATCATTTGCAAATAGTTTCTCCCATTTAGTAGGTTTTCTTTTCATTTTGTTGACTGTTTCCCTTGTGGTGCAAAAGCTTTTAAGTTTAATTAAGCCCCCTTTGTTTATATTTGCTTTTAGTTCCTTTATTTTAGGAGACAGATCCAAAAAGATATTGCTGTGACTTATGTTAAAGAGTGTCTGCCTGTGTTTTCTTCCAGGAGTTTTATAGTATCTGGTCTCACATTTAGGTCTTTAATCCATTTGGGGTTTGTTTTTCTTTTTTTTGTATATGATATTAGAGAATGTTCTAATTTCATTTTTTACTGTAACTCTCCAATTTCCCCAGCACCACTTATTGAAGAGACTGTCTTTTCTCCAATGTATATTCTTGCCTATTTTGTCATGGATTAATTGACCATAAGTGGATGGGTCTATTTCTGGACTCTCAATCCTATTCCATTAATCTATAAGTCTGTTTTTGTGTGAGTACTATACTGCTTTGATTACTGTAGCTCTGTAGTATAGTCTGAAGTCTGGGAGTGTGATTCCAAGGTATATACACTGTTTCTTTAGGCGTAATGCCATTGCACACTTAATAGACTACAGTATAGTATAAAGCTTGGCTTAAAGCTCAACATTCAGAAAACGAAGATCATGGCATCCAGTCCCACCACTTCATGGCAAATAGATGGGGAAACAGTGGAAACAGTGTCAGACTTTTTTTTTCTGGGCTCCAAAATCACTACAGATGGTGACTGCAGCCATGAAATTAAAAGACGCTTACTCCTTGGAAGGAAAGTTATGACCAACCTAGATAGCATATTCAAAAGCGGAGACATTACTTTGCCAACAAAGGTTCGTCTAGTCAAGGCTATGGTTTTTCCTGTGGTCATGTATGGATGTGAGAGTTGGACTGTGAAGAAGGCTGAGCACTGAAGAATTGATGCTTTTGAACTGTGGTGTTGGAGAAGACTCTTGAGAGTCCCTTGGACTGCAAGGAGATCCAACCAGTCCATTCTGAAGGAGATCAGCCCTGGGATTTCTTTGGAAGGAATGATGCTAAAACTGAAACTCCAATACTTTGGCCACCTTGTGCGAAGAGTTGACTCATGGGAAAAGACTCTGATGCTGGGAGGGATTGGGGGCAGGAGGAGAAGGGGACAACAGAGGATGAGATGGCTGGATGGCATCACTGACTCAATGGACGTGAGTCTCAGTGAACTCTGGGAGTTGGTGATGGACAGGGAGGCCTGGCATGCTGCAATTCATGGGGTCGCAAAGAGTCGTACACGACTGAGCGACTGATCTGATCTGATCTGATAGTATAAAGCTACTTTTACATGCTCTGAGAAACCAAAAAGATTATTTCTTTGATATTGGCTTTATCGTGGTCATCTGGAACCAAGCCTGTGGTATCTCCAAGTCTGCCTATACTCTCATTTGCGCCATTTTACAGTTCAGGAAACTGGACACAGAGAGTTAATCAATGAACTCAAGCACACAGAACAGAAAGAGCAAGGCCTAATCAGCCAGCCGTGGAGTCCACAGAGGACAAGTGAGGCAGGCCTTGGGTGTCATTCCGAGTTTAAACTGGGTGCTGTGACCAGCGGGGAAATAGCGGTATAAACTCTGGATTAAATACTCTGCTGGCCCACGTGAAGTGTGGATCAGAGGAGGCAAAACAGGAGGCAGGGCTCATGAGCAAGGTTCACGAGGGGTCTGAAAGCACACGTACAGAATGACGATACCTTCTGCTCAGCATTGCTGCTCCGAGGCACTGTCAATCCCTTTAGCGCTGCACCAGCCCCAGAGGCAGAATTCACAGTGTCCATGGCACATGTGGGGACACTCAGACTCTGAGAGCTCCAACAATTGTCACATAACTAGCATCCAGCAGAAAACAGACTTGAACCCTATGACACTAAATTAGCTGGCCTTCATGAGTAGTCTCTCCTACCTTGACTGCACCCTCTTGGGAGTCTGACCTACTGTGTACCTGGTAAACCACCCCCGCCCCCTCATCAGTATATCAAATGAGCAAAGAATGAATAAAGGAGTCCTCAGTCAAAAGTATTGGTCCCTCTGGTCCTCAACAGTCCTCAGATTGTATGACAACAAAGACAATAGAAATGAACCCTTGTGCTTTTTCTCCATCAATCCAAGGATGATTCCTGGCATCCTTGCCGGGAATTTAATATGGAGACAAGGGGAGCTGGGTCATAAGATGGGGAGCAGAGCTGGAGGCATGTGCCCCCATCCTGAGGACTGGACTCAGGCCATCTACCACCTGAACCCTGAGTTAGCCAGACAACCTTCTCTAACTCCCAGGCTGGTAAGGAAGACACACCCAGCCCAGGCTGTGAGACTGGCGAGAATGGCCAAGGAGCTGCCCTGAGGGAGTGCTGGACAGCTCCCGACACAGGTCCTTTGAATGAAGCAAACCTATCAGAGTGACAGAGGCACCAAGCAGACTGCAATCCTAGAGGTTTGGGGAAATCTCACTCCTCCAGGACTGCTGTTCTGGAGGAAGCCAACGATGACTCGGAAACCTATGTCTGATATAATGCGTATGATGGAAGTGCTCTTTCCAAAGTATCTTAAAAATAAGATCATATGTATAAATATGAGGGAGAGAAAGAGAGAGAATGACAGATGGACGGGGTAGTCAGTGGAATATTTTTAATCCTGGAGTCAAGATTACGTAACGATGGGAAGAGAAAAACTAAGGCAGGTGGTGAGTCATCTGGAGCAAAGATGGGAACAAATCTCACCCAAAACTCTTTCCCTCTCTGTCAGTATCTGCAGGTGCTCAGATCCATGGGGCCACATCAAGGCATCAAGGGAAGTGGGCCGGCCTGGTGAAGAATCACAGTGAGGCTGGCTCAGGGTGTGGGGTAGGGCTTGTGAACTTAGGAGTGTTGGAGAGGAAGGCAGGGCCCAACCAGCCCTTGGAAACACTCATCAATTTCCAGAAAATTGGAGAAAGCCTTGGAGTTATTTTCAAGTGAGTTCTTGGCTCTGCACTGCAGACTCCGTGTTATCCCTAACTTCCTACAGGAAGGTCCTTGGGGACCCTGAAGGCTTCCATCAGAAGTTGTAGCCACAGCCTGGGAGACACTGTCCGAAGGGCCGCCACCATGATGGATGATAGCCTAGGGCTCTTCTCCAGGTCTGCAGAGCACTTGCCACAAGCCACCAGGCCCATGTGAAAGCAAGAGGCTTTAGATGGGATCCTAGGAAGCCAACTTGACTGCAGAGGAAGTAGAGATGGGTGATGGAGAAGGCTGCAGTGTGTCTGCCCCTGGGGAAACTCTGAAAGAGAACACCTTCCACTGGCCCCGGGTGGTCTGCAAAGTCATCTGCCTAAGGCAGGGGGCTGGACCAGATGGCCAGGTGAAGCTCCGTCTGCCTCTAGAGTTCCTCAGCTCTGGATGTATCACTGCTGAAAATACACTCAGCTGTCATAGGACTAGCGCCCATGCCTCCTTCCTTCAGCAGAAAATCTCCCATTCTGCCTGCCACCATTTCTAATATCTACTGTTTACATAGTATTTATTGCAGACCAGATACCATGATTGTGGGTATCATCACATTTAATCCACTCCCACCCTACAAGATATAGGTGATCATTCCCATTTTACAGATGTGAAAACTGAGACATAAGTTCTCTGGCTTAACTGGAATTTTAACTCAGCTTGTGTGACTCATGCTCTTAATCCTGACAGCATGGAACCTCATCCCAAAAGGTTTTGTTGCTCCAAGAGCTGACCCTTCCCCAGGGTTCTGCTCCTGCAATATGTTTGGCTGAAGCCAACAAGAGTTATGGGTCCAGAGAGTCAGCTGCTAGTCCCAAGAACAATGCTGTTTGTCTAGAACTCACAAGCAAGAACCCGCCAAAAAAGTGGCCCCCACACCACAACCCAGGCAGGGACCAGCCACCTACAGTCACTGTCCAGGGATGCTCTCAAAACTCTGGACTGGACAGAGCAGCTGCTGGGAGGGTGGGTGATGCAAATCAGAGACAGCCTTATCTGTCTTATCAGGGGCCACCACTGTTGGCTTCCAAGCAAACAAAGGAGCTTCTCTTTTTTATTTGCCATGGAAATGTCCTAGAGAGAGGCCAAACAGCAGGCTGTGCAGGAGGCAGGGTCTGGGACAACTGATCTGGATTCTGAACTGGACCAGGCAGCTCTCCAGCCCCATCACCTGCTGCTAAGAGAGGCGAGAACCAGAGACCTGGAGGGGAATGCCAGGGCAGACAGAGACCACGAGGAAGAGTCAAGGGTTAGGGACCACAACAGAGAGATAGCAAGCCCAGAACAGATGTGTGTTGTGGCAAAAAAAAACAAAAAAAAAAGTGAGAGTGGGAGGAGGAGGGTAAGGTGGAGCCTGAGACAGAGAATCCACTGAACTAAAAAATATTTATTGACCTTCCCCTTCATGTGCCAGGCATTGTTCTAGGTGCTGAGGATACAGCCATGAGTGAGGCAATGCCTGCTCCCATAGAGAGCCCTGTCCAGTCCAGTAACAGGTCAGGGTAGGAAAGACATGATTTTGGAGAGCAATGAGAAAATAAAATGGGGCAAGGGGATGGAAACACTGAGAACCAGGGAGACAGAGATGCCAGGGAGGAGGTAGACAATGTCATAGGGACCACGAATAGACCAAGGCCCAGGAAGGAGAAGAAAAGAAGAAGAGGGAGAAAGAGGAGACACAGGTAGAGGAACCACAGAAGAGTGACACCAGAGAAACCAGGAGATGCAGAGGCCATGAGAGAGATACAACAGTTACGATGCCTGAGAAACACTGACGGATGAGAAAGGAGACCAAGACCATGGAGTTGCGCTTTGAATCAAGGAGGCTGAAGATAGGAACAGAATGAGAAAGGCATAAGCAGAGAAAATTAGAAACCCAGAGTCAAGGAGACAGAAAGGCTGGACCAGAAACCCAGAGAGAGAGAGACTATTGCCATCACTTACTATGGAATGGAGTTTTCAAAATTGTCCCTGGATCCATGAATTCCAACCTTCTCATCATCTTCTCATTGTTACTTTTATGAGCCTCCCTGATGGGCCCTAAAGTTTGAAAGATATTTGTCTCCCAAACAATCTGCATTTCATAAGTAATAATTAATTTGCGTTCCCATTTTTTATTCATCAAAAACATCTATAACTGGCAATCAGAGTTTCAGAGCAGCAGGGGTTCACTCATGTTGCCATACTGAATTGCTGTACTTCCAGCCAAAAGCGAAGAAATCTGCCATTTGAGTCATCAGCCTTGTACAGTCTGATCACAGGTAAATGCGTCCTTTGTGTCGAGTTTTGGGGGATGCTGACACAGTTCAAAAGACACACAGAGAAGCCCTGCTGTCTTCACAGACCCCAGAAGACCCAAGGGCCCAGTGTTCAGATGACAGTCCCAGCAAGTGTCTTCATCTTGCCCGGCACTGAGCTGTGCCACCTGTGCTGAAGTCCTGGTGGAGGTGGGGTCCTTCCTGGGCAGTGCGTGGCCAGACATGGATGCACACCATCTATCCAGGTAACCTTTTACATGCAAGCTGCAGCTATTAAAATAACAGCATAAAAGCCTCCATTTAGCCATCTGGCTACTGAGTTCTTGCCTTCCTCTGTGCCATGCTTGTCGAGGGAAGATAGTTCTTTCTTCCCGACTTCCTATAACTCATCTCATTATTCTTCTTCCTCTCAAATAAGTCTCTCAAAAGCCCTTTGTTCTTTTCCAAATTGTCCAAACCAATGACTCTTTTGAACTCATATCTCTTTAGTATTTAATAATGTAGGTGTAGCCTTCCACATGAAGTTTTCAGATTTTATACTGAGGTCCAGAAAACTTTAGGGTGCAGTTAGGCTTGTCCATGTACCTGCTGGGGCAGCCTCAAGTCTGGGGTGGGTGGGTGATCCTGCCTGATGCCGGCCACTCATTCCTCTTGGTCTTGGTTTTTGTCTCTTGGCTGCCCCTGTCAATTTTTATCCCTAAAATGAGCTATGCAAATTTACATCTCTTAATGTACCATCTGGGTCTGAGACCTTGGCCATGCTCCCAACTCTGCTCACAGCAACTGCCCTCCTCAAATCATGCTTTCTCACAAAACACCAGCTGTGGGTGGGATAGACACAACGGCCAAATCAACACCCTACCTCTGATCTCCCACTCATGCATGGACTTACGCTGTCCCTCACTTGGAAAAGTTTAGGCCTTGTCAGTCATTCTGCCTATTAAGCTCCCATTACTCTTTAAGGCTCACTTCCTTCCTATCCCCTATTGCAGGGAGCCAATTAGATAACACACGTAAGATCCCAGGGGTCCTCCAAAACAGCCAGTAGCAGGGAGAAACTGATAGACTTAAACTTTAAGAGAGTCCAAGACAACAAGCATAGAGAGTGCATCTTTAAGCAAGCATGAGACCGGGAAGAAAAGACCCAATCAGAAGATTCAGAAGCCAGAGAGACATTGGAACAAGCTGGGGATGAGAACAGGGGTGAGAAAAAATGAGATACTGTTTCACTGCCATGGTCAGAGTTGATTAAGGTTCCAGAAACTCAGCATTTTAGCCACGAGTCATGGTGCAGGAGTGGGCACCGTGTAAGTTAAAGGCACGGGATCAGGGCGTGTTTAGTCTTTCAGTCATGTCCAACTCTTTGAGACCCCACGCTTCTCTGTCCATGGGGTTTCTCCAGGCAAGAATACTGGGGTGGATTGCCATGCCCTCCTCCAGAGGATCTTCCCAACCCAGGGATCGAACCCAGGTCTCCCACTTTGCAGCTGCATTCTTTACTGACTGAGCCACCAGAGAAGACTGGGGTCAGGATAGAAAATCCCTAACTGCTATAAAATGCCTCTCTCATCATGCTCAGTAGCAATCTCTCTCTGTCTCTCTCTCTCTGTCTCTTCTCTATTCTTCCAAAGCATTTCATCTTATCACCATTTGTATTTTACTTATGGTTGTCATTTGTGTATAGAGGCTATTTTTTTTCTTCTCTTGAAAGCACAAAATTTAACAAATATTGGTGACATTAACTCCCCAATTATATATTAAAATTAGGAGAAATTTCTATTTAAAGACAGACTTAAATAAATGCAGTGTCAGGGGACAGATTTATTCCCTTCTCACTTTCAACCTTGTCTGTAATTAATTTCAACTTGGAAATCTCAGGTTCATTTATTTATTCAACAAACATTTACTCAGTGCCTATCATATGCCAGGCACCATGCTAAGAGCTTGGGTGCCAAAAGAAACAAGACACAGTCCCTGCCCTCTAGCAGCCTATAGTAAAGACAAAAAGACAGGTAAATACGCGGTTACAAGACAAGGTGAGAGCCATTCATAGAGAGACATGTGTTGAGTGCTTGGGAAATACAGCATAAGGGTGATCAGCCAAGACCTTGAAGGAGGTAGTGGTCAGGAGAACCAAGGGTCATCCTTCCCTGAATCCTGAAGGACATGGGGTAGTTGGAAAAGGGTCGGAGAGGAAGAGAGAATTTCAATCAGAATGATTAACCCAGAGAAAAGGGAGAGCACAATACAAAAATTAGTGGACCAGCAGGTTGTTCAGAACGTTTCACAATGGACTGCGTGTTGGGGCAGTGGGAGGGAGAGATGGGAGGTGTGGCTGGCTGGAAGGGGAACTGGAGTGAGAACTTGCATTCGATACTAGAGCGTTTATATCATGTATCCTCATATTATGCCAAGTATTCCAATCCCTTTGAAAAGATTTAAGCAGGAAGTAATGTGGCTGGATTCGAGTGGTGAGTGGAACCCTTTCTGGCCAATGTGGAAACAAGTTAGGAAGACACTGCAGTGGTTCAGGTGAGACACAATAAAGTCCTGGGTAAAGGCAGTGGGGATGGAGAAAATGAATGAATTAAAATGGCATTAAGTATAAAGAGTCTCCAGGCTTCAAAGACTGACTGGATTGCAAATTTTCTTTGAACATGTCCTTACGTCAGCAGCCTTCCTGGGTTGTGTTTGCTCTGCCTTGGGCTCTGGTTTTTGGAGCTAATGAACAGCATGGACTCAATTCTATCTGATCCCCTGTGCCAGCAACTCATGGATTGACCAGCCTCTATATTCAAACACACAGAAACTAGTTTTTGCTTGCTCTTGGTTTTATTAGAATTGGATGTCACTCCAGCCTTTTAGTTCCTCCAGTGAAAGCCAGATCAAATTCCATAGTCCAAAAAGACAATTTTCTGAAACTAGCTTCAGGTTCACAATCCATCCCTCTTCCACTTTCCATTATTGCCATTCTTCTCTTCTCATTGCTTCAAAGAGCACGGGTGACAAATATGGCTGTTTGGACTCAATTCCATCCTTTCCTTGACTGTTTTTAACCAATCAGGATCAAAGTTTATCTTGGTTGCCAAGGGGAACCATGCTATTAGTTATCTATTCAGCCATCTTTGAAGCTTACCACCAGTGTGAAAGTTACTTTGCATTAAATTCTAAGGGAGTGCTCATTAACCCGATTATGCTAGAAGAAGCAGTTCTAATGCAAGCAACTCTTAAAGGAAACTTTTTCCCTCTTGAATATTTTGGACATATTTTGTAGAGTAGAATTAATTTTTAAAGAAAATTACATGGTGTTTTTTCTGACAAGCAAAAATAGATTGAGGAAAGAGGGGGAGAAGGGAGGAAGAGAGAGGGAGAGACTACCTGAGCACAGATTAAGACAGAAATAAATAGAGAACAAATGAGACAGAGACAGAGTGGGCAAAGATTACTTCCTATCAGAGTTGGCATTTTCTAGTTGCTATCAGGCAACACTTCGGAGATAGTCTATAGAACAGATCATCAAAGCCACTTTTTTACACTTTATAAAATACATCAAGACTCTGTAACAATTGTAGATTAGGGAAGAGGCATCACCACCAACTGTTGATCCTGTAGTTTTTCACTCCCGATTTCAATGCTTCCAAAGGCCACTGTGACTTTAAAGCTTTAGCTTTCTGTTCAGTATATGGTATGTCTTGGTGCCATTAACCAGGATCATAACTCAGTCAGGGCTGACATGTCAGCTTCCTCCCCTGTTTCCAGTCTGTGCCTGCCTGCTTGCCTGCTCAGTCACTTTAGTCATGTCCATCTCTTTGCAACCCTATGGACTGTATGTAGCCCACCAGGCTTCTCCATCCACGGGATTCTCCAGGCAAGAATACTGGAGTGGGTTGCCGTTTCCTTCTCCAGGGGATCCTCCCAACCCTGGGATCGAACCTGCATCCCTTATGTCTTCTACATTGGCAGGGGGGTTGTTTACCACTAAGCTACCTGGGAAGCCAATCTGTAACTTGTTCTGTAACTTCCAATCTGTAACTTACTCTAATTCTCTTTCCTCCCAGGTCTAGAAATCCTAATGTTTTCATTCTTTCACTGATAAAGACCGCAATGAACTTGATATCATAAAACCAGTTTCAGGGAGGAATGGAGTAGGGCAGGGGGAACATCAGCCCCCTTCAACTTCTCAAGTAATCCTGTACTCATGTGTAGCAATGATTCAGGACCATGGACAACAACCGATGCGGTAGCCCTCTTCCCTTCCCCATCCATTAAACATTATGTTTTGCTTTGGAAGAGTTTAGGGAAATTAAAACAGCACTGAAGACAGATGATGGAGGAGGTGTTGGTAAGATATTTTATGCCCTCAAAATGTACTGAGCTAAATGTGTCAGAATTTTATCTTCTATATCTGATTGCATTGACTGAACTTTTGCAAAGTTAGGGGTGCTTGCTCTGGGTCAGGCTCAGGGCCATATAGCCACTAGTAATAGATCAGGGACTCTGATCCATGCCTATCTCACTGTAACACTCATACTCGTAATGACAATACAGAGGCTCTCTCTGAACGGGGCCCCTTACCATGAAAGAGTCAGAATCTCCAGCCTAGAGGCTTTCTCAGATTCTGACCTTATCTGATCTTATATTCTGTATGCTCTATACAAACACTAAAAAGGTATCTCAAAGGGAAAAGGATTAAGCAAAAGAAGAATAAAAAAGAAGCAAACATTTTAAAAGAAAAAAAAATCCATCCCTCTTCCACCCTACCAGTCATTTCTCACTTCTGCATATTATCTTTCAGTCCTTGTTGACACATTGACATATTTTCCATCATTGCAACTAAAGCAATTGTAGTATTTGTATTGTATGTTCCCTTTGTGTCTGATCATAAACCTTTTCCCAAGTTGTTCTACAGTCTCTGTAATGATCACTTTTAATGTCTGCATAATGTTCAAACAAATGGATGCACCATGATTTACTAAACAACCCCCTAATTGTTGAACATTAAGGTTATTTTCAGTTTTTTATTTTGTAGATTGTGCTATGATGAGCATTTTTACATGAAAACCATGTGGGGTGATTGAAAGAGCATGAGCATAGAGTCAGACAGAATAGAGTTAAAACACAGCTGTAGTGAGTTGAAAGAATTCTTAGAGGTTTCATCTTGAGTGTAGGAGGAGTGGACCTTGCCAGAGCAATGAGATGAAGGATTGTGAGGCAGAGGCAGGCAACCCCCAGAGACAGTTGTAAAATGAGGTGGGAACCATTGATGATAAACTTCCATCACTTTACAACCTTGTCTCCTCATGTCCAGGGCTGAGCAAAAGCAGTTTACCTAGAGAAAGGCACATAAAAGGGATATTTCTCCATTGGTCAGATATTCTGGACTTGGGGCCTGAATATGACATTAGCTGACAAAAACATATGACATTAGCTGACATAAACTCCTTCAAGAATATAAGATGACAGAAGAGAATGAGAAACACATCCCACCAACCTCCTCCCATTCCTCTAGGCTCAACTCCCTGGGGTTAAATTCCTGGAGTCATTCTTCTGCCCCAGATCAACTTTCCCTGAATTCCTTCTTTCTGCAAGATCAAGGACCCTCCTGCTTTCTCCATCTTCTGGAGCTACCAAAATACCTATGAAACTTGATCAGACAGGATTCAATCTCCCCAGCTGCTCCGGCTTTTTTCTTCCCAAGGGCAATCCCACAGCTTCTTTCTGCTGCTCCATGAGGGCAGACAAGCCTGGGAGCTACCAGGTTTCTGGAATCTTCCATGGTTTCACTCATTGTCCTTGATTTAGAAAGCCTGGCATCCTGGTGGGATGGTCCTTGTGTTCCACATGTCCTCCTTGACTCTTGAGTGTGGACCTACCTGTCTCCAAAACCAAGTCTGAAGGTATCTCTAGAGCAGGTCGTTAAATAGATCAGAACCAGCTGGCCATTCAAGTCTTTCAGACTCCAAATGGTAATTTGTTCCCAGGGCACCTTCAGACTGAGCAACTTCCTCGTTAGTGTGGCCCCCTTTCCACACCTATGTATTAAAGGGAGGTCATTCTCTATGTCTTCCTCCAAATGACCATGGTCGATCCTACTTATAGTGCAGGGGTAGGCAAAAAAAAAGTGAAAAGAGAATAGGAACCTGGGCCCAAGCCTGCCCACCAGATTCCTTCCGGAAAGCACTCCCCACCACACTTTCCATCAGCCTGTCTATGCAATTTCCAGTACATGGCCAAAAAGGGAGGCCGAGCTCTCATAGCCCCCAGGAGCCAGAGGCCTTGTCAGGGGAAAGTTGCTGACCAGTCCCTTTTCCTTGGCTGTCAGGGCTAATCAACATCAGGGCGGTTAATGGGGAACACAAAATCTATTTAAAAGCTACATTTACCACTTGGCTGGTTCCATTACAGTGTGTAATATCCAGGTGTCACACTTCCTCTCAAAGTGTCTGTCTCAATGCTTCCTTGAGCTTCCGGGGTTAGGAAGTCACTGCCAAGAACCACCTGAGGAGGACTCCCCCAGTCCCTGTTCCACCCCATCCTCACAACAGGCTTCCCTACAGGCTCCCACGGTGAGAGATCCCCCAGCCCAGGTTCTGGGGTCGCACTCTACAGGCCCCCTGGCTCTCCTCACAGCATGGCAGGATTTCTTGCCACCTGCTTTGATGGTGCCAATGGTACATCCCATCCAAGAACCTGGAAACCAAGGGGGCATGATCTACTGGGACCTCAGTTTCTCCAACACTCCCTTAAAGCCTAAATGAGTAGGACAACTTGTCATGGCTTCCTGATGTGTACACATCCTCTTCCTGCCCCTGACTGCTGGGGGACAGAAGGAAAGCCAGGGATTCCATTTGATAAGAGCCACAGCCTTCTCCTCTCTGCTGTCCACTGGCCCCACGGCTCTGCCATCAATCCTACCCAACCTCACTCATTGGCATTCGAGGATTTTACATCCCTTAAGCCAAAAATGTCTTCACTTGCTTGCCTCCAACCAGAGATGTACAGCCCCTCAAATGTGAGTGTACAGTCTACTCGAAAGGGGAAACTCTGGGACCCTGAAGGGGGCCCATGCTGTGATCACCAAAAGTGACTCTCTTTTTACTCATCCAGTAAATATCTTAGGAGTACCTAGTATATGCCAAGCACTCTACTGGGCCTGAGGACACAGTAGTGAGCAAAACTTGTGCACATATGATAGTGTGTAACTAGGTATTTGTGTGATTATTTGGTTTCTGCTTGTGTCCAAATAATCACACAAATACCTAGTTACACACTATCATATGTGCCACAAAGGAAACTCACGCATCCCCAAGAGTAAATAGCAGAAGTATCAACCTGGACGTGGGGCAGGGAGTGGTTCAAGGAAGCCCCTTGAGGGGAGCAGTTGTGTCTGTCTTTGTTCCTGGTCCCTGGCAGTATCTGACACAGAAGCTTCTCGGGTAATGTTTAAGGGGTAACCAAGGAAGGCTTGTCACCTCCCCATCACTGTCTCCATCACCTACTCCACCCTTTCAACCACAATCATCTGCATCTCTATAGCTAGTTTCGAATCTCACTTTACCCAAACAAGTGTCAGCCTTGTAGCAGAATCAGGCCTGGCTGTCCTTCACTCCTCTCGTATAAGTGGTGTGAACACGTTTTCGATGAACCTGAAAGTTGTTTTCGTAAAGGATCCACCCTGCTCCTACTCTAACACTCCTGGCACTCTCCTCTCAACATGCACGGCCAGCTGACATTTTTCTGGTCTGGTGAACACGGCAACTCAAGTTGACCATGGCAGCTCCTGCTGAACGGACCTCCCCCTAGGCAGAGTGCTGGGAATCTGGACTTCCCAATGACCAATGGCTCCCTCAGGGTCAGCTACTCGAAGGGCAAAGAGCAGCTTATTTCCCATCCTGGCATCAAAGGGGGCATGCTTTTGCTGGGATAGAGAGAGGGGCTTGTTTCCCAAGAGGTGCTAGAAATGTTCAGAGTAGCTGTAGCCTTGGATCGGGTGGATCCAAGTGGCACAAGTGGCTAGCCTGCCCTGTGAGGGCAGCTGGTGCCTGCACATCTGGCCAGTTCCAATGGCATCTGCAGGGCTGCCTATACCAGCTGCTCCACAGCATCACTCTCTATCTTGTACACAACTGGTCACAGTGTAAACAGAAGGCCTGGCAGCCAGACAGAAGCTTCCAGAGCTTTGTTCACACAAGCGCATAGCCCCAGATAGGGCAAGAAACTTGAAACATACCATACTGTGGGTCAGGAGATGCAAAGCCAAGTCCAGACAGCCTTCACTCACTGTGTAACCTTGGAAGTGCCCTTCTTTCTCTGAGCTTCAGGTCTCTTCTATAAATAAGACGTGAGGCTCAGTGGCTTTCCAGTGGTTTTCCATTGGCCTTAGCATCCCCTACAGGCAAAGAGGAGGACAAGGTGAAAAGATCTGAGCTCTGTGCCACCTTGCTCCAACCAAAGTAACACCTCTCTTATCTGCTTTGTATATAGAGCTTCTGCAGAAAAGTTTCACTTAGGGAAAAAAGTTCATCGCCAAGAGTTAGTTTGAAAACCACTGGAATGATAGTCCCTAAGGCCCTCTCTAGCTCTGACAATTCATGATTTATGAGTAAATAAAATACTGTATATGAAAGAGGCCTGGAACCTGGTAGAGACGCAATAAATGGTCTCCCTTATGACAGCTCTGTTCTCTGTGTGTCACGAGAGCCCCTGATAAATGCTTGGCTGACATCCAGAGACTGGGCCTACACAGGATCTTCAAGTCAAAGACCCACACTTGGAGAGGTTCATTAAATATGACCTGATGGATAAATGCAGGAAAAAGGAGGGCAGAGAGAGAAGGAAGAGAGAGGAAAGAAGGAAGCATAAGGGCCTACAAGCCCTAAGGGCATGGGTTCCAGGAAAAAAAAGGTGAGACCCCAGACCCCCAGCTGCCAACTCCATCACATAGGCCTCATGTGCTGGTTGCCATGGAGATGGGGAAGCCTGAGCCCAGGGCACTGGTGTCTTCACCAGAGGCAGCGTCTGCTCCTCATGATTATAGGCTATTTAAGAAGACGTGGAGGGGACAGTCTTCACACTGCTCTCTCCCTGTCTCCCTATTGCCACCTCACAGCCACCCACTCCCCTCTGGGACTCCCCAGGGCAGCCAAAATCTGGTCTCCTTTGGATGGAGGTCCTGGCACCACGTACAGGCTCATGTGTTCCTTGAGTGCATGAGGGGAAAGGGGCAGACGTCAACCAGGTTAGGAGAGCTGGGTGGAGCAGTGGGATGTGAGCCTGTGAGCCAGGAATGATGCAATCAGAGCAGCAGAGCTTGAAGCGGAGGGTCTGCCAAGCTGCAGAGGGTGGAACAGCGGGGAAGAGGTGGCAGGTGGAAGGCTGTTGGGGCAATTCAAGTGAGAGAGAATGAAGACCCAGCATATGACAGCATCAGAGGAAATGGACTGGAAAAATGAGCCCTGGAATTACGAGGTGGGAGCAGAAGCTGGATTTGCTACTTGGATGGAAAATCTCAGAACCTCAGAGCAGAAGGGAATCTTCAAGACCTCCTAGCCCGGCTTTTCCCAAAATATCTTGTGTGGAAAACTGACCCCATCAGGAGGTTTCACTATAAATAAATATGTCCAGATGGAGAACAGTATGGAAGTTCCTCCAAACACTAGAAATAGAACTGTCATATGACCCAGAAATGCCACTTTTAGGCATATACCTACAGAAAACCTTAGTTCAGGAAGATACATGCATCCCAGTGTTCATTGCAACACTATTTACAACAGGCAGGACTTGCAAACAATCTAAATATTCATCAACAGAGGAATGGATAAAGAAGAGGTGGCAGATATATACAATGGAATACTACTCAGCCATAAAAAAGAACAAAACAATGCCATTTGTGGCAACACAGATTTACCTAGAGATTGTCAAACTGAGTGAAGTAAGTCTGACACAGAAAGACAAATATAATATGATATCACTTATATGTGGACTCTAAAAAAAGGGTACAAATGAAATTATTTATAAAATAAAGTCACAGATGTAGAAAACAAATTTATGGTCACCAGGGGATGGGGGGAGTGATAAATTGGGAGGTTGGGATTGACGTATACACACTACTATATATAAATAGATAACTAATAAGGACCTGCTGTATAGCACAGGGAACTCTACTCAGCACACTCTAATGGCCTATAAGGGAAAAGAATCTAAAAAGGAAAAAGAGTGAATATATGTGTATATATAACTGATTCACTTTGCTGTACGCCTGAAACTAACACAGCATTATAAATCAACTATATTACAATAAAAATTAAAAGAAAAAAAGATGTCCAGGGCCAAGTTTGCTTGGAAATGCCAGTGCTGGTGATGCACATCAGCAAAGAGTAAAGGCCCAGACAGGCCCTGCTATAAAGGAGTTCTTAACTTTATTTGACTCAACTTTAAATTTTCACAGAAGTCCTGATTTAAAGACACATATTTTGTATAAGCCAACTTTGTAATTTAACTGACCACAGAGCATCCCTCATCCCCTCCAGAAACACCTGTACACACCTTCTGGAAAATGAGGAAATTACTGGTCTCATCAAATATTTCTCACACACAATGCACAGGGGTGGAGAGAAGATTCAAGATGCTTGGCTGTCCCAGAGATAATCCCATCTCAGAGTCAGGAGTCCCACTCCTAGGATCAGGCCTAAAACATGAGTGCTTGACATGGAAATAACTACTTATATGATGTCACATCTAAAATATGAAAAAAAGTAAAATGCCTGGAAACTCAGCCTCTAAGTAAATTATGGTATAATTCCTCAATGGAACTTTAGCATGATTATGAATGTTACATAGTTACACAGGAAATCACTTAAGATTGGGTATATTTTAAGAATTGTTGGACTACAGTTTATGAAAAGGAAAAATATGTATGGAAAAATAAAGACAAGAAGGAAATACATAGCAAATATTTTTTTACCATAAGGAAGTTTCTCTGAATGGTGAATATAAGAGTTCTATTGCTAAGTCCCTTCAGTTGTGTCCGACTCTGTGCAACCCCATAGACGGCAGCCCACCAGGCTCCCCCGTCCCTGGAATTCTCCAGGCAAGAACACTGGAGTGGGTTGTCATTTCCTTCTCCAATGCATGAAAGTGAAAAGTGAAAGTGAAGTCGCTCAGTCATGTCCGACCCTCAGCGACCCCATGGATTGCAGCCTTCCAGCTCCTCCATCCATGGGATTTTCCAGCCAAGAGTACTGGAGTAGGGTGCCATTGCCTTCTCCGTAAGGGTTCTATAGTCCCCCTGTAATAAGTGGCAGCTGGCTTGTACATCAGGCTTCTATAAGACTAGTCGGTTTGAGTTGTTTCCCTCAGTCTCAGTCCCTGTAGGCATATTGATTATCTGAATGTGTCTGGCTGAACCCTGGCATCCCTGTTAAAGTATGGCCCCTAAGAAGAACAAAACAGAATAGCATATACCTCCCCCTCTGACATCCTTATCTCACATACTCAACTTCACCAGGGCAAACAGGGCTTGTAAGAGGAGTGACTGGAGCATGGGAAGAGTGGTGTTTAACTCAGAGCAGACTCTCTAGAAGAGCTCTATATTGTCTGCTTCTGGACCTGGCCTGCATAACTGGCCTCAGATGAAAAGATTTTTCAAAGAAATACTGATGCAGCGATTCCTCCCCCAGATACTGTGATTTAGTTCAGGTGTAGTGTGGTCTGAGCACTGGAGTTTTTCAAAGCCCAGGTGACTCTGGTGAGCCCCAGGGTTGAGAACACTGGCATAAGCTGTCCTTGAACTTGGGTTCAGCTTGGAGGGATGGAGGTGTGTGTCACTTCCTAGGGGGCTCGACTTGAAGTCAGCACTAAATGCTACAGGCACAGAGAGGGCCGCTTCTCAGGGCTTGGGGTCAATGGCCAGGGTGGGGCGTGTGGGTCAAGCCTTGTGGGATGAGGCAGCCAGTTTCTGTGGAAGGGAATCTCAGGTTAGACAGAGGGCCAGACCCCAGAGTTTTCTCTGTGATGGGGCCTGGGCTCCCCAGTATTCCTGGTTTAGGAGAGCCTCAGGGCTCCAGCGCTTTTCAAATGAAGACATTGCCACTCGCCAAGCAGACGGTTTGTAGGGCTAAATGACTTAATATTTTTGGAGTACAAGGAACAAAACCGCCGCAAGACACTGTTGTTTTCCCCGCTGTAATTGATGGGGCTCACTCTTTTCTGCCGTTAAAGCACAAGCTACAGCTATTTTTCTTTTTTTAACCAAACACCGCTGAATGTGAAACATCGATTTTTTTCTTGAACTGAGTTTCAAACTGAGAAATGTCTTGATCCCAGAAGTCAATCACCTTGAGCGTCATCGTAGCTTCCATTGGTGCCATGGTACAAAGGACGAGGGGCTCTGGGGAAGCTGACTTCTCGCCCCTCTCCTCTCCTGCCCCGCCCCCAGCCCTGTAGCGACTGCCGCAAAGAGGGACTTGCATGGTCTCCTCGGAAGGGCACATGAAGAACATTCTCTGTCGTGTGGCTGTCAGCTTCCCTTCCAGAGGGTCTAAGCGGCCCCTCCCCGCCCCTGCGGCCCCACCCAGAGCACATAATGACCCAGGCAGGAGGGACACTCAGAAGCTCTGTCCCATTGGACCACGGCATACAGTTGGGCTGGGGGCTCAGTGCCCAGCTCTGGAGGATGAATCCGCACTAGTGTCACTCACCTGCTATTTCACATCAGTTCTTGGGTTTTCCTAGTGGTTCAGTGATATAGAATCTACCTGCCAATGCAGGAGACACAGGTTCGATCCCTGATCCGGGAAGATCCCACATGCCACGGAGCAACTAAGCCCACACACCACGACTGAAGCCCTTGCGCCCTAGAGACTGTGCTCCACAAAAGAAGCCCCCATAATGAGGCTGGTGCACTCGGGGCTGGTGCACTGGGATGACCCAGAGGGATGGTACAGGGAGGGAGGTGGGAGGGGGGGAACACGTGTACACCTGTGGCAGATTCATGTTGATGTATGGCAAAACCAATACAATATTGTAAAGTAATTAGCCTCCAATTAAAATAAATAAATTTAAATTAAAAAAAAAAGAATCCCACACACCTCCACTAGAGAGTAGCCGCTGCTTGCCACAGCTAGGGAAAAGCCCTAGCAGCAACAAAGACCCAGCACTGACAAAATTAATAAACAAAAATTTTTTTAAATAAAAATAAGTAAAATCAGTTCTTAACTTGCTGATTGTCTGCAGGTAAACTCAAAACTCTTCAACCTGGTTCCCAGAGTCCTGGCTGGCCTGCTTGTTTAGGCACCTCAAGCTCTATTTCCCTCATCTCTAACTCTGAGATGTTGGATTCTGTCCCTTTCTCAAAGAAGCATGTTTTCTCTGCCCATCTTTCCCATGCTAGCTCTCTGCCTGCCATGCTCTCCTCTCCCCTCACTACTTCCTCAGCTCTCAACTGAAACATCACTTCCTACATCAAACAAAGACAAATATCATATGCTATTGCTTATATGTGTAATCTAAGGAAAAAAAAAAAAAGGACTTCCCCAGCGATTCAAAAAAAAAAAAAAAATGGTACAAATGAACCTATTTACAAAACAGAAATAGAGTCACAGATGTTGAAAATAAATTTAGGGTTTCCAAAGGTGAAAGGGGAGGGAGGGATAAATTGGGAGGTTGGGATTGACATACACATACTACTACATTGGGCTTCTCTGGTGGCTCAGGTGGTAGAGAATCTGCCTGCAGTGCAGGAGACCTGGTCTTGATCCCTGGGTCGGGAAGATCCCCTGGAGAAGGGAATGACAACCCACTCCAGTATTCTTGCCTGGAGAATCCCATGGACAGAAGAGCCTGGCGAGCTACAGTCCATGGGTGGCAAAGAGTTGAACACAACTGCACGACTAACACTCAACACTCTGCTGCTGCTGCTAAGTGACTTCAGTCGTGTCTGACTCTGTGCGACCCCATAGACGGCAGCCCACCAGGTTCTCTGTCCCTGGGATTCTCCAGGCAAGAACACTGGAGTGGGCTGCCATTTCCTTCTCCCACTCAGCACTCTACTACTACATGTAAAATAGATAACTAACAAGGATTTACCATATAGCACAGGAAACTCCACTCAATACTCTGTAATGACCTATATGAGAAAAGAATCTAAGAAAGAGTGGATATATGTATACGGATAACTGATTCACTTTGCTGTACAGCAGAAATTAACACAACATTGTAAATCAACTATACTCCAAGAAAATTAATTTTAAAAATAAAATTTAAAAAATCACTTCCTGACTGGAGTGGGAGGAGCCAAGATGGCAGAGGAGTAGGGCGGGGAGAACACTTTCTCCCCCACAAATTCATCAAAAGAGCATTTAAACGTCGAGTAAATTCCACAAAACAACTTCTGAATGCCGGCAGAGGACATCAGGCACCCAGAAAAGCAACCCAACTCTTCGAAAGGAGGTAGGAAAAAATATAAAAGACAAAAAAAGAGACAAAAGAGGGAGGGATGGAGTTCCGTCCCGGGAAGGGAGTCTTAAAAAGAGAGAAGTTTCCAAACACCAGGAAACCTTCTCACTGCCGAATCTGTGCCGAGCTTTGGAAGCACAGAGGGCAACATAAAAGGGAGAAAATAAATAAATAAACAATTAAAAATCGCAGATTGTGAGCCCTATGGTAACTCCCCCAGCGGAGAAGCAGCGCAGACGCCTGCACACGGCATTAGCAAGCGGGGGCTGGGCAGGGAAGCGAGGCGCGGGCTGTGTCCCTTAGAGTAAGAATCGGCCCGAATGTCCTGAGCGCTATCTGAGCGAAATAATTTGGGCTAGCAAACCAGACTGTGGGATATCTACCACGCGAAAAGCCAGCCCTAACCTAAGACACCGCCAGGCCCGCGCACAGAACAAAGGACTGAACAGAGATAGCCGGTTGCAGACCTTCCCCCTCCGGTGACAGGCAGCCAGAGCCGGAAGGGGGCAATCGCAGGCCCAGAGAGACACTATCTATAAAACTGTAAGCAGGCTTCTTTGCTAACTAAAACTTCTTGGGGGTCTGGACGGTCAACATCTGCCTGAGAAGGTGCGCCGGTTTTACACCCAGATAACCGAGTGGCGGGGAGGCGATAAATCGCAGCATTGGCGCCCGCCAAACACATCACCTGAGCTGCTCGGATCTGGGAAGAACACAAAACGCAGGCCCAACCGAGTCTGCGCCTCTGAGGACTACCCGAGTGCCTGAACCTGAGCGACTTGGACCTGGGAGCTCAGCCCAGGGCCGGCCTCTGATTGTTCCCGGCGGAACAACCTAGAGCCCGAGCAGTGTGGGCAGGGAGGCTCTATGCACCGTGAGCGGGGGCAGACCCAGTGTGGCTGAGGCACTGCGAGCGCACGCCAGTGTTATCTGTTTGCAGCATCCCTCCCTCCCTCCCCACAGCGCGGCTGAACAAGTGAGCCTAAATAAAATTAAAAAAAATAGTGTCCTCCACCGCCCTCTTTGTGTCAGGGCGGGAACCAGACACTGAAGAGACCAGCAAACAGAAGAAGCTATAACAGAGGGAAACGCCTTGGAAGCTACAGGCCATAGATTAAAACCCTGTGGTTACTACGGACTACATAGGATCTTGAGAAATATAAGTCAGACCAAGAAACTAGCCAAAAATGAACTGAACCCACAATACTCACAACAAAACCAGAGAAAGACCTAGATATATTTTTACTATTTTTATGATCAATCTTTCTTTCTTTCTTTTCTTTTTTTTAATAAAAAAAAAATTTTAAGTCCTCTATTGTCCTTTAATTTTCACTTTTATAACTATTACTTTGCAAAAAAAAAAAAAAAAGACCCTATTTTTTTTTCTTCTTCAGCAAACTTCATATATATATTTTATAATTTTTTGACCGTGTTTTGTTTTGTTTTGTTTTGTTTTTTCTTTTTCTTCTTTTCTTTAACATTGTATTTTTGAAATTCCAAACTCTACTCTAGATTTTTAATTTTAGCCTTTTGGTATATGTTATCAATTTTGTACCTATAGTTTTTTCATAATTTCTGTGACTTTTTTTTTTTCCTCTGTTTCTTTCTTTTCTTCTTTTGTATAACATCGTATATCTGCAATTCCAACTCTACTCAAGATTTTTAATTTATGCTTTTTGGTATTTGATATCAATTCTGTACCTGTATTTTCTTTATAATTTTTGCGACATTGTTTTTGTTGGTTTGTTTGTTTTCTCTCTTTATTTTTCTTCTTCTTTTTTTTAACATTGTATTTTTGAAATTCCAAACTCTACTCTAGAGTTTTAACTTGTGCTTTTTGGTATTAGTTATCAATTTTGTACCTGTAGTTTCTTTATAATTTTCGCGACCTTGTTTGTTTTTCTTTGTTCGTTTTTTCTCTCTTTCTTTTCCTTCTTCTTTTCTTTAACATCGTATTTTTGAAATTCCAAACTCTACTCTAGATTTTTAATTTTAGCCTTTTGGTATATGTTATCAATTTTGTACATATAGTTTTTTTTATAATTTCTGTGACTTCTTTTTTCTTTCTTTTTTTTCCCTCTGTTTCTTTCTCTTCTTCTTTTGTATAACATCGTACATCTGCAATTCCAAACTCTACTCAAGATTTTTAATTTATGCTTTTTGGTATTTGATATCAATTTTGTACCTGTATTTTCTTTATAATTTTTGCGACATTGTTTTTGTTGGTTTGTTTGTTTTCTCTCTTTATTTTTCTTCTTCTTTTTTTTTAACATTGTATTTTTGAAATTCCAAACTCTACTCTAGATTTTTAATTTTTGCTTTCTGGTATTAGTTATCAATTTTGTACCTGTAGTTTCTTTATAATTTTCGCAACCTTGTTTGTTTTTCTTTGTTCGTTTTTTCTCTCTTTCTTTTCCTTCTTCTTTTCATTAACATCGCATTTTTGAAATTCCAAACTCTACTCTAGATTTTTAATTTTTGCTTTTATGTATTTGTTACCAATTTTGTACCTTTAAGAACCCAATCTTCAGGACCCATTTTTCACTAGAGAACGAGATTACTGGCTTGACTGCTCTCTCTCCCTTTGGACTCTCCGTTTTCTCCACCAGGTCGCCTGTATCTCCTCCCTAACCCCTCTCTACTCTACCCAACTCTGTGAATTTCTGTGTGTTCCAGACGGTGGAGAACACTTAGGGAACTGATTACTGGCTGGATCTGTCTCCCTCCTTTTCATTTCCCTCTTTTATCCTTCTGGCCACCTCTGTCTCCTGCCTCCTTCTTCTCTTCTCTGTATAACTCCGTGAACATCTCTGAGCGGTCCAGTTGTGGAGTGCACATAAGGAAGTGACTACTGGCTAGCCCACTCTCTCCACTACTGATTCCACCTCATCTCATTTGGGTCACCTCTAACTCCCTCCTCCCACTTCTCCATGTAACGCTGTGAACCTCTCTGAGTGACCCTCACAGTAGAGAAACTGTTCATCTTTAACGTAGATGTTTTATCAATGATGCTGTATAGAAGGAGAAGTTTTGAAACTACTGTAAAAATAAGACCGATAACTGGAAGTAGGAGGCTTAAGTCCAAACCCTGACTCCAGGGAACTCCTGACTCCAAGGAACATTAATTGACAGGAGCTCATCAAACGCCTCCATACCGACACTGAAACCAAACACCACACAAGGGCCAACAAGTTCCAGGGCAAGACATACCAAGCAAATTCTCCAGCAACAAAGGAACACAGCCCTGAGCTTCAAGATACAGGCTGCCCAAAGTCACCCCAAAACCATAGACATCTCATAACTCATTACTGGACATTTCATTACACTCCAGAGAGAAGAAATACAGCTCCATCCACCAGAACATCGACACAAGCTTCCCTAACCAGGAAACCTTGACAAGCCACCTGTACAAACCCACACACAGTGAGGAAACACCACAATAAAGAGAACTCCACAAACTGCCAGAATACAGAAAGGACACCCCAAACTCAGTAATTTAAACAAGATGAAGAGACAGAGGAATAGCCAGCAGATAAAGGAACAGGATAAATGCCCACCAAACCAAACAAAAGAGGAAGAGATAGGGAATCTACCTGATAAAGAATTCCGAATAATGATAGTGAAATTGATCCAAAATCTTGAAATTAAAATGGAATCACAGATAAATAGCCTGGAGGCAAGGATTGAGAAGATGCAAGAAAGGTTTAACAAGGACTTAGAAGAAATAAAAAAGAGTCAATATATAATGAATAATGCAATAAGTGAAATTAAAAACACTCTGGAGGCAACAAATAGTAGAATAACAGAGGCAGAAGATAGGATTAGTGAATTAGAAGATAGAATGGTAGAAATAAATGAATCAGAGAGGACAAAAGAAAAACGAATTAAAAGAAATGAGGACAATCTCAGAGACCTCCAGGACAATATGAAACGCTACAACATTCGAATCATAGGGGTCCCAGAAGAAGAAGACAAAAAGAAAGACCATGAGAAAATACTTGAGGAGATAATAGTTGAAAACTTCCCTAAAATGGGGAAGGAAATAATCACCCAAGTCCAAGAAACCCAGAGAGTCCCAAACAGGATAAACCCAAGGCGAAACACCCCAAGATACATATTAATCAAATTAACAAAGATCAAACACAAAGAACAAATATTAAAAGCAGCAAGGGAAAAACAACAAATAACACACAAGGGAACACCCATAAGGATAACAGCTGATCTTTCAATAGAAACTCTTCAAGCCAGGAGGGAATGGCAAGACATACTTAATATGATGAAAGAAAATAACCTACAGCCCAGATTATTGTACCCAGCAAGGATCTCATTCAAGTATGAAGGAGAAATCAAAAGCTTTTCAGACAAGCAAAAGCTGAGAGAATTCTGCACCACCAAACCAGCTCTCCAACAAATACTAAAGGATATTCTCTAGACAGGAAACACAAAAATTGTGTATAAATTCGAACCCAAAACAATAAAGTAAATGGCAATGGGATCATACTTATCAGTAATTACCTTAAACGTAAATGGGTTGAATGCCCCAACCAAAAGACAAAGACTGGCTGAATGGATACAAAAACAAGACCCCTACATATGTTGTCTACAAGAGACCCACCTCAAAACAGGGGACACATACAGACTGAAAGTGAAGGGCTGGAAAAAGATTTTCCATGCAAATAGGGACCAAAAGAAAGCAGGAGTAGCAATACTCATATCAGATAAAATAGACTTTAAAACAAAGACTGTGAAAAGAGACAAAGATGGTCACTACATAATGATCAAAGGATCAATCCAAGAAGAAGATATAACAATTATAAATATATATGCACCCAACACGGGAGCACTGCAGTATGTAAGACAAATGCTAACAAGTATGAAAGGAGAAATTAACAATAACACAATAATAGTGGGAGACTTTAATACCCCACTCACACCTATGGATAGATCAACTAAACAAAAAATTAACAAGGAAACACAAACTTTAAATGATACAATAGACCAGTTAGACCTAATTGATATCTATAGGACATTTCATCCCAAAACAATGAATTTCACCTTTTTCTCAAGCACACATGGAACCTTCTCCAGGATAGATCACATCCTGGGCCATAAAGCTAGCCTTGGTAAATTCAAAAAAATAGAAATCATTCCAAGCATCTTTTCTGACCACAATGCAGTAAGATTAGATCTCAATTACAAGAGAAAAACTATTAAAAATTCCAACATATGGAGGCTGAACAACACGCTGCTGAATAACCAACAAATCACAGAAGAAATCAAAAAAGAAATCAAAATTTGCATAGAAACGAATGAAAATGAAAACACAACAACCCAAAACCTGTGGGACACGGTAAAAGCAGTCCCAAAGGGAAAGTTCATAGCAATACAGGCACACCTCAAGAAACAAGAAAAAAGTCAAATAAATAACCTAACTCTACACCTAAAGCAACTAGAAAAGGAAGAAATGAAGAACCCCAGGGTTAGTAGAAGGAAAGAAATCTTAAAACTTAGAGCAGAAATAAATGCAAAAGAAACAAAAGAGATTATAGCAAAAATCAACAAAACCAAAAGCTGGTTTTTTGAAAGGATAAATAAAATTGACAAACCATTAGCCAGACTCATCAAGAAACAAAGGGAGAAAAATCAAATCAATAAAATTAGAAATGAAAATGGAGAGATCACAACAGACAACACAGAAATACAAAGGATCATAAGAGAGTACTATCAACAATTATATGCCAATAAAATGGACAACGTGGAAGAAATGGACAAATTCTTAGAAAAGTACAACTTTCCAAAACTCAACCAGGAAGAAATAGAAAATCTTAACAGACCCATCACAAGCACGGAAATTGAAACTGTAATCAAAAATCTTCCAGCAAACAAAAGCCCAGGTCCAGACGGTTTCACAGCTGAATTCTACCAAAAATTTAGAGAAGAGCTAACACCTATCCTGCTCAAACTCTTCCAGAAAATTGCAGAGGATGGTAAACTTCCAAACTCATTCTATGAGGCCACCATCACCCTAATACCAAAACCTGACAAAGATCCCACAAAAAAAGAAAACTACAGGCCAATATCACTGATGAACATAGATGCAAAAATCCTTAACAAAATTCTAGCAATCAGAATCCAACAACACATTAAAAAGATCATACACCATGACCAAGTGGGCTTTATCCCAGGGATGCAAGGATTCTTCAATATCTGCAAATCAATCAATGTAATACACCACATTAACAAATTGAAAAATAAAAACCATATGATTATCTCAATAGATGCAGAGAAAGCCTTTGACAAAATTCAACATCCATTTATGATAAAAACTCTCCAGAAAGCAGGAATACAAGGAACATACCTCAACATAATCAAAGCTATATATGACAAACCCACAGCAAACATTATCCTCAATGGTGAAAAAATGAAAGCATTTCCTCTGAAGTCAGGAACAAGACAAGGGTGCCCACTTTCACCATTACTATTCAACACAGTTTTGGAAGTTTTGGCCACAGCAATCAGAGCAGAAAAAGAAATAAAAGGAATCCAAATTGGAAAAGAAGAAGTAAAGCTCTCACTGTTTGCAGATGACATGATCCTCTACATAGAAAACCCTAAAGACTCCACCAGAAAAGTACTAGAACTAATCAATGACTATAGTAAAGTTGCAGGATATAAAATCAACACACAGAAATCACTTGCATTCCTATACACTAATAATGAGAAAACAGAAAGAGAAATTAAGGAAACAATTCCATTCACCATTGCAACGGAAAGAATAAAATACTTAGGAATATATCTACCTAAAGAAACTAAAGACCTATATATAGAAAACTATAAAACACTGGTGAAAGAAATCAAAGAGGACACTAACAGATGGAGAAATATACCATGTTCATGGATTGGAAGAATCAATATAGTGAAAATGAGTATACTACCCAAAGCAACCTATAGATTCAATGCAATCCCTATCAAGCTACCAACAGCATTCTTCACAGAGCTAGAACAAATAATTTCACAATTTGTATGGAAATACAAAAAACCTCGAATAGCCAAAGTGATCTTGAGAAAGAAGAATGGAACTGGAGGAATCAACCTACCTGACTTCAGGCTCTACTACAAAGCCACAGTTATCAAGACAGTATGGTACTGGCACAAAGACAGAAATATAGATCAATGGAACAAAATAGAAAGCCCAGAGATTAATCCACGCACATATGGACACCTTATCTTTGACAAAGGAGGCAAGAATATACAATGGATTAAAGACAATCTCTTTAACAAGTGGTGCTGGGAAATCTGGTCAACCACTTGTAAAAGAATGAAACTAGAACACTTTCTAACACCATACACAAAAATAAACTCAAAATGGATTAAAGATCTAAACGTAAGACCAGAAACTATAAAACTCCTAGAGGAGAACATAGGCAAAACACTCTCTGACATACATCACAGCAGGATCCTCTATGACCCACCTCCCAGAATATTGGAAATAAAAGCAAAAATAAACAAATGGGACCTAATTAACCTTAAAAGCTTCTGCACATCAAAGGAAACTATTAGCAAGGTGAAAAGACAGCCTTCAGAATGGGAGAAGATAATAGCAAATGAAGCAACTGACAAACAACTAATCTCGAGAATATACAAGCAACTCCTACAGCTCAACTCCAAAAAAATAAATGACCCAATCAAAAAATGGGCCAAAGAACTAAATAGACATTTCTCCAAAGAAGACATACAGATGGCTAACAAACACGTGAAAAGATGCTCAACATCACTCATTATCAGAGAAATGCAAATCAAAACCACTATGAGGTACCATTTCACACCAGTCAGAATGGCTGCGATCCAAAAGTCTATAAGTAATAAATGCTGGAGAGGGTGTGGAGAAAAGGGAACCCTCTTACACTGTTGGTGGGAATGCAAACTAGTACAGCCACTATGGAGAACAGTGTGGAGATTCCTTAAAAAACTGGAAATAGAACTGCCTTATGATCCAGCCATCCCACTGCTGGGCATACACACTGAGGAAACCAGAAGGGAAAGAGACACATGTACCCCAATGTTCATCGCAGCACTGTTTATAATAGCCAGGACATGGAAGCAACCTAGATGTCCATCAGCAGATGAATGGATAAGAAAGCCGTGGTACATATACACAATGGAGTATTACTCAGCCATTAAAAAGAATACATTTGAATCAGTTCTAATGAGGTGGATGAAACTGGAGCCTATTATACAGAGTGAAGTAAGCCAGAAAGAGAAACACCAATACAGTATACTAACGCATATATATGGAATTTAGAAAGATGGTAACAATAACCCTGTGTACGAGACAGCAAAAGAGACACTAATGTATAGAACAGTCTTATGGACTCTGAGAGAGGGAGAGGGTGGGAAGATTTGGGATAATGGCATTGAAACATGTAAAATATCATGTATGAAACGAGTTGCCAGTCCAGGTTCGATGCACGATACTGGATGCTTGGGGCTGGTGCACTGGGACGACCCAGAGGGATGGTGTGGGGAGGGAGGAGGGAGGAGGGTTCAGGATGGGGAACACATGTATACCTGTGGCTTATTCATTTTGATATTTGGCAAAACTAATACAATTATGTAAAGTTTAAAAAATAAAATTAAATTAAAAAAAAAATCACTTCCTCCCGGGAGACCCCCCTGACTCCCACCCCACCCCTCACTGAGTCCCTCTGTCGTGTAGTACTTGGCATCTTCTACTTCCCTTGGAACAGCAGTCACTTCCTGTAATTACAATTTACGCTTCTCTGCTAGAGTGGAAGCTCCCAAGGACAGCCACCATGAGCTCTTTTGCTCACTGCCATCTCTCCAGTGCCAGCCCAGACACTGGCATGTGGCTAGGGCTCAATTCATTAGTTTTGAATGAATGAGTGGCTCTAGTTAAAGGGCTTCTCACTCACATGTGGAGCAATCCTTGCTCACCTCTCACCGTATTTGCTCAATCTGTACCTCAGTTTCCCTGATTAGACCAGAAGCCTGCCTGTCCCAAACTCTGTCTTTCTTGGCTGAAGCTCGGGGACCCACCAAGCTCTTTCCTATCTCCTCTCTTGGGGCAGAGCAGGCACCTGCTTCCTAATCCCCCTAAGGTCAGTTTCCAGTTGCGATTAAGTTGATTTGATCATAGCCAAGGTACTCATGCCCTTGACCCAAACTCTCCTGGGTCCCTAGACTCTCACTGCCTGGCCCCACTCCCAAGGTCACAAGACCGAAGAGCTTTACAGAGTTAGCTCATTCCAACTGCACAAGCCTTTGAAGTGAATGTTATTATTATTTATATTCATTTTATGGATGGGGAAAATAAGGAACAGAGGGGTTAAGTAACTTACCCGAGGTCACACCGCAAGCAGTGACTGTGCTGGAATTTGAGTATCGTGCAGACTGATTGCAAAGCCTTTGCTTTGCACTTATATTCCCTGAACTAAACACAAATTTGCTACACAGTGTGGGACTCAGAGCCTTCGATGGTCGCTCTCCCTCCAGAGCCCAGCTTCCCAGCACCCCACGTCCCTCAGTGTGCACTTACTCTGAGGAAGGGGCCCTGGCAAGTCTGGGCTGCTTCACCTGTCTCCCCAGGTGGGGTCTGAGGCTCCCTGTCCTGTGCGCTCAGTCTGTGTCCCCCCTCCAGCTCTGAGCAGACGCGAGGGCAGCTGTTCCCTGACTCTCCTGGAACGATCCTTCAGGGGCAGCCACAGTGCTCCTCAACCTTGCTCTCGATGTCACCACACCTTCTCAGCGCTTCCAGTGTCACCTTGGACTGTGAAGGCACAAACAGCCCCAGTCACGGGAGAAAATAGGCAAAGAAATGGCATTTCCTCTGAGACCATTGTGAAGCATGTGTGACTTTCCACCTTCCTGTTGAATTGCTTCAGCTGTGACTTGCAGGACCCAAATTCCATCTTTGTCGAAAAATTGAAGGCAATTGGTTCAGGGGAAAAGTGCTGACTGGGAGAAAGGATAGCTGGGTTGGACTCCTAGCATGGTCATCAGCCAGTTTGAAAACCTTCAGTGGCTTTTTTTTTTTTTTTTTTTTTTTTTTTGCCGTTAAGATGATTTCCAAACTCCTTAAAGTAGAAGACAAGGTTCTGCACTTCCAGGGTCCATCTGTTTCTCGTGTATCACTCTTCCCATGGACACCTCACTGCACCTCAGAAGGCCATGCTCTCCAACCTCTGACCCTCATAGATGTCTCTAGAACTGTCTCTTTGCCCTCCTTTTTTTGACTGGAAAATGCTTACTCCTCCTTCCACTTAAATATCACCCCCTCCACTCCAGTACTCTTGCCTGGAAAATCCCATGGACAGAGGAGCCTGGCAGGCTGCAGTCCATGGGGTCGCTAGGAGTTGGACATGACTGAGCGACTTCACTTTCACTTTTCACTTTCATGCATTGGAGAAGGAAATGGCAACCCACTCCAGTGTTCTTGCCTGGAGATTCCCAGGGACGGGGGAGCCTGGTGGGCTGCTGTCTATGGGGTCGCACAGAGTCGGACATGACTGAAGTGACTTAGCATAGGAAGTACTCTATGATGATCATTGCTAGATGGGGTCAAGTTGCTAACACTCCCCATATCACTATGGATGTCCTCCAGTGGAGTACGTATTGCAATTCAATGTGTTTTCTCTGTCCACTTGTCTAACCATCTGCTATAGAAGCTTCCAGAGGGCCACTTCATCTGTCTTGCTTACCATTGTTTCCCTGGAGCCTAGTACAGTGCCTGACACACAGCAGGTGTCTAAAAGCACAGACTGCATAGTTGAAAGTAAAATCTGCTCAGTTCTGTTCGACTCTTTGTGACCCCATGGACTATACAGTCCATGGAATTCTCCAGGCCAGAATACTGGAGTGGGTAGCCTTTCCCTTCTCCAGGGGATCTTCCCAACCCAGGGATCAAACCCAGGTCTCCTGCGTTGCAGGCAGATTCTTTACCAGCTGAGCCACAAGCATAAGTGAATGACTAAACAGATCAGTCAGGATTTTCTGTTGCATGCAACAAAAACATCCAGGCTTGATTTAAGGAGAAAAGAGATTTATTACATGGGGCTGTTGGGAATCACAGAATCACAGCACATTTTGGAGAACAGGGCTCAGGATCATACAGCAGAACAATGGCCAGCCACAGGCAGGACTTGTTTGATGAAGAGACCACTTTTGCTCTGTGAGAGCAAATCCCCTCAGCTGAGACATCACCATTCCCAACCATGGACCCTTGACCCCTCCAGCAAGAATTGTGCCCCGGATACTCTGGGAACTTGAACTTGCTGAGCCACTCCCACCACTCTTTATGTTATTAACTCCTGCTGGAGAGACTGAGGCTGGTGGCCTGATGGGCAGAGCCAGAGCCATGTATCCACATCTTAGCTGCAAGGGAGCCTGGAAAAGGGAGTACATGCCATTTTCCTGTTCTTGAATGGGGGATGGGCTCTGTTCCCCAGCAAGAGTCAGTGGGATGGGAATTCCTAGACATGCAGCACACATTCTGGGTAGTTCACTAGAAGTGGAAACCACGACAGCAATGAGCCAGTGAATGAGCCAATAAGCCAAAGGCCCTGGGCAATTTCCCTCCTTTGTCATGGCCTCAGTTTCCTCATCTGCAAAAGGAAAACCTGCTAGTCATTCAATTCCCCCCTGACATTAACATTCTATGGTTTGGGTTTTGAGTTGTTTGTCCTTTCATGACCTGATGGCACAGAGGGCACAACCTGATCTAGGGAGAGAGGAATCTCCCAAAAGTCCTTCTATCCATCAGGACAGCCTGGGCTATGCCACAGTAACAGACTAACCACAAGTCCCAGGGTGGAATAACCAGAGGAGACTGCTACATATAAAGAAGGGGCTTTACTCTTTAGAAAAGGGAGGGCTTTTGCACCCACGCTGCTGCTGCTGCTAAGTCACTTCAGTGGTGTCCAACTCTGTGCGACCCAATAGACGGCACCCCACCAGGCTCCTCTGTCCCTGGGATTCTACAGGCAATAATACTGGAGTGGATTTTCACCCATATACTGACACTTTTTTCGGCTCATAGAAAGTAGTGTTGCCTTGAACTCTTCTGAAGGAACATCAGATCAGAAAGGCTAAGGAAGAAACTAGCTGTTTCACCAAAGAGGTCAAATTCAAAGGCAACTAGCTTCACAGAGGAGGGGGTGGTATGTGAGCAGTAATATGGATGATGAGCTGTTCATTGATTCGTCTGTTCCTTGAGGAAATATTTATGGAGCCTCCCTTATGTATCAGGTACTGTGCTAACCACGGGGGATATGACAGTGAACAAGACAGAAAAGGTCCAAAAAAGCTCTTTGAGCTTATATTCTAGTGAGGAGGGAAGAGAAGAAATAGGTAAATAAATAATTAAGGAAGATGCTTTCAGATGGTGATCAGTGCTTTAAGGGCATTAATCAGAGTGGCACAACAGAGCTCCAGGGGTAGAGGTAAAAGGCACTTTAGTAGTGTTAGTCAAAGAAAACCCCTCTGAGATGACATTTAAGCTGAAACCTGGTTAATAAGAAGAGGGAAGAACAAGTCATGCAGAGGGAACACCCAGGTGAGAAGACGCTAAAATAGGAACAAACGTGGCTGGAGGACTGTAGAAGACAAGGTCAAGGAAGTGGGTAGGATCTCTAAGCAAGGACTCTGCATTGATTCTGAGTATTACGTTTTGCGGGGAGGCTGAATGGACTGGCTTTGAGCAAGACAGTGACATGATCTGACTTGATATTGTGTTTTTTCAAAAGATCATTTTGGCTGCTGGGTGGAGAATGCATTGTAGGGGAGCTAGGTAGTGACAGAGCAAATACAATTCCGAGTTCAAAACGTATGAAATAGCCAGCAGAGTGTCTTAGCTTTAGATGCTGTTACAGACAATATGCTGCTGGTACCATAAAGAGTGACCATGACCAGGGGCAGGGAGGAGGTTTTTGTCTGCGAATCCCTAGAGGAGAGTCATGCAAACATCCTGGTAGTTGTCAGAATGGCTTAGGCTACACTGCAGTCCCCAATTAAGCTCCAAGCCTTGGGGTTTCATGAACCATGTTTTATTACTTGCTCACACTTCAGGCTCATTGTGGGTTGGCCTGGGGTCTCTGCTTCTCACAGTCACTCAAGGATCCAGGCTGACTAAGGTGCCACCCTCTGTAGCCTGGTCTTGGTCACTGAGGCAAGCAGGAGAAAGGCATGTGGAGAGATCTCAAACACACTCTTACGTGTTTTGTCACCATATCTCACATCCCATCACCCAAAACAAGCTCCACGTCTCCATGCAATTGCAATGAAGCTAGAAAGTGTTGTCTCAGGAGGAATGGACGGCTGTATTATCAGTGATGGCTGCCATGGACCTGAAATCAGAAGTGAGTTCTCTTCTGGCAAAAAAAAAAAAAAAAAAAAGGTGGGAGGAAGGAGGTAGATGGAATTCATAGGAAAGAGCCACAGAAAGATGGATGAGAGACCAAAGAACTGCCCAAAGGAAAAACAGAGCTGCTTTTCTGCTGGGATCTCCAATGTGAGTTGGGAGCAAAAAAAATAAATAAATAAACAAACACTTGTTTTAGGATGAATGTGAATCTGTCTGGTACACAATGGGAGGAACCAGGCTCTCAGTGATGGAAGGTCATTCAGTACAGTCTCCAAGTGCCAGAAAAGTGCACTTATTTCCATGGCCCCTCTCACCAAGCTTCAGTTTCTGTCTTCATTTGGAGGTTTCCACAGGTATGTGTGCATGCCAGAGACTTTTGTAAACCTTTTGGATTTATTATATGATCTTTCTTGGAGAAGGCAATGGCAACCCACTCCAGTACTCTTGCCTGGAAAATCCCATGGACAGAGGAGCCTGGTAGGCTGCAGTCCATGGGGTCTCGAAGAGTCAGACACGACTGAGCGACTTCACTTTCACTTTTCACTTTCATGCATTGGAGAAGGAAATGGCAACCCACTCCAGTGTTCTTGCCTGGAGAATCCCAGGGACGGCAGAGCCTGGCGGGCTGCCATCTGTGGGGTCGAACAGAGTCGGACACGACTGAAGTGACTTAGTAGCAGTAGTAGTAGTATGATCTTTCTATTTGACACATGCTCTGCATTATCAACAGTATCACCTTTAAATAATAATCATGAAAATACTTTTATCAGTGCCTCTGAACATTTCACATGTCATAGCTAATTTAATCTTCAAACAGTCCTTGTTGTTATTGTTGTTCAGTCGCTCAGTCCTGTCCAACTCTTTGAAACCCCATGGACTGCTGCATGCCAGTCTTCCCTGTCCTTCACCATCTCCCGGAGCTTGCTCAAACTCATGTCCATTGAGTCAGTGATGCCATCCAATTATCTCATCCTCTGTCATCCCTTTCTCCTCCTGCCTTCAATCTTTCCCAGCATCAGGGTCTTTTCAAATGAGTCAGTTCTTCGCATCAGGTGACCAAAGCATTGGAGCTTCAGCTTCAGCATCAGTCCTTCCAGTGAATATTCAGGATTGATTTCCTTTAGGGTTGACTGGTTTGATTTCCTTGCAGTCCAAGGGACTTTCAAGAATTTTCTCCAACACCACAGTTCAAAAGCATCAATTCTTCATCACTCAACCTTCTTTATGGTCTAGCTCTCATATCCATACATGACCACTGGAAAAATCATAGCTTTGACTAGACAGACCTTTGTTGTCAAAGTAATGTCTCTGCTTTTTAATATGCTGTCTAGGTTGGCCATAGCTTTACTTCCAAAAAGCAAGTGTCTTTTAATTTCATGGCTGCAGTCACCATCTGCAGTGATTTTGGAACACTAGAAAATAAAGTCTGTCACTGTTTCCATTGTTTCCCCATCAATTTGCCATGAAGTGATGGAACCAGATGCCATTAGTTTTCTGAATGTTGAGTTTTAAGTAAGCTTTTTCACACTCCTCTTTCACCTTCATCAAGAGGCTCTCTAGTTCCTCTTGCTTTCTGCCATAAGGGTGGTGTCATCTGCATATCTGAGGTTATTGATATTTCTCCCGGCAATCTTGATTCCAGCTTGTGCTTCATCCAGCCCAGCATTTCTCATGATGTGTACTCTGCATATAAGTTAAACAAGTAGGGTGACAATATACAGTCCTATAAGGTAGATATTAAGACTATCATCATCATATGGAGAAACCAAGGCACAGAGAGAGTAAATAATTTGCTTAAAGTGTAATCACTAAAGATGAAAGATCTGGGAATGACACCCAGAGGGCCTGGTTCTGGAGCCCCTGCTCTCATGCCTTAGACTACGCTGTCTTTGATGTAGAATGTGCTGCCTAAGACAGGCTAAGACCCTTGCTTGCTCCAAAGAGCGCTTCCCCCAGGAGGAGTGGAGTAGAGCAGAAAATCCTCTTCAGCCACATTCCTGAACTGGTGACTTGTGACTTCGTGGGAGAATGGGCTGTCCCCGTGTGTATCCACGCAGAAACTGGCCTAAAAACAGTGTGTAAATAGCAGGCTTCTGTGTACTTAAAAACAGCCAATAATGAAATAAGTAGAGAGAACCCAAGCAAACAGTTTAGAAAGTTTTCTACTTCATATTGGTTTTTTTTTTTTTTTTTTTCCGCACCAAATATTTTTCAACATCTTCTGCAAGGAAACCACTCAGTTAATTCTATAAAGAAAAATAAGGGCAAGAAATTAGGAGTATAAATCATCATCTCTTCCCTCCAAGAACTCACCGTCTACTCAGGGAAACCAAACAGAATCATGTAACAAATTTGATCATTTTAAAGGAAGAGATAGCTGAACAATTCTAAACAAAACAATGTGATTAATTGTTGAATAAGTGGTCCAGATGATGGGAGCTATGGATGGCAGGGGTGGAAGCAGATTGGCGGTGGGTGGGGGGGGGGGCGGTTACACTGAGCTGAGTGAGCAGGGAGGACTTGGAGCAGGAGGAGGAATCCGAATCAGTTTTGTTTCGTTTTTTAATTTATTTTGGCTGCGCTGGGTCTTCATTGCTGCACACAGGGACTTCTCTAGTTGCAGGATACGGGCCTGGTTGCCCCAGGGCATGTCGGATTTTAGTTTCGGACCAGGGATCAAACCTGCATCCCCCGCTTTGGAAGGCAGATTCTTAACCACTGGACCACAAAGAAAGTCCCTTGAATCAGGTTTTGAAGGATGTGGCAAGGACCAAATTAAGCTGATGCTGGAGTGGCTGCCCTGGGGCACTGAGACTGGGAGGGCTCCATCAACTCTGTCTAGACTTGGAGACCACTAGACAAAATATTCACCATACATGGACTGGGCAAGGGTCCCTGGACAGACCCTGCCCTCCAGGAATCTCCCATCATGGACTGAGAGAAAGTTCTCAGAATAGCAAGTCAAGAAAAGATGTAGTAACAGGCCAAAGACAGGAAAGCAAGATGAAAGATGCATTTTATGAGGCTTCAGGTTCTGCGTTGCCCCAGTTGTTCCTCCTGTAAGAGCAGACTCTTGGTCTCAGGGTAGCCACACAGCTGAGCTGCCTGAGCATCAGCCCCTAGAGGATGCCCAGGGCTGGGAACAAAAGTGTTTTTAACTCTATTACCCACAGTTCTAAGGCTTCTAGCTTCTATGCTTTGGGTAATTTGTTTCCATCACGCACTCGCACGTGCGTGCACACACACACACACACACACTCATACAAATAATAAAAAAAAATAACAAAAACCTACACATTTCCCTGTTGCATGAGTCAGAACCCACATCCCACTCTAACTGGTTTTACAATGAAAACATATGTATCAGGAGATATTAGACAGCTCACAGAATGTCAGAGAAGGCCAGAGAGCTGGTCTTCTATCCTGGCTGGCCCACATGCTGATAGGGCCCCTTGGTCCAAGGCCCAGGCTTCCCAGGTGGCGCTAGTGGTAAAGAACCCTCCTGCCAATGCAGGAGACATAAGAGACACAAGTTCAATCCCTGGGTCGGGAAGATCCCCTGGAGGAGGGCATAGCAATCTACTCCAGTATTCTTGCCTGGCAAATCCCATGGATAAAGCAGCCTGGTGGGCTACAGTCCTTGGGGTCTCAAAGAGTCCGATATGACTGAAGCAACTTAGCACACAAGTCCAAGGCCCAGGCACTGAAGCTTGCTTCATAGAGTAGATCATAGAATACCATTCCCAGGACCTCTGTCACTGCTCCCTCTGAAAGCCTGATGGCCCTCCACCACTGTCCACCCCTTGCTAACAGCATAGCTTTCCCATGGACCTTTCTTCCCCTCTTCTGAACTGCAACGTCTCAGAGCCAATTGCAGGATTCCAGGTCATATGCCTACTCACTAGGATGGGGCTGGGAAAGTGAATTCTGATTTCTTTCTTAGAAAAGTGGGATTCATAATGGAGGTAATTACCAGGATGGTCACACAACCTGTTTTCCTGAGAGTCTCAGTTTTTGCCTGTTGTCCCAATTTAGGAATGAATAGGTGCAGTGGTAAAGAATACACCTGCCAATCCAGGAAGCTCAAGAGACTCAGGTTCGATCCCTGGGTCAGGAAGATCCCCTGGAGTAGGAAATGGCAACCTGCTCTGGTATTCTTGCCTGGAAAATTCCATGGTCAGAGGAGCCCGCCTGGCTATAGTCCATGGGGTGGCAAAGAGCTGGACATGACTGAGCACACACACAATTACCCTTTTTACTCTCAAAAGTGTTTTAGCTTGGATCATAAATTATATAGACATCCTAATCATTCCCAATAATAATCACTGGGTTCAATGATCACCAATGTCCTGCTTTCCCTTCATTCCCGGTCCTCTTGCCCTCTCTTTCAAGAAGCAAGTTCTGAATGCACCAAATCCCTTCACCTATTGCAGAGCAAAAGGGAGCTAATCTATTTGTATTCAGGGAAAGCCCACAACAGGCATGCTTCAGGGACCATGCCTGCTAGAATGAGAGGGAGAACTTTTCTACGTGAGGTGTAAAAGCCAAGTGAAAATTCTAAGGAACAAAGGAAAACATAAGCAACCATCGGCCAGTCTAGTTGGAGATCCAGTGTGGGGACAGCTCATGGGGGAACTTGAATAACAAGGGGAAAACTTTAAATGTTATTTCTGGAAAATAGAAATATGAACATTCTCTGAGAAGGGGAATATGGCTTGACTGAGTCCAGTGAGCAAGAAAGAAGGGGGCCAAGACACACCTGAATTTAAAGCATGAAATCATACAGAGTGCGAGATAGAACTGAAAGCTACTTAACCTCTTTGAACCTCAACTTTCTCATTTATAAAAATGGAGAAAAACGAAAGCCTCCTCTTGAGACTGTTGGGAGAATGAATTAAAATGTAAAGTTCTTGACACAGTCAACCACTCCACAGTGAGTACTTGACAGGCATTAGTTACTTTAGCTGATCACAGGCAGTGTTTTGTGGAGTGTCATACAGCAAATGTGTGCAGGGCAACAGAAAAGGGGGAGAGGCTGGAGGCGGGGAGGCCGGTGGAGAGGCAGCTTGGTAGAGAGACCTTTGCAGGAAGGATGCACTGTTGGAGGCTGAGAAAAGGGGAAGAGTCAGGCTGACAGCCAGGCTTCCCACCAGAGTGACTGGCAGCCCAGTGGTAACAGCCCCAAAGTGCACAGTGACGGCAGGTGGTTGGTTTATAAGGACTTGTGAGGAAAGAAAAGATGAAGAATTAAATCTGGGACGTACAAAATTTAAAGGTCAAGACTATCATCTTGCAAAGTACTCTAATAGGAGAGCTAAAGCTTGAAAATTTTCCACCCAATCTTAGAAGCTCAAAGAGAAAGTATAATGAATAATAACAGAATGTGTATTATTAAATGACGTGACAAAGCTTCTGTTTATGGTCCCACTGAGGTCTTAAAGGGCAGAAGAAGGTGTTCTCGTCCTTTTTAAGCAGGGTAAGTGGGAGGCCCACTTGGTTTTCAAAAGAACAGAAAGCTCATATGAAGAGACAGGGAACATTATGAAAAAGATACAGGGCATCTCTCAGAATGAAGGATCAGAGTGCAGCTCCATCTCTCCTTTCTCTCACCATCATCTCTCCAGCTTCTTCTGGATACTTACCCCATTCCCCTGACTCTACCTGGCTTCTCAACTTGAGAGCCCATCACCACCCAACCAGTTCCTGTATCTCCTAGATTAAGTTACCAATATCTCATAAATAGCTAATAAACATGTGATCACTAGGAAAGCCTGTGGGAAAGGCAAGCCATGGAACCAATCAGTTTAAGAGGTCCTCAAGCTTTTTAGTGCCTCCCTCAGTGTTCATAAATGCAGCCTGCATTGGTCTGGTCCTTGTAGGGCAGGAGACTGCATGGTGCAATAAACAACATAGATTGCAAAGCTGGGATGTGAACCCAGACCTGACTGACTCCTAAGCCCCTGCTCAAACCCTCTAGCTTGCGTATACAGCAAGCTCAAAGGTACAGAGGTAAAAGCTTGAGAGGCATGTTCAGGAATTAGTTCTTAGGCTGGAGCATTAAATGCTGGAGGTGAGGAGGTGGGAAGTAAAAGGATCAGCTGGAGCCACATGCTGCGGGACCCTAGTAGGTCACACTAAGGAGGTGGAATCCATCCTGAGAGCAATTAAGAAGCCACAAAGTTTTTTAAAATAGAATTTTATTGAGATGTAATTCACACACCATAAAATTCACCTTCTTGCAGTGTACAATTCAGTGGCTTTTAGTATATACACTGAGTTGAATAACCATCTACCTAATTTTAGAACATTTTAATAACCCCCAGAAGAAACTCCATATACATTAGCAGTCACTAGCCATTTTTCCTTCCCCTCAGCCCCTGACAACCACTGATCTACTTTCTATATCAATGGATTTGCCTATTCTGGACATTTCATATGAATAGAGTCATATATTATGGATCTTTTGTAACTGGCTTCTCTCATTTAGTGTAATGCTTTCAGTGTTCATTCATGTTGCAGCATGTATCAGTACTTCATCCCTTTTAAGGGCCAAATAATATTCCATGGATTGGTATACCGTATTTTGTTTATTTATTCATCATCTGTTAGACATTTGTGCTGTTTCCACCTTGGGGCTATTATGAATAATGCTGACATAAACATTCATGTACAACTATTTGTATAAATATAAGATTTCATTTCTCTTGGGTATGTGTTTAGGAGTGGAATTGTTGGATCATATAGCAACTCTGTTTAACTTTTTGAGCAATTACCAATTGTTCAAAAAGCGACTGCATCACCACATTCAACTAACAATATGTCAGGGTTATAATTTCCACGTATCTTTATCAATAGTTGTTATTGCCTTCCTTTTTTATTTTAGTGCTCCCAGTGAGTATAAGGTAGTAGCTCATCATAGTTTTGATTCTCATATCCCTAATGAGTAATAGTATCGAGTATCTTTTCATGTGCTTATTGACAATTTGCATGTCTTCTTTGGAAATAAGTCTATTCAAATTATTTACCCATTTTAAAAAATTGATTTATCTGTCTTTTCTTTGGATACAAGTTCCTTATAGGATATATGCTTGAAATATATTTTGTTTCATTAGGCTGTCTTTTCCATTTCTGTATGGTGTCTTTTGAAGCATGAAAGGTTTAATTTTGATGAAATCCAATTTATCTAATTTTTGTTTTGTTTTTTCACTTGTGCTTTTGGTGTCAAATCCAAGAGATTGTTGCCAATTCCAAGGTCATGTGTTTTTGTCTAAGATTTTTATAGTTTCAGCTTTTACATTTAGGTATTTGATTCATTTTTAGTTCCTTAATGTGCATAATTGAGAGAGGGATCCAACTGCATTCTTCTGCGTGTGGCTGTCTAGTGCCCAGCAATAGTGTTTGTTGGAGAGGCTACTCTTTCTCCCATTGCATTGTCCTGAAATTCACTGACATTGATATATGGATTTATTTCTGGACTCAGTTCTGTTCAGCTGATCAGTATCTCTATGCCAGTATCACATTGTCTTGATTACTGTTGCTTTGTATCAAGTTTTGAAATCAAGAAATGTGAGTACTCTTACTTTGTTCCCAGTTTTCAAGATAATTTTGGCTGCTATGAATCCTTGTAATTCCATATGAAGATTAGAATCAAAATTTTAGAACTTAGAATTTTGTCAATTTCTACAAAGAGCTCAGCTTAGATTCTGATATGGATAACATTTAATCTGTAGATTAGTTTGAGGAGTACTACATTCTTAATAATATTAAGCCTTCTGATCATGAACATGAATGTCTTCCCATTTACTTAGGTCTTCTTTAACTTCTTAATTTTTTTAATTGAAGTTTAGTTGATTCACAATATTGTTTCAATTTCTGCTTTACAGCAAAGTGACTCAATTGTACTTATAAAGATACACTTTTTAATATTCTTTTTCATTATGATTTATCACAGGATATTGAATATAGGTCTCTGTGCTATAGAGTGGGTCGTTGTTGTTTATCCGTTCTGTATATAAAAGCTTAACCTGCTCACCCCAACTCCTCACTCCACCCCTCCCCACACCGCTCTCCTTTGCTGCCACCAGTCTGTTCCTATGTCTGTGATTTTGGTTTTTTTCATAGATAGGTTCATTTGTGTCACATTTTGGGGGCTTCCCTGGTGGCTCAGACGGTTAAGTGTCTGCCTGCAATGTGGGAGACCTGAGTGTCTGCCTGCAATGTGGGAGCTGTGGTTCAATCCCCAGGTTGGAAAGATCTCCTGGAGAAGGAAATGGCAACCCACTCCAGTACACTTGCCTGGAAAATTCCATGGATGGAGGAGCCTGGCAGGCTACAGTCCATGGGATCGCAAAGACTCAGACACAACTGAGCAACGTCACTGGTTCACTGGTGTTGTATTTTAGATTCCACATATAAGTGAGAGTATATGGTGTCTGTCTTTCTATTTCTAACTTACATCCCTTACTATGACAATCTCTGCTGCTATTTCTAACTTACATCCATTACTATGATAATCTCTAGATCCATCCATATTGCTGCAAATGACGTGATTTCATTTTTATGGCTGAGTAGCATTTCAGTGTATATATGCACCACATCTTCTTTAACTGTTCATCTGTCGATGGACATTAGGTTGTTTCCATATCTTGGCTATTTTGAACAGTGCTGCTATGAACAAAGGGATGAATGTATCTTTTTGAATTACAGTTTTGTCTGGATATATGCCCAGGAGTGGGGTTGCTGGACCATATGGTAATTCTATTTTAGCTTTATGAGCCACAGCGGCTACACCAACCTACATTCCAACCAGTAGTATACAAGGGTTCTCTTTTCTCCACATCCTCTCCAGCGTTTATTAATTGTAGACTTTTTAATGATGGCCATTCTGATTGGTGTAAGGTGGTACCTCATTGAAGTTTTGATGTGCACTTCTCTAACATTTAGCAGTGATGAGCATCTTTTCATGTGCCTATTGGCCATCTGTGTGTATTCTTTGGAAAAAATGTCTATTAGGTCTTCTGCTCACTTTTGAATAGAGCTGTTTGCTTTTTTGTTATCGAGTAATAGTTTTCAACTGTAGTTTTTGATGTACAAGTGTTACACTTTAAACTTATTCCTAAGTATTTTATTATTTTATGTTATTGTCATTTTATGTTTATGTTATTGGAATTTTTGTTAGTTTCATTTTTGGATTGTTCATAAGGCATAGAAATATAAATGATTTTCATTTATTGATCTTATGTTCTGCAATCATGCAAGAACCATTCTAAGAGTTTGTGTGTGTGCATTTCTTAGTATTTTCTATATTGAATATCATCTGCAAAGAGAGACAGTTTTACTTCTTCCTTTCCAATCAGAATGCGTTTCTCTTCCTTTTCTTGGCCTATTTGTCCCAGCTAAAACCTCCACTACAACGTTAAATAGAAGTAGTGAGAGTGGACATCCTTGTCTCATTCCTAGTCTTAGAGGGAAAGTTATCAGTCTTTCATCATTATTTTACCAGTCTTTCATCACTTGTAAAGGAGGTCACTTTACACTTTACACATCACTTCTACTCCTTTTTTATTGAATGTTTTTATCTGAAAGAAAAATGTGTGCTGTCAAACACTTTTTCTGAATCTATTGAGGTGATCATTAGGTTTTTTAAAAATTCTATTAATATGGTGTACTTTATTGATTCATTTTCAGATATTAAAATAACTTTGCATTCCTGGGATAATCCTCTCATTCATGATGTATAATCACTTTTATTTATTCCTTGATTCATCTTGCTGGTATTTTGTTGATGATTTTGTGTCCATGTTTACAAGGGATTTTGGTCTGTAGTTTTCTTGTAATGTTTTTGTCTGTCTTTGGTATTAGGATAATACTGGCCTTACAGAATGAGTTGGAAAGTATTTCTTCCTCTTTTATTTCTTGGAAAGACATAATTTATTTAAACATTCTTTTTGCCCCTTTCTCTTTCTCTTCACCTTCTGGCACTCTCATTATGCATATATATAGGTATGCTTAATCAATCCAATGGAAATGAACTTGGGCAAACCCCAGGAGATGGTGAGGGGCAGGGAGGCCTGGCGTGCTGCAGTCCATGGGGTCGCAAAGAGTCGGACACGACTTAATGACTGAACAACAACAATGGTGTCCAATGGTCTCTGAAAATGTGTTCATTTTTTCATTCATTTTCTTTCTGTTTCTCAGACAAGATAATCTAAATTGACTTATCATCACGTTTCCTTATCTTTTTTTCCATCAGTTCAAATACACTGCTGAGATTGTCTAGTGAATTTTTCATTTCAGACACTTTACTTTTCAACTCCAAAATTTCTATCTGAGTCTTTTAAAATAATTTCTATCTGCTCATTGATACTCTCTATTTGGTGGCACATTGTTCTCCGATTTTCATTTAATTCTTTGTGTTTTCCTTTAGCTTCTTTAAACATTTTATAATACAAGATTATTAACAGACTTTGTCTAGTAAATCCAACATCTGGACTTCCTCAGGAAGAATTTCTCTTGACTTTTTTTTCCTGTGTATGGACCATACTTTCCTGTTTCTTTTCATGTCTCTTATTTTTGTTGTTGTTGAAAAATAAACATTTTGAATAATATGATGGGGCAACTCTGGAAATCAGATGCTCTCCCATCCCTGGGCTTGCATTATGCTTGTTGTTGAGGCTGCTGTTAGCATTTATTTAGTGCCTTTTCTGACCTAGTTCTGTAGTCTATGTTCTTTGTCATGTGCAGCCACTGAGGTCTCTGTTCAGTTAGTTTATTGATTATCTAATGACTGAATGGAGATTTCCTAAATGCTTTCACCCGATAAAATGTCTCCCATCTTTTTCTGAGGGGATCTATGTGTGTACTGGCGCACACCTTCAAGGCTCTGGCAATTTATAACTCTGCCTGAATGCTTCATTCCTGCTTGTTCAGAAACCCAAGATTTGCCAGAAGCAAGAGACTGGGATTTTTTTCAGTCATTCCTGGGGATACACACACCCCTGCACAGGTGTGTGTAGCCTTCTAAATCCTCAGAAATTTGTCAGAGCTTCTCAAAGCTCCCTATGGACATCTCATTCACCAGATTTAAGGTTTGGGCCAGGTTCTTGTTTGCCCAGCAGGCATCACCACCTCAGGTAAGTGTGATGTTAAACAATTGCCTATTATTATTTTTGACAAATGCTCTACAGATAAAGGGTCTCACTGAAAAAGCTCTGAGTCAGATCAAATAAAGGCAAGTCCTGTGAATAAGGCTTTTCCAGGGAACTGCTGTACAAGTCAAATCGTGACAATTCTCTGAGGATGGAGGTTTTGGGATCTCCAAATTTCTATTTCCCCATCCAGTGACTACTAGGCTGCTGGCTTTCACAGCCACTGTGCTTCTGATGCTGCTAGTTCTCAAGGCGACTGCAGAGCTGGAGAAAGAGGCGTGGGAATAGGACAAGTTAAAATGCTGCAGAGCTCATTGTTCTTGTTGAGATTATATTAATATCATTTTTCTTGAATAAACACTGTGGATTGTTGCAAGTCTTTGATTAACTTCCAGAGTTCTGAAAACATTAATTTAGAGCATTTTCCCATGTTCTTATTGCTTTTATGGAGGAGCATGTTCAAGGAGGTTCTTGTTCTGCCATTCTTCTGCCATTCTGAGCCTGCTTTTCTCTCATCAAGAGTTTTAACTGGAGGCCTAACATGGTCAGATCTTCATTTTGTTAAAATCTATCTGACCTCAGCACTGAGAATTAATTGGGGGGATGGGACAGGCAGCAAGGGGCTGGTTAAGCGAATCTAACTGGGGACGAGTGATGGTTGCCATTCCCAGGGCAGTAGGGCAAGTATGGCTGCAGAGAAGTAGATCAGTCCAAGAGACTCGTGTAAAATACTCTTTTCTTTCCCTTGGTCTAATCAGTCAATCAGGAGCTGAAATGAGACTCACACTCTATCAGACAAGCAGACCCAGAGGGAATCATCCCAGATGCAATGCAATGAAGAGCATTGCTTATCTCTGGGCAGCCCAGAAAGGCTTTCTGAGAGAAGAGATTCCAGAAATCCCCAGTGGAGAGCAAAGTAACTCTTGGGAGGAGACAATGAGGGCTGACATGAGGGGCTGGGGGCCTGTGTGTTCCTTGGCCTCTGCTGCAGCAGTACGTGGCGGGCTGACCAGAGTTTTGCCATCTGGGATCCTCTTGGAGCACAGATTTTTCTCAAGAGGCCCCCGCCCCGGGTGCATTGTGCTCCTGAAGACCAGTAGGGGAGTCAGGTAAGAGTGAAGTGGGCTGCTTTCTTCTTCATTTCTTTCTCTCCCAGGCAATTCTCCGAATAAGCTTTGTATGTCCCAGATGTTCCTGCCTTTGTTCAGATTTAATCCTCCCTGTTTACTCCCCTCCGTACCTGTTTATTATGTTCCATTTCTCTTTAGGAGCTGGGGCTCAGCAGATCTGCCAAGACTGATCTTATCTGCACTTGGGCACACAATCGTGCCATGCCTTGTCATCCAGCTCCTGTATGAAAGGGCCAAAGAAGGAGAAGAATTAAAACCAGCACCGCCAAGAACAGCAAGCCCAAAGAGATTTAAAAATAAACATGAAAACTGCTCCAGGCCCCATTCAGAGTCTCTCACCAAGTCCTTCAGCAGAGACACAATGAAGCCCGTTCTCAGGGCCCTCTGCAGCTGCAAATCCTGTGGCCTTGGCTCTCGATCCCTGCCTTGAAGAAGGGACGGCGGCTCTGGCCAGGCCTGTGAAGACAGTGATGCAGAATGTCTTCCCTGCTCAGATTCAAAATCTGGAAATGTTGCAGCTATTAGAGATCATAGCTTTCCATCTTTGGTGCGGTCCTGAAGGCCAATGAGAGGGGAGGGTCCAAGGCCTCAGGAAAGGTTAGGACACAGGCCTCCGGATTCACCCTCTAGGCCTTTCTCTAACAGCACACAGCATATGCAAGTATGCAAGTTGAGAATCACCACGGTAGCAGAGGATTTTATTTTATTTTTATTTATTTTAATTGGAGGCTAATTACTTCACAATATTGTAGTGGGTTTTGCCATACATTGACATGAATCAGCCATGGGTGTACATGTGTTCCCCATCCTGAACCCTCCCTCCCACCTCCCTCCCTATCTCATCCCTCAGGGTCATCCCAGTGCACCGGCCCTGAGCACCCTGAGCAGAGGATTTTAAAACTGAAGGAAAAAAAGATATTTTATTTTTTATCATCCTTCATGAGACAGATCGACAGAGACCAGCCACCCAATCATACTGTCTCTAACCCAGATCCCAGGGGATAGCATTGGACCTGGAGCCACCAGGCCCTGCCAGCCCCTTTGGCGCTGAGGGCAGACAAGGTCTGATTCTTCACCAGGGGCTGGAGAAAAGCCTTAGAGGCTAGTCACAGTGAAACTATAAGAGCCCCTCCCAAACTCCCTACTGGACCCAACCCATACTCCTTCTCCCGCCCCTGACATCCCCACCTCAGCCTGGGACAGGAGTCAGATGGGGTCTCTAGTGGGCTTAGGGCAACCTCCTTGGCAGGAAATGTATTAGCTCTCTAACCCATGGCACCTCGCTCCTGAATCCTCACATCAACTCTTCTAGGTGGGTATCAATATCTCTGTGGTAGGCATGAGTCTAGCAAGACTATGAGAGGTTACACAAGTTGCCCAAGATCACCCAGCTAAGAACTGGCAGTTCCAAATTTGAACCCTGGTCTATTGGCTCCAAAGCCCAGGAATCCCCAGTGCAACAGGGTTTCCACTGACTGGTCCTCTGAGGACTGTCCATCCTACCCGCCTGGGATGGACAAGCGTGTGGCTGCCTGGCCTGGGTGGGGGTGGAGGTGCGTGGAGCGCTGCAGTGTCCTGCATGCGCCCCTCGGTCCCCACAAAAGGCTTGTTTTACACGCGGGGGCTGCGGCAGCGGCTTCAGGCGCCTTTGCCTTGCAGGATTGACATCAATCCTCATTCAAATCAAGCCCCTCTGAAACATGCTCCAGTGGAGTGGAATTTTCTGCTAAATAAGGTGTTATTAACCCAGCTCCCGGCTCTTTGGGCCCAGGCTGAGCTCAGCAGCCGCCGCCGCCGCCGCTCCACACTGATGAATCCACTTAAGTACCGATTAATAGGCACTGCGGCACTGGTCCAGGCAGACCCCGTGACCCGCAGGCACCTCCAGGCTCCTCGGCCCAAAGCCTGGAAACTCAGTCGCATCTTCTCTGATTCTGGTTCCAGCCCTGCCGCTGAGTAGCAGTTGGATGCTCTGTGGTCTGAGGATGAGAAAATGGCAGTGGAGGATTAAAAGGGGGAAATTATTATTCTTTTTTTGCAGCTTCTTTCTTCCCAGGCTTTGCAGGACTTCTGGGGATGGGGCAGACAAAGGATGACCCCCATCAGAAAGGAAGGGGGGTAGCTCTGCTCTCCCCCATGGCTCCCAGCAATATGCAGAGAGTGACTGGGAGACTGCACAAGAAGTCACCCGGACTTTAGGTTGAGACTGGACCCCAATAAAATGCCATTTCAGCTTTAGCATTGCCCAAAACATGCTTTGATGCCCCCAATCCAATCATTTCAGCCATACACAAGTTCAATTTATGTAATTTTCAGAGTTTAAACTTTTCCAGCTGAAAGAATCCTTAGAGAGTTGCCAGTCCAAGCTCATTTTACAGCCGAGGAAACTCAGGACCAGAAAGGGAAAAGGTCATGCCCAAGGTCACACAGCTAGTAACAGCAAAACCAAGGCCCATACCCAGATCACCCAACTCCCTGTGCATTGCTCTTTCTCTTACTCTGTTTCTACCCCTTCCAGGAATACAAGGGCATCATTGACAACCAGAAAGTGATAACCGTATTTACATGATTTCCCAGTTTACATATTGCAAAGGATATCAAACTGCTTTTAAGTGATTTGTTACTAAATAAGATCAGAGAACACAAAAATAGATTTCTGAACTCTTGTAAATAAGAATATTCCACACTTATTCATCTATCTTTTGAACAAATGCTAGCTAGGTACCTGCTGCATAAATGACATGTTGCTGGGTGCAGGGTCTACAGGGTGAATGTACCAAGTATAGCCCCTAGCCGCACCATGGTAGAGCCTATTAGAGGAGATAGAACAATTTCACACACACAAACATACACATAATTGTACATGATGACCATGCAAAGAATTGCTATGATGGAGCATAGGGCCAGCACTGAACCTTGAGGTTGACCTACTTTATGTTTGGAGAATCATAGAAGGCTCCTTTGAGGAGGGGCAGTCAAACTGAGACCTGAAGGGTGAGAAAAGGTCAGCCATGCAAGGGGACAAGGAGGAGTGATCCAAGTAGAAGGAATCAAAGTTGAATTTCTTCTAGACAATGAAGTGAAAATATTTTAAAATTAATATGAGCCCATTATTTTACAGACAGGAAAGCTATTCCATTTCCTCACCTAATTGCTCTGCTTCTTGGAGATGGTGCTTTATTGATCAGTCTTTCTGTGTTGCTTGTCGCAGTTTTGTATCATTTGCTCAATTTGTGGCTGAAAAGGGCCCTCTGGAAGGTTTGAAGGGTTTGTTCATTTCGCTCCCCAAACCCAAACAATAACTAGCAGAGTTGTTCGGCACACAGACTGTAATAGGAACTCCCAGGCTCCATCACTTCTTAGCTGTGTGATCTTGGGCAAGGCACTTCCTCTCTGAGCCTCAGTTTCTTCTTTGTGTAATTGAAGATAGTAAAAGCACAATCTCAGAGGGCTGAAATGGTGTGCGTGAAGAACCTAGCACAGTATTTGGCAGATTGTAATTGATCCAGAAGTGTTAGCCCTTGTTATCATTGTAAGCCACAAACAACTTAAACTAACTCGTACATGCAAAGTTGTTTGTCAACACTTCTTCAATTTGTTCTTTCCATGCACATTGCAGCAAAAAGCAGATCCCTTGTGGTTGTGACTGGGAGCTTGTGCTTAGAACTATATGGGTCTTGGCAGGATAAGTAGGGAAGACTTGCAGCGGGAGATGGAGAGGAGGCTTGAGACCTAAAGTCAAAGGTGGGATCTCTTAAACTGGGTGAGTCTTGCTCAGTGCAGAACCCCAGGGAAGAAGTCAGCCCTGTGGGATATTGACACAGGGACATTTACAAAATAGATAAAAAGAGAAAACCCAAGAAGTGGAAGTCAGAACCAGGTTGGAAAAAGCCACAGTTGCTGAGTTAGGCTGCTCAGGACTCAAACACTGAGAGCAGGAGATTTAAGCCACAGGGGAAAATTTGAACAGGGCCTTATTCAGGGCCAGGGAGAACACTAAGAAGGCCTGGGAAACTCTGCTGGCTGTCAGGTGACCTCCCTAAGAGTCAGCATCTCTATGCATCAAAGAATTTAATTAGAACTGTCACTCTCCACCCACCTTGAAGACATTTATATCTGTACCTGAAGAAACAACCACATATGACAAGCAAACTTAGGGTTCAGCCAGGAGATTCTCAGAGTAATACACTTCATTGGATACATCTCTATACTCTTTCCCCATAGAATGACTGTGGCTCAACTGATAAAGAATCCACCGGCAATGTGGGAGACCTGGGTTCGATCCCTGGATTGGGAAGATCCCCTGGAGAAGGGAAAGGCTACCCTTCATAATTCCCTTCAGAATACTCCAGTATTCTGGCCTGGAAAATTCCATGGACTGTATAGTCTATGGGGTTGCAAAGAGTCAGACACAACTGAGCAACTTTCACTTTCACTTTTTCATTTTCATTTTCAAAATGACCCTTGAAGAGAGCCCTGCTGGCTCTCCAATTTGGTTTATAGCATCTTCTAGGTCATGCCTGGCACTCACCTTAACTTCCTTCCGATATTTTGCCCCTTACATCATGGACCACATTCTGGGCTTACCAAAAGCTTTTATAATGACCTCACCTCTTTCCCAGGCATTAGCCAGATCCAGGATGAAATGCTTCAAGTCCAGCTCATCTAAGCTGCTCTACTAAAGTCAAATGCAAGAAAGATTTTCTGTTTTAGTCAACTAGCAGGATTAGCATTGGTTAGGGGTTCCTTTAGCCAACTCTCTTAGCCTTCCCCTTCGCATACTCACCGATCCCTGAGACATCTCCACTAAGCTCTGGAGTTCCTTGGAACACCATTTGAGAATTGCTGCTTTGATCTAATGCTCCCATTCTATCCTTAGTAAAACTGAGTCTAGAGTCATGGTCTCAGCCCATCTCAGCCCAAACTCCATGCTCAATCCTTGCTTGAAATTCAAACAAGACAACAACAAAGGGGCCAAGTAGGGAGACCTGCATCTCCCTGGGGGACTGCCAATCTTCCTCCTCTCCCTTCCTTCCAGTGCCTCCCCAGATCCCAAACCTACATCTTCTCATGGCTCCACCTGTAGACCAGCCAGAACATGAGTCGGTTTTGCACTATAAGTTCCCTCAGTACCCAGTGGGGAAGAGTCAGCAATGAGTCACTGTGCTGGCCAGATCAACTCTACCTCCTTTTCTAACCTGCTCCATGACCTAGGAATCTGACCTTGATGCCGAATTCAAGCAATGGGAGTCACTGCAGGCTAGGAGGAGAGAGAGGTTGAGTCACCTCTTCTCCACTCATTCCTGCTTTGGTGCCATGTCTCTGGAAGTAGCTACATCACTTCGTGACTAACAGCTCTCAACAGCTATGACCAGCCACCACCAGCTCCAACTCTCTCTGGACCCCAGTAACCTTGTGTGTATGTTAGTTGCTCAGTCGTGTCCACCTCTTTGCGACCCCATGGACTGTAGCCCACTAGGCTACTCTGTCTATGGAACTCTCCAGACAAGAATACTAGAGTGGGTAGCCTTTCCCTTCTCCAGGGGATCTTCCTGACCCAGGGATTGTACCCAAGTTTCCTGCCTTGCAGGCAGATTCTTTACCTTCTGAGCCAGCAGAGAAGCCTCCTTCCTTTGTCTCTTTGACTGTAAGGGTAGTACAAACTCTCTGCTGTGTGCCTCTCTGGGCGGCCCCTTGTAGATTCCTTTCGTTTTGCCCATACCTCTATGAGCAATCCATTCATTAGAATTTCTTCATTCAAATCATGCAGGATGAATACTGTTTCTCACCGTTGCCCCGAATGATCCAATCACATTCCCCAGACTCAAGGCCTAATGGCCCAGCCTTGGTGCCACTGAGCCTGCCTGTCGAAACTGCCCTCCAGATCCAAGCTCTGATTCAAGACCTTTAGGCCTGGGATGTAGGCTTCCCTGCCCCACAGCTGACATCGCATCCTCCTCAGGACTGCCCCTTGATGCCCAGGTACTTCCCACCTGGCCCTGACCTAGTGAGAGGCCTTGCCCAGTCCCCAGCCCTACCCTCTAGCCTCTCCTCAAAGCTGCACATTGTCCAGGTCAGAACCTTGTGTCCTCCTGGCCTAGGCCTTCCTGTGGCCTTGACTCAGACACATCTCTGTTGTTCCTTTTCCATAACCTTTGCTGGCCCCACCCATGGACTTTTCAACCGATGCTCCAGGGAGCTGCAAAGAAGCTATCCCCTAGAGTGTTGCCAGAACAGTGGCAGGAAAACCAGGTGATACAGTGTATGGAAACCAAAGGAGGAAAGAGTCTCAAAAAGGGGGTGGTCAGTACAGAGAGGGTCAATGGTGTAGGAGTTCATATCCAATCACAGTAGACGCTGCAGTCTGGGTTTGGAACCTGGATCGTCTGCTAGATGTATATGACCTTGGACACATCAGAAGTCCTCTGAGCCCCAGTTCCCACTGCATACAATTATGGCTCCCACCTCTTAGGCGGGTTCCATCATGTAATCATGTTGTAAAGTCCCTGACACACTCAAACCGTTCAACATATGATAGCTCTACCTCTGAATATTAATTTACTCAGCAAACTCTTGTGAGCACTCGCAAAATGATCCTGCCAATGAGGATGCTAAATCAAGACAGGCTTCAATCTCAAAGAGGAGATGACATCCATCACTGAGTTCCAAGGGAGCAAATGCTGAGTGGCCTAAAAGAGGCCCAGAGGGTGACTTCAAGAGTCCCATGAAAGGAAAATCCCTGTTGTTGCCAGCGTGTGTGTTAGCAGAGCCCCGGGCACTGAAGCTCACCATAGAGGAGAGACCCTCTAAGCCGGGCCTTGAAGGACACGTGGATGAACAGCTGGAAAGCGGGAACAATCTGGGCAAAGGCCCAGAGGGAGGAACCTGGACTGCCAAGAGAGCTTCTCAGGGCTCCCTGCTGCCCTCTGGTGCCAAGCTCAAAGGAAAGTGGCCTCAACTCCAGAAGGTGAATTCATGGCAGCCACAGCTCCCAATCCTGCTCTCCCCGTCACAAGCGCCAGGACACGATCATTAGGTGATTATATTTTTAAGGCCCAAATTGTTTTATTTGTTTCCCTGCCAGCTTTCATGAGGCCATCAGTCATTCTGCACACAGATAACATTTCTTATGTACATTGACAGAATAAATTACATGGTTCTCATCCGGCAAATCAACATTACAGAGGAACATTATCTTTTGCAAAACGCTGCCTGGGCACATCATAAATCCTAACCAGGTTTATTACATCTGTCTTGTCATAGATTCATTTTATTGAGAAGTGGGTTTTTTTCCAGATTAATAATCACATTAATAGACGAGATTCTTTTTAAAGGATTGTTTTCTTGGAGAAACCAAAGGCAGAATTTCACGGTTGCCGAGCCTTGCCTCACTGGTGCAGCAAGGCTGTCCTTATGCTGACAACATCCTCCAGGGCCGGGAATAAGGAACTCTGGACTCACCTGGAGACCCTGTTTTTGTTTTGCTTTGTTTAAGGTTTTAGGGTGGTGTTTGTTTTGTTTTTGGTATTTATTTAATTTATTTTTGGCTGCACTGGGTCTTCACTGCTGCGTAGGGCTTTCTCTAGTTGCAGCAAGTGGGGGTCACCCTTTGTTGTGATGTACGTGCTTCTCATTGCAGCCGCTTCTCTGGCTGCGGAGCACAGGGTCTAGGCACGTGGGCTTTAGTAGTCGCAGCCCACGGGCTCAGTAGTTGTGGCGCAGGGGCTCAGTTGCCCCACAGCATGTGGTACTTCTTGGACCAGGAACCAAACCCATGTCCCCTGCTTTTGCTGGCAGATTCTCAACCACTGGGCCACCAGGCAAGCTCATCACTTGGGAACTTTCAACCAGCTCATGGTCCCTTTCTCTGATCTCACAGCTCTCTCCAAAGGACTGATGCAGAAGCTTCCAAGAAATGTATTGTTATATGTATTGTCAAAGATGTATTGTTATATGAAGCCAATCAAATGAATATTTAATGAGTAACTAGCATGTGTGCAACTGACAAACCAACAGGGGAGAGAAAGCTAACTCACGTGGAACAAGAAGAGAATAACTCAGGGAAGAAGCTGGAGAATCAGGCTTCCTGCCTGCCTGCCTGTCCTCAGTCCCTGACTGGTGTGGCCACCCCGGGATGGGTGACTTGTTGACTCTGGGCTTCTTCCTCCTCTTTCTGGTAAGTGAAGGGATTGATATAGATTAAGGGCTGGCAAATTATGGCCCATTGGCCAAATCCAGACCATCACCTGTTTAGTAAATGAAGTTGTATTGGAACGCAGCCACACCTATTCATTTATAATATATATTGTCTATGGTTGATTTCATGCTGCAACGGCAGAGCTGAGTAGCTGCAACAGAGACCAAAAGGCATAAAAAGCCTGAAATATTTACTATTTGGCCCTTTATCAGAAAAAACATGCCAATCTCTGGCCTAGATAAACTGTATAGACGATTTGAGGGCTGAGTAGTGGGATCCATGGGCTTCCCTGGTAGCTCAGCTGGTAAAGAATCTGCCTGCAATGTAGGAGACCCCGGTTCAATTCCTGGGTCAGGAAAATCACCTGGAGAAGGGATAGGCTACCCACTCCAGTATTCTTGGGCTTCCCTGGTGGCTCTGATGGCAATGCAGGAAACCCAGGTTCAATCCCTGGGTTGGGAAGATCCCCTGGAGGAGGGAATGGCAACCCACTCCAGTATTCTTGCCTGGAGAATCCCCATGGAAAAAAGAGCCTAGCGGACTACAGTCCACAGGGTCGCAAAGAGTCAGACACAGCTGAAGTGACTTAGCATGCACCGTGCTATGTGTCACAGGACCAGCCCTTGTGTAACATGAGAGGATGACCTCCCTTCTCTGCCCCAAGTGGGCATCACCTCACTTAAGCCTTAAACCACTCAGAGGTGGAGGCTTCTCTGGCCCCTTCCCAGGCCCAGAGGCAGGTGCCTGCACACAGTCAAGCTTCCCTCTTCTCTCACACATATTGAGTGAGTTCTTTGCACAGTTCCAGGTTCTCACCTGGGCAAAGGGAGAGAGATGGTGGACATTTTGGCATTTAAAGTGGTATCACTCAACCAGGGGGCAGGAGGCATTGGGGTGCCAGGACACAAGGGGAAGGCAAAACTCAGGGGCAAATTGGAGGCTATCAAAGTGACTGACGGTCACTTCGGGGATCATCTCTCAACCCCCTTCTCTGTTCCCATCAGAGGAGACTTTCTGTCCATATGATGGGTAAAGAGCCCCACACAGTCAGCTGCAGTTACCCCTCTGACTCTTGGTCCCTCCTCTCCCCTCTATCACTGCTCCTGCCACACTTCTCTTATCCCCCACTCCAGGCCCCCTCGCTACACAGCCCCAGAAGACACCCTTCACACAGGCACTTTCATGAAGACTGTCCATAGAGTTGGGAGACTCAGTGCCTCCTGACCTTTGCACTTGCTGTTCCTAACTTAGCCTAGAATACTCTCCCGTAACATATCCAAGGGCTGGATTCCTCAGCTTCCTCAGACTTTTGCATAAAAGTCATATTCTCAGCACATCCTTCCTGACATTTTATGCAACATTATATCCTCCACACCAAACCCTCCCTCCTCTCCTTCCCTGCCTTGGTTTACTCTATATTACTTACTTCCACCTGGTTTGTTTACTGTCTACCAATGCTCCCTCTCTGCCCCCACTAGAATGTACTCCATGAGGACAGGATTTTTGTCTGTTTTATTTATTGCTCTAATACCTAGAATAAAGCCTGGTACTCAGTAAGTGTTCAATATATAATTGTTGGCTAGGAGTTTAATATATCTTAATACTGATCCATAGCTTGCTAGATTTGGTTTTGGGGACAAGATATTTTATTTTTCTAATATGTACTCAGTTTCCTCCTCTGTAAAATTAGAGTAAAAATAGTATCTTCTTCATTGGGTGTTATTAGAAATAATTGAAAGACAAAATGGAAGAAATATAACCTGCTTGATTCAAAATGTAACACAGAGCCTCATACATAGCAGGTGCTAGGCAGATGTGTCCCTTCTCTTTCGAGGACAGTCAGTGGAGTCAAACGTACCTGCACCATGAGACCAAGACCGTACCCATCAGGTTCTGGTGTCAGACCACAGAAGAGACTCAGCTTCACTGTTTACTAACAATGTGACTTACGAAAGGTCCTTCACCTCTTTGCATCTCAGTTTGCTCATCTATAGCATGGGTTATAATAACATCGACTTCATAAGGTTGTTTTAGACATTGAATGAGGCAAAGCATGAGAGTTGTTTTGCATAAGACCTGGCCCATATGACCTCAGTAGATGTTAATGATGAGAAGTGGGATGATAAGAGTGCCGAGCAAGGCTGCCTGGGAAGGAGGTGTTGGCCCAGCCTTTGAATCTTCTGGTCCTTGTCCTCTTGGCAGGGAGTCAGCTCCTGATAGATCAGGCCTGAGCAACAGTTTCTCCCCTGTCTCCTTTTTTTAGCACAAAAATCTGTCCTAGCACCTCTCATTATCCACTTCATCAGTCTCAAACCGTTGGCTAATTGCACTTCCCAGCACCCTCCTCCCTCCCTGCCTCTCCAATGAGCTCAATAACACACAGCTGCCTCCGTCTTTGGGGCTCCACTGGGAAGAGGTAAACAAAATATAGCAGGCGATACCCCAATTTCCTTCTCCAGGCTTCTTTTCCCCATTGGCCTCCTGCTCTGCTCTTTCATCCCCACCTGCAAGAAAATGGCCCCAGGAAAGCCTAGGGTGGAGGAAGGATAAGGGAAATGGAGTTGCAATAAAACTTCATGGTTTTCTCTGGCTTTTATGTCTGCAGCATTGTACTCCTAACTGGTAGTGATCCTTGAGAAAGGAAAGCACAGGAGCTTGATGTTTGATTCAAGCTCAATCCCAGCTTCCTGCCAGTGGGCACTCTCCAGACCTCAGCACAGAGAGTGGCCCCCAGAGAGAGAGCAGAGTCCTACTGGGTGGAGGAAATAAGAGATGATGTTTGAAGGAGCCTGGGCAGCTGGAATCTGTGGGGCAGGTTACAGGAGAGTTGGGAGGGGCACAGAACAGTACCAGAATGTGCATAAGGGCTTTATTGAGTCTTTGGTTACAAAGCTGGGTACATACAGAGTAAGAATTTATGCTACCTGACAGGGAACAGCTCCTGGCATAGTGGGAGCCAAACAGAGATTCTGGCGGTCTCACGGAGCTGGAAGATCAGCAGCCAGGGTGGAGAGAGCTTACCAAACACCACAGACATTCAGCAGAGACTGAAGGAAGACCAGACCTTAAGGACTAGTCTACACTCACTCTATCAAAACCTAAAAACCAAGAAATGGCAGAACCAAGCTGATTTACCAGTGCATCAGCTGCCTCCCAGAACAAAAACACAACGTTCTTTAAAAGAAGACAACAAAAATCTAGACTGCAGCACTACAGCATCCATAATGTCCAATATACACTTTTTTATGCAGGAAAATACAACCCATAACCATGAGAGATTTTACCAGCAGAAATAGACCTAGAGATGACACAGGTACTGAAATTAACAGTAAAGGACTTTAAAACAGCCTTTATAAATAAGTTTAAGGATATAAAGAAGAGTACCATGTAGTGAATAAACCAATGGGAAATCTCAATAGAAAGTAGAAACTATCAAAGGAACCAAATAAAAATGATAAAACTTAAAAATGCACCATCTGGAAATAAAAATTAACTGGAATTAAACAATAGTTTGGAAAAAGTTTTTTAAAGATCAGTGAATTTGAAAACACAGTACTTGACATGAAAACTGAAGTACACAGAAAAAAAATGGAAAACTGGAAATAGAACAATACCAAAAAGTGTCACATAGATGGAATTGAAGCCCAAGAAAGAAAAGAGAGACTGGAGTTGAAAAAAAAAAATTGTTTTATAATTACTGTCAAGAATGAAAAGACAAGCCACAGACTGGGAGAAAATATTACAAAAGATATATCTGATTTAAAAAAATACCAAAAACTCTTAAAACTCAACAATAAGGAAAAAAAAATTTTAATGTGCAAAATATCTGAACAGAATTATCACCAAAGATGATATACAGATGGTAAATAAGCATATGGAGAGGTGTTGAACTTTATATATCATTAGGAAATTGCAAATTAAAACAACAGTGATATATCACTATATACCTATAGAGAATGACCAAATCCAAAACACCGACAATACCAAATACTGGTAAGTCTGTGAAGCAACACGAACTCTTACTCATTGTTGGTAAAAATGCAAAATGGTAAGATACTTTAGAAGACAGTTTGGCAGTCACTTTCAAAGCTAAAGATAGCTGTACCATATGACCCAGCAATCACATTTCTTGGTATTTATTCAAATGAGTTGAAAACCTATATTTACCCCCCCAAAACTTGTACATGAATGTGTATATTGACTTCATTAATAATTGTCCACATTAGAAGGCAAACAAGATGTCCTTCAATTGGTGAATGAATAAACATACCGCGATACACCCAAACAATGAAATATTCAGTAATTAAAATAACAAGTTAGCAAGCAGTGAAAAGACATGTAAGAACCTTTAAAAACATATTACTAAGTGAAAGAAGGCAATCTTCTTTCACTGGTAAAAGAAAGCAAAGCCTACATATTGTATTATTTCGAAGAGTTGACTCATCGGAAAAGACTCTGATGCTGGGAGGGATTGTGGGCAGGAGGAAAAGGGGACAACAGAGGATGAGATGGCTGGATGGCATCATCGACTCGATGGACGTGAGTTTGAGTGAACTCTGAGAGATGGTGATGGACAGGGAGGCCTGGCATGCTGCGATTCATGGGGTCGCAAAGAGTCAGACACGACTGAGCAACTGAACTGAACTGAACTGACCTAGTATATGACATTTTGGAGAAGGCAAAACTATGGAGACAGTAAAAAGGCTAGTAGATTCCAGGAATTAGGGGGAGGGAAGGAGTACAGAGGACTTTTAGAGCAGTGAAACTACTCTAATACTGTAATGTGAATACATATCATACCCATTTGTCAAAAATGCAATGCAGGTGACCCAGTTTCGATCCCTGAGTTGGGAAGATTCCCCTGAGAAGGGAATAGCAACCCACTCCAGTATTCTTGCCAGGAGAATTCCATGGCCAGAGGAGCCTGGCGGGCCGCAGTCCATGGGGTCACAAAGAGTTGAACCCAACTAAGTGACTGACACTTTCACTTTCACTGAGAATATATAACACCGAACAGTGAACTGTAATACAAACCACGGACTTTGGCTGATAAAACTATGTCAATGATCATCATTTTAAAACAATTTTTTTATAGAAATATAGTTGATTTACAATGTTGTGCTACTTTCTGCTATACAGCAAAGTGAATCAGTTATCTACATACATATATCCAAACTTTTTAAGATTCTTTTCCATATAGGTCATTACAGAGTACTGTGTTATACAGTAGGTCCTTATTAGTTATGTATTTTATATATAGTTGTGTGCATATGTCCCTCCCAATTTATCCCTCCCCTATTTCTCCCCTGGTAACCACGTGACTATTTTTTCCATCTGTAACTCTATTTCTGGTTTGTAAATAAGTTCATTTGTACCGTTTTTTTAGATTTCACATATAAGAAATACAAAACAATATTTGTCTGACTTCACTCCATTTGAGAATCTCTTGGTTCATCCATATTGTTGCAGATGGCATTATTCCATTCTATTTTACAGCTGAGTAATGTTCCTTTGTTATATGTTAATGTTCCTTTGTTGTATGCTATATGTTAATGTTCCTTTGTATATCTGTGCCACCTCTTCTTTATCCACTAATCTTTCAGTGGACATCTAGGTTGCTTCCATGTCCTGGCTGTTGTAAACAGTGCTGCAATGAACACTGGGGTGTGTGCATCTTTTGGTTCAAAACTGGGAAAGGAGCATGACAAGGCTATATATTGTCACCCTGCTTATTTAACTTATATGCAGAGTACATCACACAAAATACCAGGCTAGATGAATCACAAGTTGGAATCAAGATTGCTGGGAGAAATATCAACAACCTCAGATATGCAAATGATATCACTCTAATGACAGAAAGTGAAGAGGAGCTAAAGAGCTTCTTGATGAGGGTGAAAGTGGAGAGCGAAAAAATTTGGCTTGAAACTCAACATTAAAAAAAAAAACACTAAGATCATGGCATCTGGTCCCATCACTTCATGGGAAATAGATGGGGAAACAGTGGAAACAGTGTCAGACTTTATTTTGGGGGGCTCCAAAATCACTGCAGATGGTGATTGCAGCCAAGAAATTAAAGGACACTTGCTCCTTGAAAGGAAAGCTATGACAAATCTAGACAGCATATTAAAAAGCAGAGATATCAATTTGCCGACAAAGATCCGTATAGTCAAAGCTGTGGTTTTTCCAGTGGTCATGTATGGATGTGACAGCTGGACCACAGAGAAGGCTGAGCACCAAAAAATTGATGCTTTTGAACTGTGGTGCTGGAGAAGACTCTGGAGAGGCCCTTGGACTGCAAGGAGCTCCAACCAGTCCATCCTAAAGGAAATCAGTCCTGAATATTCATTGGAAGGACTGATGCTGAAGCTGAAGCTCCAATAATTCAGTCACCTGATATAAAGAACTGACTCATTGGAAAGGACCTTGATGCTGGGAAAGATTGAAGGCAAAAGGAGAAGGGAGTGGCAGAGGAAGAGATGGTTAGATAGCATCACTGACTCAATGGACATTAATTTGAGAAAACTCCAGGAGACAGTGGAAGACACGGGAGCCTGGAGTGCTACAGTCCATGGGGTCACAAAAAGTCAGATGCGACTTAGCAACAAAACAACAAATAAACAAATATAGCAATCTTCTTAATTTATGGTTTTCTCTGAGTATATGCCCAGGAATGGATTTGCTGGATCATACAATAGCTCTATTTTTCGTTTTTTTAAGGAACCTCTGTACTGTTCTCCATAGTGGCTTTACCAGTTTACATTCCCACCAACAGTGTGTGGGTGGAGGTTACCTTTTCTCCACATCCTCTCCAGCATTTATTGTTTGTATATGTTTTTTGATGGTAGCCATAGTTTCGACTTGTATTTCTCTAATAATTAGTGATGCTGAGCATCTTCTCATGTGTTTTGGCCATCCGTGTGTCTTCTCTGGAGAAATGGTTATTGAGGATTTCAGCCCATATTTTGATTGGGTTGTTTGCTTTTTGGTTATTGAGCTACATAAGCTGTTTGTCTATTTTGGAGATTAATCCCATGTCAGTTGCTTTGTTTGCAAATATTTTCTCCCATTCTGTGGGTTTTTTTTTTTTCATTTTGTTTATGATTTCCTTTGCTGTGCAAAAACTTTTGAGTTTAATTAGGTCCCATTTGTTTATTTTTGTTTTTATTTTCATTACTCTAGGAGGTGGGTCAAAAAAGATCTTGCTGCGATTTATGTCAGACAGTGTTAGTGTTGGTCATTAATTATAATAAACCACACTGATGCAGAATGCTGATGGTGGAGGAGACTGTGCATGTATGATGGGAGGGGATATGTGGAAATTCTGCACTTTCTGCTCAAGCTTGCTGTGAACCTAAAATTGCTCTAAAAAGTATGTTAATTTTTGAAAACACTGAAAATGTTTCAAATGTCATGAATATGTCTGCCCACAAATCCAAGAAGTTCAACAAACTCCAAGCAATATAAACACACGCCAATAAGAACACCATCAAGGCACAAAACAAAATTTCTGATAAACAAAGAGAAAAAGAAAAGCAGCTCCCTTCTCACAAAAATGCCTGCAGATAGGAGAATGAAGATAAAAATATGACTTATCACCATTAGATTTACCACTAGACACAATACAAGCTGGAAGGCAAGGAGAACTTAAAATGCTAGAAGAAAAATAATCCATCATCCTAAAAGTCTGTATTCAGAAAAAAATTTTTCAAGAATTAAGATGAAATAGAGACATTTGTAAAGAAGCCAAAGCTGGGAGAATTCATCACTAGCAGATCTGCACTATAAGAAATGCTAAAGGAAGTTCTTTAGGCTAAAGAGAAATAGCACCAGATGAAAACTAAGGTCCCCATCAAGGAATAAGTGGAGCCAGAAATAGTAATAAATAAAAGTCAGTGTTAAAAACTTTTCTCAATTCTTAATCTCTTTAAAAGAAAAATGACTATTTAGACCAAAAACGAACAATACTATATTGTGGGAATTAACATATGTAAAAATAAAAATCTTGATTCCAGCTTGTGCTTCTTCCAGCCTCGTGTTTCTCATGATGTATTCTGCATATAAGTTAAATAAGCAGGGTGACAACATACAGCCTTGACATACTCCTTTTCCTATTTGGAACCAGTCTGTTGTTCCATGTCCAGTTCTAACTGTTGCTTCCTGACCTGCATATAGGTTTCTCAAGAGGCAGGTCAGGTTGTCTGGTATTCCCATTTCTTTCAGAATTTTCCACAGTTTATTGTGATCCACACAGTCAAAGGCTTTGGCATACTCAATGAATCAAGATTTTTGGGAGAAATATCAATAACCTCAGATATGCAGATGACACCACCCTTAGGGCAGAAAGTGAAGAGGAACTAAAAAGCCTCTTGATGAAAGTGAAAGAGGAGAGTGAAAAAGTTGGCTTAATGCTCAACATTCAGAAAACAAAGATCATGACATCTGGTCCCATCACTTCATGGGAAATAAATGGGGCAACAGTGGAAACAGTGGCTGACTTTATTTTTGGGGGCTCCAAAATCACTGCAGATGGTGATTGCAGCCATGAAAAGACGCGTACTCCTTGGAAGGAAAGTTATGACCAACCTAGACAGCATATTAAAAAGCAGACAGCATATTCAAAAGCAGAGACATTACTTTGCCAACAAAGGTCCATCTAGTCAAGGCTATGGTTTTTCCAGTGGTCATATATGGATGTGAGAGTTGGACTGTGAAGAAAGCTGAGCACCAAAGAATTGATGCTTTTGAACTGTGGTGTTGGAGAAGACTCTTGAGAGTTCCTTGGAGTGCAAGGATATCCAACCAGTCCATTCTAAGGGAGATCAGTCCTGGGTGTTCATTGGAAGGACTGATGCTAAAGCTGAAGCTCCAATACTTTGGCCACTTCATGCGAAGAGTTGACTCATTGGAAAAGACTCTGATGCTGGGAGGGATTGGGGGCAGGAGGAGAAGGGGACGACAGAGGATGAGATGGCTGGATGGCATCACCGACTCGATGGACATGAGTTTGAGTAAACTCCCGGAGTTGGTGATGGACAGGGAGGCCTGGCGTGCTGCAATTCATGGGGTCGCACAGAGTCGGACATGACTGAGCAACTGAACTGAACTGAACTGAAAAATAAAAATAAATGTCAAAAATAGAACAAAAGAAGATGGAAATTAAAATCTACTGTTGTAAGATCCTTGCATTCTTATACTGCAATTCCTAGAACAATCCTTTAACAAGAACTGTAGATTTTTTTAAAAAACTAGTAGATGAGGTAAAAATAGGATACTAAAAATTCTCAAGAACCCAAAGGAAGCTGAAAAGGAAGAAAGATAATTTTTAAAACACATAGTGGAAAAACAGATACCAAATAGAAAAATGGTACTTGCAATCCAACCGAATCAATAATTATATTAAATGTAAATGAACTAAACACTTCAACTAAAAGAAATTGTCTGACAATAAAAAAAGCAAGACCAACTTATATCCTTTTATAATAAGACACACACTTTATAAGAACACAAAAAGAAGAGGGATAAATTGGGAAATTGAGATTAACATATACGCACAACTACATAAATAAAATTGATATATATGTAGTTTAGTTTTATATAGAGAGAGAGTTTAGTTAACTATATATGGAACTTTTGTTATGTTTTTGACATTTATTTTTATTTTTATATATGTTAACTATAAATATATATAGATAGATAGATGGATAGATAACTAAGAAGTCCCTACTGTATAGCACAGGGAACTCTGCCAAGTTCTGTGTAATGACCTACATGGTAAAAGAATCTAAAAAAGCGTGGATATATGTATATGTATAACAGATCCACTTTGCCTTACAGCAAGCAGAAAGTAACACTTTGTAACTCAACAATACACCAAAAAAGAATTTTTTTTAAGATCTGGGACAATTAAAGTAATGACCGTATATTAGATTAAAATACTGTATTAATGTTAAAATTTCTAATTGCTAACCCTTTTGGGGTGTCATAAGAGGATATTCTTGTTCTTATGAAATGCATGCTGAAACATCAAAGGGATGAAGAATGTATGTAATCTACTCCCAAATCATCCCCCAAAATGGATATAGCTAGAGAGGGGTAGGCAGATTCTGCAAAATATTAAAATTTGATGAATCTGGAAAAACTTTTAAAATAAAACAAATAAAAACACAGATAAGTTTAAAGTGAAAAGATGCATGAATTAAAAGAAACGGTGTACTAATATCAGGTGAAGTAGATTCAAGACAAGGAATACAACTAGAGGAAAGGAGGGAATTTTCATATGAGGAGAGTCAAATAATCAAGAAGACAGAACAATCCCAAATGTGTATGCATCTAATAACAGAGCTTGTAAACACATGAAGCAAAAATAGACAGAAGTAAAGACCTGTGTGTTTCACTGTATGTAAATTACATCTCCATTAAAAACTTACAGGATTTTTTTTTAAGGATAGAATCTCTGACACAGAAATAGGTCTGGGGCTCAAGGTTGAGAACTAACCTGGAGTCAGAGTCCCAGAGGATTGCCCCAGAGCTCTCAAATCCTTCCTGCCTACAGCCAGGGAGGCAGCCTGGCAACTGGCTCAACACAGAGCCACTGGTCACAGAGGAAGGTAAGAAGTCATAACTGTGAGGGAAGAAATGGGCAAGGGCAGAGAGCTGGTCAGAGCTTAACAGCTGCCACTCAGCAGAACACTGCCTAATGTCCTATCTCAGCCCTTTTATTTTCCTCATAATCCTTCCTACAACTTGTAACCGGTGCATTTATCTGTGTGTTCCCTCAGTTGGTGTCTGTCTCTCCCACCAACTGTAAATCCCATTAGGCAGAAACCACATCTGCTTTTCCACCATCTTACCCTATGCCCTGGGCACAGTGGCTGACACAGGAAGGTTCTTGACAGTTACTGGATAGATGCATGAAGAAATGAAGAAATAAAAGGAAGGAGAAAGGAAGACAGGGAAAGAAGCAAAACAGAGAGAGAAACAGGAAATAACTATGTCCTACTCCCCCTAGAAGGGCTAAGGCAGGGTCATGAATAAGGTGAAATCAACATACAAACCCTCGGATCTCCTTTTCCACGCCAAAGTTTCCCAGGAACCCCTGACCAGGCTGCCCTGCTCCCGTTCTTGTCCTAACCCCCAAACCCCTGACCTCAGGAAGACTCTGAGAACCAAGGGTCTCAGCTGAGGTCCTCTGCAGCTCCTCCTCGCAGAACGTCCTCTCTGATTTCAGCATGTCCATCAGACCTACGTCTGCCAGAGCACAGTCTCAGCTCCCCAGGGAAGGAATCGACAGTCCCTAATTTGCTGCCCTCCCCAACCCATCTCCACAATAGGCCATTTCCCAGACAATAGTCATCATCACCGCCTTTGTGCAAGCCCAGTCATCCTGAAATTGAGTCTCTAATCTCCTCAAAGACGTGCACAGGAAATGGAAAATCCATGCCAGTCCCTGCAGGCACACTGGCAGTTGACTCCAAAGCACACAGGGCACCTGCTCCCTGGCATGCAGAGGGGACAGACCGATGATCTGAGACCACCTGGGCAGGGGGAGATCTAACTCCCATAGTCAGCCCTCCAGGGTAGGATCAGCAGCTTCCTGGGGGCTAAGGGTGGCCATGACCCCCCATTAGTATGGCCACTCACAGTGGGGCCTGATCAGCTATGGTCACCCCTGGAAAACCTGGGGACCCCAGAGTTCCAGAGTCCTGTTTATAGGAAGGTCCCCCTGCCTCCTGGCAGATGAAAGGATTTGAAGAACTAGCAATTCTCTGAGAGGAAGGTGGATTATGGATGCTCCCACCCTTAGGAAAAAGCCTTTGAAGGCACAAACCCATCTAGGAGTAGAAGTCCCTCATTTCCATTCCTCAAAGGGCAACCTGAAGATGCTTCTGACTCACGCTTAAAAGACTCTGACTACTGGTCCACAGCTGTGTTAAACATAATCCTAAATATTCTGAAACAATCAGGAAAATATTGTCATGAACTGGGTATCAGACAACACAAAGGATTTTTGTTGTTGTTAATTTTGTTAGGTAAGGCAACACCTTGTTGTTATGTAAGAAGGCAGCCATTTTCTTTAGAAATGTATCCTGCAGGATCATAATGACATGATAGTTAAGATTTGCTTTAGAATATTTTACTACAGAAAAACCACAGGAGGAAAACTATCATAGGGCAGAATCCAGGTTCAGCAAGATGAGATGCTATGATTGATTAATGATGTCTGCCCTAGGCAGGGGAGATGCAGAAAGAGTAGGGAGTGCAAGGAGGACAAGATGCCAGCTACATGTTTGCCATCCTGGCTGGCCTCTTGCCTGTCAGACAAATGTCTACTTTGCCTTTTAGGCCTGCTTCAAAGAAAACTTTAGTTACATATTGATTAACTGGGAGTTAATACGCTCTTAAACAATTCAGTTGCATTTATTTATTCTGTTTCTGCTCTAGGACAAGCCGAAAGTGAGAACCAACAGGGCCTTGGCCTAACAATTGCTATTATTAATTGAATTTTATATGAAAGTACTTTAGTACTTTATATGAAAGTATTTTAGATAAAGCTAAATGATTTCCCCTTTCTTACTTCCCAACAGGAAGTGATATTAATATCAGTAATTTATTGGAGGCACTCCATTGTGCCAGGCAATGAGCCAAATGCTACACACACATCACCTCATTAATCATCCCAACGACCCCATGGGCTAGGACTGTGTTATCCCCATATTTCAAGTCCAAGTTGGAATTATTCACACAAGGTCATACAGAGGATAAACAGTTGAGTCTCTGATGCCAAAGGGAAGGCTGGAACGTTACAGTTTCCCACCTCCCACCGAATGCCTGGACTAGGCTCTTGTAAAGTTTTTAGCCACAAGACAGCTCAGAATTCGTAGATTAGAAGACCAGAGAGAAAAGAGGAGATCAAGTTCCAAAAGACAGCTGCTGAGAGCCAACAATCTGGGGGTAATCTCAGCGCAAAACAAGAAAAAGAAAGAAGAAACGCCATCTTTGAGGGTCTTCCAGTGGAACACCTCTCCTCCTGGTGCTCAGAGCAGCTGCTCAGAAGCCACCAGGGAGGGGCTCCCTGCTGTGAGGGTTCCAGGTGGCTGGGGCTACTTCCCTGGAAACTCAGCCCAGTGTGGGGCCAACATGCTGTGTATCAGCAAAACGATGGCTGAAAACTGGGGGATTCAATCAATGAAATCGAGAAGACAAACTTGGAGCTCCATTAGCGTAATTCTAATTGGGTGTGATCCTTAGTTTGGGGTTTTTTTTAATTTCACAATGGCAATTTGAATGAAAACTTTTGTGGGAGTTTTGTTTTGTTTCTGTAGGTTTTGAATATTTACTAGTGACTAAATATCTTACCTGATGTCCTGTGGGAAGGGTGTGCCATCCACACAAAATGCAAAATTCCAATGTGGGTCTTAAACATCTGGCTCATGCAAAGAATCTGATATTCTAACTGAAAAGATATTTATTTAGAAAGAAGGAAGAGTTGGTTGCTTTTCTATAATTCTCTGTGATTTTCTGCTTCTGTTCCCCTCCACCCTTCTTATAAAAGGACTCCAAGGTTTTCCCAAGAGTCAGTGAGAATTGCTGGTAATAATTGTGGGGGGTGGGGGGCCAATAAGTGAATGTAAAATGAATGAGTTCAGGCTTAAGCAGGTCAGGGATTGCAGCTGAAATATTGGAAATGAGGCTTGAGCTCAAGGGAATTGTCCGTTTGAACTGGCTCAGTGAGTGTGTCCAATTGTGGTATTAGGTACAGTACAGCTAACCTGCTGCATTTAAATGCTGTAGATACCTGCAGTTGTGTGGGTTGTGGTCTTTGTTATCCTTCACTGGCTATATGGTTCCCCGTTAAGAATTTGGGAAAATACTGAACTAGAGAAACAAATGGCTCTGACACTAGAGTTAGTCCCAGAACTATACTCAAGGTCTTAAAAATAAGCCCTCTACACTCCCAAGTTCTACAGACTTCCAAAAATCAAACTTCTCACTTAAAATCTTGGAAATGATAGTCTGAGTCCCTAAATGGCTTAACTGAAAGAAAGCCTCACCATTCCTCGTGTTCTTTCCCCAAGGAGCTCTGAAAATCCCTGAGGGATATTTCCATGTCCCGTGCCCCACGAAGAAATCCCGGTTGTTGTTGAATATTAAGCAGCTATCGCACTTTTGGTCAACTTGTTCCTTCATTTGTGTGTTGCATTTCCATGAATTATTTCTGCTCTCTTAAGGTCCCATCCCAAATTCTCCCCAAGCACAGAAACCAGATTGTAAACCAGATTGCAACATTTAACAAAATTTTGCTGAAGCCTTAGGGGAAGTAAAATGGAATTACAGTGCAGAGGGCTATCTGCCTCCTTGGGCTCCATTGGGCTGCATCATTGGTCCCACCAGCTTCTTTCCACAACAGAACTGTTTGTCTCTGTCTTCCCTACATTAATTAAAATCCTCGCCCTCATCCCAGTCTCCTCCGGGGTCCAGCAAGAGTGGGGGTGGGGTGGGGGTGGGAGAGACCTCAGGTCACTGTTTCCCTAATCTACAGACACGTTAACACAACCCAAAGTGGAGAAACAGTATTAACACCGTCTTGAGGAGCTGCTGAATTCCTCGCTGCTCCCAAAATGCCGTTTCAGAGAAGAATGTTTTGCTTTACAGCTGTTGAAACCAAAAGTCCCAGGAAAGGATTTGTAATAAATTCGGACGTAATTTGCCCTCAAACTTAAACAGAAATCTCCCCTTGCTGAAACAGAAAGCCACTTGTTTTTAAAGCAGAACCTTATCTGCTCATTTCTTGTCATCAGTACTGGAGCCTGCCTTTATCATTTGGAGGTTATCTCCACACAGAGCAGCTGGGAGGGATGGTAGTGCCTCAACTATCCTCTGTTTCTGTGGTCTGTCCTTCACACCTAAGTCTCCCCAAGGGGGACATCCTGTATGTGTGCCCCTGTGCTGCAGAAATGGCTCTTTAGGTGATGTTATCCTGCTGGGTCCAGGGGCCCAGGAGGAACAAACAGTTTTGGATCCGGCTGGTCACACAAACTTAAGAAAAGTCTTTGAGTGCTAAAAGCAGCACGTGTGGTCTAAGGGGAAACAGAAGCAGTGAAACTGTGACAAAAGGAAGAACAATGCAACAGACTAGCCCCCAGGGAAAGAAGAGCGCCAAGGCAAAGCTCCTGACAGCACCCCAAAGCCAGCATCTTTTTAGCCTCTTCTCTGTGTTGTGGTATTGCGGTATGCTCACAGGGGACCTGGGCTTGTTGTTCCTCTAGGGTAAAGTTTGAGTTTGTCCTTTTTAAAACATTTCATATTCTTTGCTCTGATGTGTCTTAATCTATACTTTTCAAACTAGGCCATATTCTTTCCTTCCCTGGGGATATATAGCAGTGTGCTAAAGGGTACAGGAAGTCACAGAATACTACACACATCTGTGGCATGTGGATCTAACTAAAAAATGGCTGGAGGTGCCATTTTGAATTTTTGTACTTTTCCATGTCTTTTTCACAAGGCAAAGTCAGCAACCTCCTGCTTTTCCATTTCATATAATTTAATGTTTTTTCATGACAGCTTGGAGACTTTTTTAAATGTTTAATCAAAGTGATGCATTTGAACATAGTTTTAAAATCAAATCATACAAAAAGCTTCTCATGAAAAACCATAATGCCTTCCCCTATTCCACCCAATCCCCAGCCTAACTCCCTAGACATAGTGATTTATATCTCTTTATAACTCTCGCAGCTGTTTTTTCTACTAGCTCCCTCCATGTGTCTAAATAATATGTTTAAACTGCTATTTATTGATCCCTCATTTTCAGACATTCTCTATTTATTTTCAATTAAGATGGATGTGGGCTTGGCTTCTTTATGCCTCCAAACTGCATGGCTCCCTCCAGCCATTTCACTATTTTTAGTTAAATTGTGTTGTAAAATAGACATTTGCCGTTTAGTGGCAACCTAACCTTCATTCTTCCCTCTTTTAACTACATCTTGATTTCCATTTGGGAACCCACTGTTCCCCTACCAAGTCACCACTTTCCTTGGAAACGGACACAATCTCTGGCTACAGGGTTGGGCCCCGTCTTGTTGAATCCCATCCCCCAGGCTATAGTGACTGGTCAAGAAAAGGCATGCAAACCGGCATTGACCAATAAGAAGTTTTCTGGAGGAAACTGGGGTAGAATTTTCATGTTTTTCTGCAGAAGCCCCTAGAGAAATATTCTCTTCCTGATGGACTGAATCCTAGCAACCCCTAGAAAATACTGGAAGCTACCTTGCTCCCATGAGGAAAGCCATAATACTTTGAATAGCTATTGCCAAAGGAAGTGATGGAAGTTAAAGATTTTAGATGGCCCCTGCATCAAGCCTTATCTGGAGCCTAAATTGACTTCAAAATTGTCTATCATGTGAGCAAAACACTGTAATTCCCTTTACGGCTTAAGCCACTTTGAGTTTTCCTTTACTTGTAAAGGAAAGTCTTCTCATTAATGTAAGTGTTTGCATCATTATCACACATAAAATTATTTGTGGTTTTACTGCAGAGCTGAATAGTGTACAATTACATATCTTTTCATGACAGGCTTTTGGGTGGTTTTAAAAAATTAATTGTTATTTCCATTTGCAGAATTTTCCATATGTATATCCTTAATTCTTCCCCCATATCCATCTCCACAACTTTCTCCTCCACTCACAGCTGGTGGCTCTGTCTGCTGTCAGCCTGTACTTTCTCTTAAGTGTTCTCCAGAGTTGAATCCCCTATTTCCTGGATTCCATGATGTCCCCTCCTTTGAACTACTCAGGATTGCTGAGATATTTTCTCCACGGTTTCTATGAAAGAGTTTCAAGTAGGCAAATTGTCTATGAATACATGAAGATGTCTTAATTCTGCCCTCACACTGGACTGATAGCCTGGCAAGGTATAAAGTTTCTGGCTGAAAATTATATTCCCATGAGATTTTTGATGCTATTGTTCAGTCGCTTTCTGGTACCCAATGTTGCTACTCAGAATTCTGATATCATTCTGATTCTAGCCCTTTGTGTATGACTTCTTTTGCACTGTTTTTTTGTTTTTGTTTTTGTTTTGGAAGCTTTTAGGGGAATCTCCTAATTCCAGGTTCTAAAACCTCTCTAAAAGAAATCAGTCCTGAATATTCATTGGAAGGACTGATGCTGAAGCTGAAACGCCAATACTTTGGCCACCTGATGTAAAGAACTGACTCAATGGGAAAGACCCTGATACTGGGAAAGACTGAAGGCAGGAGGAGAAGGGGACAACAGAGGATGAGATGGTTGGATGACATCACTGACTCAATGGACACGAGTTTGAGCAAGCTCCGGGATTTGGTGATGGACAGGGAGGGCTGGCATGCTGCAGTCCATGTGGTCACAAAGAGTCACACACGACTGAGCAACTGAACTGAACTGAAAACCTCTCTATGGTGTGCTTTAACTGAGGTCTTTTCTCCCTCATTCTGATTCCTGTTTATGATAGGGGCCTTTTTAATTAGGAGCCTGGTATCCTTCATTTGGAAAATTTTTTCATAGATTTTTTTCCTCTGTTTCTTCCGTTTTTTTCTCTTCTTTCTTCCTGGAAACTTCTTAGTCAGATATGAAATTTCTAGGGTTTATTCTCTATGTCTCTTTTCACCATTCTCAATGTTTTTCTGCCCTTTATTTTTTTTTTCTGCTTTTTGTCATGTTTCCTTGACTTAGTGTTCCACCCATTTTTATTTGAACTACAATTTTTATTCTCATGAGATCTTTATAAGATCTTGTCCTTGTTTCATAGATGCGATACCTTCTCATTGCTCTCTGAAAATACACATTAGGGCTGAGTTGGTGGCTCTTTTGGAAGTTTTCTTCTGTTTGCTGTATTATCTTTGTCGCTCCCAGATTCCTTTATTCAGTTTTGATTTTTACTTAGATTTCTCTCTTTCAGGATGAAGCCTCTCCTTATTTGTCATTTGATTGTCTGTGTTTAAGAACTGGCTTAAAATTCAGAGATCTGGGCAAGATTGATGCATAGTGGGCTTATATAAAGGTAATGAGGAAAGAAATAAGCCATTGTTTGTGTGGTTTCCCCAAAAATCAGTGTGTGGAGGTCTCCAGGGCAATTCACTTTCTCCAGAGAAAAACCTTCTTTCCTACTTGGGGGTCAAGGTGGTCTTCATACTAAGCAGAGAGTGGTGAGGCTGATGGTACGATTATCTCATCTGTAGATATTCAGCTGACTTTGCTGAATCTCAGTTCCAAATTTCATGGATTCACTTTCTCCAGACTAAACTCCCAGTATTCTTTATAGGGTAGAAGGGATGAGAAGGTATCTGTCTGCTGGCATTATATACACAAAAATGGGAACTAGGGCTCAGGAAGGGGAGTCAATGATTCATTCCACATTGAATCCTCAACGAATTTCCCAAATTCTAGATTGCATGACTTTGGTTTCATTCTCCTTATGTCATTTCATAGTACAATCATTTAAAAATTATAAAATCAAATGGGATCATAGATCAAAATAGGAAGCCTAGAGCATTAGTTTGAAATTAGTGAACTATTCCAGCCAGATAATAAGGAAAATTCAGAACCCCAAAGCATCAAGCATTGTGGTAACCTTGTTCTAGCCTCTGAAGCTCCCCATGAAGATTTGAGGGTGAAGAAGATGCTACCACAATGTAGTAGCAATTGGAGAGGAAAGTGCAGGATGCCTTAAAGCTTGTTTTAAATATGAGTGTTAGTGTTGTGGACTGTAACTGAGCCTAAAGTTTAGCATCTCTGTTTCAGGAAAACCTGGAGCAATGACTGTGTGAAACCACCACTTCTGGAGTGACACTTTAAATACAATGTACAATCTATTAGGAAAGCTAAATTTAATCATCGGAGAAGGCAATGGCACCCCACTCCAGTACTCTTGCCTGGAAAATCCCATGGACGGAGGAGCCTGGTGGGCTGCAGTCCATGGAGTCGCTGAGTCGGACACGACTGAATAGTGAAAACACCAAATACCAAATGCTGGTGGGGATTTCTCACACATTGCCTGTGAGCATGTAAATGGCACAGCCACCACAGAAAATAGTTCGGCAGCCTTTTAAAGCTCTAAACATACACTTACCATGTGACCCAGCAATCACGCTCCTGGACAGCTGTCTCAGAAAAAGGAAATTCTGGCCCACATAAAAGCCTGTATTTGACTGTTCGTAGTATGTTTCTTTGTAAGAGCCAAAGGCTGGACCCACCCAAAATGCCCTACAATCAGTTCATGGTTAAACAAACCACAGTAAGTCTATGCCATGGAATACTACTCAGCAATCCAAAAGAAAGGGAACACCCTGTCAACACCCAAAACAACCTGGGTGGATCTTGAGGACATTACGCTGAGTGAGAAGAAAAGCCATCACAAAAGGTCACATACTGTGTGATTCCACTTGTGCAAAATTCTCAAATAAAAAACTTACAGAGGAGGACAGATTAGTAGTTGCTAGGTGTTGGGGATGGAGAGAGGTATGGGCAGGACAGTGGATAGGACCAGAAAGGGAGAGCACAAAGGATCCTCGTGGTGATGCGACAGTTCTATGTCATGATTGCGGCTGTGGGTGTATGAATAACACATGTGATCAAATTGCATAGAACTAACTACACACGCATAAGTGAGGGCATGTAAAACTGGTAAACTCTCAATAAGGTCTGTGCATTGTAACAGTGGCTTTCTGGTTTTGATAATGAACTGTATATATAGTTATAAAGATGTTATTTTTGAGAGAAACTGAATGAAGAATCCAAGGGTTCTCTAAATGCTATTTTTGCAATTTCTGTGAATCTATAACAATTTCAAAATAAATAAAATAAAATAATGAGCCAAGATTCAATGTCCAGAAAAGATGGTGGAATAGAGAAGGATGCTTCTTTAATGTCTAACGAAATAGGAGAGAAGAACCCTTTCTTACAAAAAATAAACAAAAATTCCCAATGTCCATACCAGCACAGTTTACAGTAGCCAAGATATGGAAACAATCTAAATGTCCATTGGCAGATGAACGGATAAAAAACATGCGGTAGGTGTGCTCAGTCCCTGCAGTCACGTCTGATTTTTTTGTGACCCTATGGACCATAGCCCACCAGGCTCTTCTGTCTATTGGGATTTTCCCAGAAAGAATACTGGAGTAGGTTGCCAAGCCTTCCTCCAGGGGATCTTCTCAACTCAGGGATCTGGGTAAATTTACCATCCGTTTATCTGGGTAAATGGTGAATTTTATGTTATGTATATTTTACCACATTTTTGTTAAATCACCTTGGAAGGAAAACCCATGTGATGAGGGATGGGGCCAAACTATAGATATGATTGAAGGTTTCTGTCAAAAGAGGAAACCAAGCTAGGAAAAAAAAAAAATACCCTTACAGACTGAACTGAAAAGTAAAGCATTTTAATGTGTTCAGAAAGGCACGTTTGAGCAACCCATCAGGAGACCAAGGGAAAGTGGGGTCTTTACCTTACAGTCACGTGACTGAGCAGATGTTGATGTTTAGGGCCTTTTATTGATCTTTGTTCGCAGTGTTTATAACGATGACGCCTGTAAGATGTTCAATGCAAATTTCCTGACGTGAAATAGCTGGTTAAGAAAATGTTAACAAGATAATACGAGCTTCTGAGAAAACCACGGTATCAACCGGAGAAAGTGAACAGATGGAGGTAAACTTCTGCAAAATTGCAGAAGTGGCAAGAGCGGTCGCAGACACATCCTGGCTGAGGCAGAGCCTCAGCCACAGTAACGCTTCCCCTCAACGGCTCTGCTTCTTGATTCCCGTCGTGTTCTCAACGGGGAAGCAAAATGGGTACATTTTGTAATAAGGACTCGTTTGAACACTTACCTTGTAGAAAGTGCCTTGAAAAGCCTGTTCTCCCTCACTAATGCATGCCAGTTTTGCAAGGAGAGCTGATGGCCAGAGTTTCTGAGACACCAAAACCTGGTGTGGAAATATCGATGAGCTGAATGAATTTGTCTTTCGCCTTCATGACAAAGTGACTCGCAAAAACTAGCTTATTGAGCAAGTTTCTTTTTTTCAAGGTTGAACCTACTCAATCAAAATCTGTAAGGCCAAACTGTGGAGGTACTCTATTAATAATCACACCAAGGCCTGGTATTAATTATGGAGACGCCCAGGACTTTAGGCAAACTGGCCCTCCAAGTTGCTGACATAGCTTTAGGGCAAAGTAATCAAAATGCCCCAACATCTGCAAAAAAGCTTGATCTGTTTTTTTCTTCCTTCCGTAGGTCATTGCCCTAGTAAGTGAGGCTGAACTTCTGCTTCCAGAAAGATAGTGTAGACATGCTTTTCCCTATTCCTCCTGCTCAGTATCGGGGAAGGCAATGGCACCCCACTCTAGTACTCTTGCCTGGAAAATCCCATGGATGGAGGAGCCTGGTAGGAGTATAGCTGAAAACCTGGACATTATATACAAAATAAACATAAGACTCTGAAAGGTGAAGAGATGATGACAGGCTGACTAGGGTCTTTAGGACCCCAGGAATGACTCAGGTGAGCTCCCCAGATCTTCTTTTTGCCTCATAACCCACTGGCTGCTGGAGAAGCTGGCAGCCTGAGAATGTCCATGGATGCAGACAGAAAAAGCCTCGAGAAAAGTCTGCTCCCTCTAGCCAAAGGACCAAGAAAGGGCAGCCTAGCAAGACAGAAAGCTACTAGAGAATAACTGCCCTACTCCAACCAAACATCAAAGAAAAACTTTAGCCCCGTTCCCATCCCCACCAGCAAAGGCTAAGTGAGAAACCTGGACTTTCATCCTCATCAAATGATAATGAGGTGTTCAGCCCTCCCCCATCCCCCTCTGGGTGGCATCAGAAAAGATCAACTGGGGAACTGGGACCTTCACCCCTGCCAAGTGGTAATGAGGCTTCTCTGTGCTGTGTCAGTAGAGATAATAGGGCCAGCCAGGACTTTTGCTCCGACCCAGCAGTACCAGGGTGCTCCTCACGCTTCCAGCAGAGGTGGTATCAGGCCTAAGAAGAGTCAAAAAACTTTCACCACCATCCAGAATTACTAATAATGAGGCCTCTCTACCACCATTGCCGCCACCACCATGAACATCACCACCACCCCCTATTACGTCAGTGGAAGCCATGTGCGGAGCAGAAATGAGGCACTTCTGCCTCTTCCAACCAGAGGGTATCAATAAAGGCTTTACAGAGAGCCTGAACTCCCACTCCCACACCATGGTAACAAGCAGTCCTTCCCCCACTATGGTGTCAAGGGACATTGAATGGGGAACCTGAGCTTCGATCGCCACCCAACAATAGCAATACAGAACTCTTCTTCTCCCATGAGAGCTGTGTCAGATGAAGCCAGATAAAACAGATGACTGAAATAAGATACAGAGTCTCATCACAACATACCCAAAATATCCAGGTTTCAATTAAAAAAAAAAATCACTCATCACACCGAGAATCAGGGAAATTGCAACTTGAATGAGAAAGACGATCAACAGATACCAACATGGAGATAACAGCTGTTAGAATTACCTGAAAAGGATTTAATAGCAGCCATCACCATAAAAATGTTTCAAATGTTTCAACAATCACAAACACATTTGAAACAAACTTTGTTAAAAAAAAAAAAAATTCAGCAACAGAACATATAAAGAAGAACCAAATAGAAATGTTAGAATTGAAAAATACAATAACTGAAAATCTTAAATTCAATGGATTGGTTCAATAGTGGAATGAAGAGAACAGAAGAAAGAGCTAGTGAACTGGCAGAATAGAAATTACCAAATCTGAATAAGAGGGGAAATAGACCCCTCAGTGAACTATGGAACTGTAATAGAAGATCTAACTTTCATGTTATTAGAGTTCTAGAGGGCGAGAAAAAAGAGGGTAGGCTGAAAAAAATATTCAAAGAAGTAACGGTTGAAAATTTCCTTAATTTGACAAAAGACACAAACCTACAAATTTAAGAAGCTGCAACCTCAAACAGGAAAAGCCCAAAGAAATTCACACCGAGACACACTATAGTCAAATTTATGTAAACTAAAGACACACATAAAAAAAAAAAACACTTGAAAGCAGAGAAAAGCAAAACCTTATCTTTAGAGGGAAAGAAATTTGAATGACGGTGATTTCTCATCAGAAACCATAGATGCCAGAAGGATGTGGCACAATTTTTCAAGCTAGAAGAAAGAAACTATCAAACTAGGAACATACATTCAGCAAAAATATCCTTCAGAAATGAAGATATCAAGATATTATTAGAGGAAAGAAAACTAAGAAATATTTTAGCTAACAAATATACCATAAAAGAATGACTTGCATATTAGACAATAAGGAAATACAGAAATGGAACAATAAAATAATGAATTTTGGAACATCAGGGGGGAAAAAAGCAATGAAAAGAGCAAAAATACAGCCAAATAGACATTCCTCCTCTTGAGTTTTCTAAGTTACATTTAATGGTGAAGTGAAAGCCATACAGTGATTCTCACCGTATGTGGAGCAAACTTTCCAGACAATTATATTATATATGGGGGAAAGTGGAGGGATACAAAGGGAATTATCACTCCCTTATGCATCACTCAAACTGACAGATGTTGACACCAGTAGACTGTGATAAGCTATGTATATATAATGTAATACCTAGAAGCCACCACTTCAAAAAAAAGTATACAAAGATACACACTCAAAACAGCAGAGCCAATTCAAAATGAATTCTTATAAAATATTCAGGTAACCCACAGGAGGTCAGGAACAAGAAAACAAGGAAACCAAAAAACCAAGAGAGCATGAACAGAAAAGGAAAATAAATAAATATAACGGTAGACTTAAGCCCGAACATAATAATTATATTAGCTATAAATTATCTAAATATACTAAAGAAAAAAATGGATCAGCAAGATGAGTTAAAAAATGATTCAACTATATGGTATCTACAGGAAACTCACTTCAAAAATAACGAAAACTGGAAAAAAAACAAAATGTTCAATAATTAATGAATGATTAAACAAACTGGTATGTTCATACCATGACTGTGCTAAAAAGGAATAAACTATTAATACAAGCAACAATTTGGATAGATCTCAAGGACATTATCTAAGTTAAAAGAGTCGATCTCAAAAGTCTCATACTGGAAGATGCCATTTATATAACATTCTTGCCACTAAATGGAGAAGGAAATGGCACCCCACTCCAGTACTTTTGCCTGGAAAATCCCATGGACGGAGGAGCCTGGTAGGCTGCAGTTCATGGGGTCGCAAAGAGTCGGACATGACTGAGCGACTTCCCTTTCAATTTTCACTTTCATGCATTGGAGAAGGATATGGCAACCCACTCCAGTGTTCTTACCTGGAGAATTCCAGGGACGGGGGAGCCTGGTGGGCTGCCGTCTATGGGGTCGCACAGAGTCAGACACGACTGAAGTGACTTAGCAGCAGCAGCAGCAGCAGCTTGCCATTAAAAAATTATGAAGATGGAGGATAAGTCAGTGATTTCCAGATGGTAGAGATGGTCACATATAGGACAAGATTAAAGGGGTAGCATGATAGAGATCTTTTGTGGTGATGGAGTAGGTCTGTATCTGGATAGTGGTAATGGTTACACAAAGCTATTTACGTGACAAAAATTACATAGTGCTATATACACACTTTCTATCAATGTAAATATCAAAACCAGTAATGTGTAAACTGTGGGGGAACTGGGTAAAGGATCCACTAGACCTCTCTATACCACCTTTGCAACTTTCTGTGAATTTTAACTGTTCAAAATAAAAAGTGCTTTTTAAACATAAATAATACTGATGGTGAGTGGATCTGGGAACTTTTCAGACTGCTATATGAATCTATTAATTGACTTCTTTGCAAGATACACCCGTGGATATTTCTATGCTTGGTAACCTGAAAATCTTGCCCAAGACACCTCTTTGGCAAAATTCTAGGCATATTTCCTCCGTGCTTATGCTGACATAGCTTATAAAGCAATAAAAAACATAAACTGTTGCCATTTGTGTCCCTGTATCTAGGCAAGCCTGAGTGCATATTGTGAGACCAAGGGAGAGAAAATAAATGACTTGAATCCTTAAATTGATGGAGAGTGTAGATTCATTATCTGTGATATCTATTGGTGGCATCACAAATACCATAAATACAATTGTGATCCGCTGTCCATATTCCTAAGTGGAAAGAAATGCTAAATTTCTGCATCAGCTTATTTAAAATAAATATTTCTTCCCAATTCTTATCCTAAGTTACACATACCCGAGTATTCTTTTAACTGCCTTCCCAAGTTTTGATTTGTTCCTATTTTTCATTCCTGTTCAGTTCAAAATATTTTTCTATTTCCATTGTGATTTCCTCTTTGACCTGAGGGTTATGTAGAAGAGTATTGCTTTGCATCTCCTTCAAGCCCCCACACCCTCCCTATATCCCTTGCAAATGTGCTTTAGAGGTGAAGCTCTGCAAAGCTTGGAGATAATGGAGCTCCCCTGGCAAAGCTGACTGGGAGTGCACGGAAGGTTGTCGGAGCCCTTGCTGCTGCAGCCCAGACGAAGGGTTTAACGTGCAGATTTTATTGCTTTAAAATGTATCATTTTTAAAAAAGAGCAATAACACAAGCTCAAGCTTCAAAGATGCCGTGGTTGCCTGGAGGAAACCTGGGGCTTAGGCAAAGACTGTGAGGCCAGGAGAGGGGTGCCCACGGTTGATCGACCCCTCAAACGGCTGCCTGCCAAGCTTCGTCCTTCTGCTTTCCTTCCAGGTGAGAGGAGCCCCTGAAGACTACCAGGGACAGGGCTGGAAACTTCTAGCTGAGCAGGACCTGTGGCAAGTCCCAATCAAGCTGCCCTACATCCTCTAAAATCAAAGCGACACCTGGGGAGGCAGGAGAAGCATGGGAAGTCGGGCAGAGGAGACCACTGTGGATGCCAAAACAGTCTGCAAGACTGACTGTGGTCACACCAGATTGAGAGAGTTTGTCTCCAATCTGGAAATTCAGGGTGTACTCCTCAAGCTTCAGTTGGGTTTCGCAAGATGGATAATGGCTAGAAATTAAATTCAGTGGGATTTACTTCCATGACTCAACTTGTGTGACAGTGAGTGACACCTCAACTTTCTAGTCCTCGATTTCCCTATATGTGCAGAGAAGAGGTTAAAACAATGCTACAAAGTCCATGATGCAAACTGCTGAGTAAGTGGCACAGCCCCTCTGAGCCTCGGTTCATTCAGATACACATGCAAGATGATGATGCCTGTCTGTGCCCAGGATCGCTGCAATGAACTGGTGATAGTGAGCAAGGGAAACTGTGTCTCCAGGCACCAACTGAGATGCAACGTGTTTTCCAAGCCACCCCAGCCTAAGAGGTAGGAATAAGCTCACAAGAACAGTGGTAAGTTGGTGTTTCTTGGTTCTGCCCTCCACCCACTCTAGGAGAACTCCACACTCACACTCATACCCAACCTCACTTAAATTCTCTTGCAGGCTTCTAGGATCTCCCAGGAGCATCTCACATATAGTCAGGTGACCATGTGGCCTCAGCTACATTATGACTCATTGAAATGATGCCCCCTATTACTGGCAACCCTGCACATGACAGAGGTGTCACCCACACCCTCCCAGGGCATTGTACCACCCTGTGGGCACCCACTGTCTGTTCTGAGGATAGCAGTGCCCAGGGCATCACTCCTGCATGGAGCATGGGGTGTAGACTCCCCTGCCAGGGTGCAAAATTTAGGGCCCAGCTCACTTTCAGGCTTGTGCAGAGGCTGACCATGCTCTTTCATAAGACCCACCATGATCGCCTCCTTAAATTGTACTTCCTAGGTGCCTTGCTTGTGCTGCTTTAGTCCCAGTCTTGCCCATCGTAGACAAATATTTTGGCCAACGGGGTCAATACCCTGAATGCTCCGCATCTCACAGCAAAAATGGATGCAATGATAACTCTCAGGAAACTGGACATCAGTGATTGACTGTAAGAAGTAAGCTTTGATAGCACAGAGAACTATATTCAATGTCCTGTGATAAATGATGATGAAAAAGAATTAAAAAGAATGCATATATGTGTATAACTGAATCACTTTGCTTTACAGAAGAAATTAACACAACATTGTGAATCAACTATGCTTCAATGTAAGAAAAAAGAAAATTAAAACAAGTAACCCCCAGAAGTCACTTTTGTAATGATGCCACAACCCCACCCCTAGCTGATGGGCCAGGGGAGATACCTGACCAAGCAAAACCAGTCAGATCTCTCTCCTGAGAATTTGGAATGAGGATTGTCAAGTGCCTGTTGGTTTCTGCAGGTGGCTGGAACTGTGCACATAAACTTTGGGTCTGGGAGGTGTCCTGTTGCTCTCTAGGTATGAAGAAGCAGAGGAAGGTAATGTGCAGAGAGATGAGAAAGGAATAGAAATGAGAAATGGGGGAGCACCTCATTCTTGGTCCTCTGGGCTCAAATGCATTCCTACTTTTGGTCTCCAGGAGATGCCCTTTGGCTTTACAAAACAGTCTCCTTTTCCACCCAAGCCAGCTTGAACGGGGCTTCTATTACCTGCAGTCTAAGAAAGGAGAGAAATTGAGGGTTTCTCTCTCTTATTTCACCCTCCTTGCCCCAGGACTTGAGCTAGGTCTGGGGGCTGTGCTGGGAACTCCTCTAAGAGAAGATGCTCCTGAGCTCAGACTTCCCCACCCAGCCTGTGGTCTCACACTGGTTTTACCATCTTGTCCTTCTTCTCTTAAGGTGAGTTTTCCCTGGAGGCTCTTGGGCATTTGCGTAAGTAGATCCCCAAACCTCTCTCTTTCTTTCTTTCCTACTTGCAGTCCCAAGCGGGTCTGAATCCCAGGGTGGAGACCACAGTTTATGCACTAGCAGGGCGTAGCCACTGTGCTCCCAGGTTTGAATGCATTCTCTGAGTGGCCTCACCCATTAGAATTCTAGGCAGAGTGCAGAGTGCCTTTCCCACTGATGAAATTACCCACTTAAACAGCTGCCTGTCTGCCTGATGGCATGTTGGTGGAATTCCAACAGGCCTCCAAGCTGCTCTGAGGGGACCAACAGGCAGGACACCAGGTACCAAACATTCACTTAGAGGAAGGCAGGCTCCCAGCCCAGGCTCCTCCCATCCAGTCTGGGTGAGAAATAAAAGAGGGAGGACAGGAAAGGGGCAAGGAAAAGTGGCTTTCCCTTCCCCAGCACCTGGTCTCCCCTAGCTCCCTCACACACCCCACCCCCTGCAAACCAGCAGCCCTTTCCCATGCAGGGCTGGAGAAATGGTGAAAGGAACTGTTACCCAAGCATTTTGATTCTCTGTGGCAACTAACAAATCACCCCCATAGTTAAGGATCCAAGACATCAGCCACTTCATCAGGGTTGATGCTGAGGACTGACTGGACTCAGCCGGGTGGTTCTTCTGCTCATGTAAAGTGTTCATCTGGGGACCAGGCTGGGCAGGGACATGTGAGCTGGCTTATTCACGTTTCTTGTGCAGTGACTGGAAGGCTGGGGTTCTTGTCCCTTTCTGTGAAGTCTCTAGTGTTTTCTTCCATGTAGCCTTTTCACATGGTCTCTCCAGCATGGTCCTCAGTTCAGGACTCCAAAAAGCAGAAAAGGAGAAACTTCAGAACTTCCTAAGGCTTGAGTCAAGATGAGGTACAGCATCCTTCTCTGCATCCTTTTTGTTAGGTGAGTCACAGGCCAGCCCTGACTGCATGCAGGATGGTACTTGCAAGGGCACAAGTACCAAGTGCAAGTATTAGGTGTCATCTTTGGAGACTAGCTGACCTTCCAAGAAGAAAGAAACCCATGATTTGACCTTTGGAGTTTACAGGCCATCTTAAGGGACAAAGACTTATGCAAACACTCAAATATGGCTGCCCTGTCATCCCATGCACCTGTTCAGTGGGAACACTCACTGAGATGCCTTCACACACAGAATAACATTCACATACATTCTCACCTTCACACTGTTAGGGCCACGTGCACACACACACACACACCCCCCACACACACACACACATGCCCGCATCATATGTTCTAAACATCCCTATCCAACCTCTCACTTGTGGGCCTTCAGTTAAGATAGAGATGATACTGTATGTACTCAGATTCCCAGGTAGAGGAGCAAACACATTTTGTAACAGACTCAAGGTTCAGAGATCCAGATGGTAGGATGGGTAACAAGATAAACTCAGGTCAGGATAGATATAGAACGGCCATATAATTTCTCTGCAAACATGTCATACTTGAGAGTTTAAAATGAGCATACTAACAAAAAGACGGGTTGCTGGGATTTGTCACCCTAGAGATGTATGAAGTCCTGAATGTGGATTGAAAATATCGATTTCACAAGCACAGGGGAGGCTGAATGTAGGAGAACCCACATCCATGACATCCATTCAGGTACCTATTCTGGTCAGGAGGCTCCATTTTTACTTTAGAAATGTCCCATCTGCTCTGTCAACATATGAATATCTTAGAAAATCTGTATGTGGGGATTCTTGTCAGCGGACACAACCTCGAACTTCCTGCTGCCCCTTCTTTATCACAACTTTGCTGAGAGAAAGGATATTCATGGTGGACTGCCTGAGAGACAAATTGTTCATTTGTTCTTTTAGCTAATCTAAATTCTACCCTTGGGTAAAATTCAGCGTAGTCCATCAGAAAGCCAGGTACATAGCTTAAACTACTTGCTCCAGCCTGCCTCTCCTATCCTCTCTTACTCCTCCCCCGGATCAGTTTTTTAAATTGGTGCTAGGACTTTGGAATTTTTTCTTTAGTTTGCTTTGGAGCATTAGCATGCTACTGCATTGAATGTGGGGGTATGACCTGAAAATGGACCATCACAATACCCTACTTATGAAGATCCAAGGAGAAATTTTCAGATATCAGTATTAGAAAAAATTGGGATTCGGGAATTCCCTGGCAGTCCAGTGGTTAGGACTCCTGCACTTTTACTACCAAGGGCCCAGGTTCAATCCCTTGTCAGGGAACTAAGATCCCTCAAGCTGTGTGGCACAGCAAAAAAAAAAAAAAAAAAAAAAGAAAACTTTTTTTAAAAGTTAGGATTCTCCTAAGCAACTGGTTTATTTCAAATTTATGGGCACTGTAAATTTCTTAACAGTTTACATTGTAAGCATTTTAACAGTTTGGCTTCCCCTTTTTGCCTTGTTTGCTGGGAAACTCAAAGTGAAATTTACAACCCACCTTCAGCAGCTACACAGAATCGCATGATATATATTTCTGGATATTTCATGGTATTTATGTCACCTTACCCCAGGTGTCATGAGCATCATAGTTGATGCCCCAATGTTAATTCAAGCCCATATGATTAGTAAAAGCCAGGCAAGAAAATTCTCTTCCCCTTATCCATGATTTGTTAAGGAGTGGGTGGGGGACATAGGTCCAGGCAATAAGAAAGAAAGAGCAAGTATGCCTGGGGGACCTGGGAACACTTTCCACTCTTTTAAGAAGTGATGATCTTTCTTCTTCCTCTGGACATCATGATGTCTGGGTATGATCCCTAGTAGTGCTACCTGTCTGAAGATTAAGGAAAAGAAGATAACAGAAAAGAGACAGAAGGAATATAGGTCTCTGGGTCACCCTCTCTGGACTTCCTGTTATGTAAAGCAATAAACAGGGTCACTGTTTAAAACTTGAGCCGAAATCAGCCTAAATGCCACATTCTGCCTTTGTTCTTTACTCACCTCGTTTCACCTGTGAAGTTAGTTCTCTCAGCTCATTTTCTATCATTCTACATTGCGAGTATTTTTGCAGGTCACTGCAAGACACCTGGATGTTCCATAATATGATCAGTGATTTGGCACAACTGCTGAGAGGGTTAGTGTGGTCAGCAGCTGCTCAAACACAGCTAGAGTTGATCATCCAACGAACAAGCATTTATTAAGTACCCACTGTTTGCCAGGCTTGTGCCTGACACTGAGGCCACATCAGTGAACAAACTAAATATGCTCTCTCCTCTAGGACAGAGGGGTAGATAGGACATGAGTGAAAGGAAACAAACCAATTTCAGATAGTGAAAAGTGAAGATAAGCAGGGTCAAGGGAGAAAGACGAGGTAATGCAGTTCCTTTAGATGGGACAGTTGGGGAAGGACTTTTTGAGGAAGATGTTTGACCTGAAATGTGAAAGCAAAGAAGGAGGCGACTAGGAGACTCTCTGGAGAAGAATCATTCTAGGTGATGGGACAGCAAGTGCAAAGGCCCCTGGTGGAACTAGTTTAATAAGATGGAATGTGTGTGTGTGCGTGCTCAGTAGCTCAATCGTGTCCAGCTCTTTGCCACTCCATGGACTGTAGCCCATCAGGCTCCTCTGTTCACGAAAATTTCCAGGCAGCAATACTGGAGAGGAGTGCCATTTCCTATTTCAGGGAATCTTCCTGACCCAGGGATCAAACCCGTGTCTTTTGAGTCTCAAGGATTGGATTCTTTTGCCACTGTGCCACCTGGGAAGCCCATAAGTCTGTTGTTCAGTCGCTAAGTTATGTCTGACTCTTTGTAACCCTACGGACTACAGCACACCAGGCTCCTCTGTCCTCCACTATCTCCCAAAGTTTTCTCAGATTCATGGCCATTGAGTCGGTGATGCTATCTAACCATCTCGTCCTCTGCTCCCCACCCCCACCCTGCCTTTTCCTTTTGTCTTCAATTTTTCCCAGCATCAGGGTCAGGATCGGCAAAGAGCTGACTTATGAGAAAAGACCCTGATGCTGGGAAAGACTAAAGTTAGAACAGTGTTTTTCAAATGAGGGTCCAAAACTTATTGGTGGGTTGCAAAACTGATTGAGTCAAAATGGGTATTTTTCAAATGAAATAAAATGGAACAGAATAGACTAAAAATACCAAAGAGCATTGCACCTAGTAAGGATTAACATGTTGTTTTTGTTACATTTTTGCTTTATAGAATGGTGATTCACTGGACAGAATATAAAATGAATTTCTTACTGTGAATTGTGGTTTGAGAAATAAAAGGAAACCCACTGAGAGGGAAGAACAGAAGAAAAACCAGTGGCAGCGGCAGGGACACAGCAAGATAAGGAGAAGATCGTGACTTCTGCAAGAGATAAAGATCCAGCCCAAAAGGAAAGACTTGAGCATCAGGAGGAAATCCAGGATAAACAGGGACCATAGAAACCAGAGAAGAGAGGATCCGAGAGGAGGACCACAGTGATGGCAAGAGATGGCCATGGGGTCATTAAAGAGCTTGACCGAAGCGATAGACATGGAGTGATGGGACCAGAGCCTGAGACGAGATGGTTGAAGAAGCCTAGGAAGTGAAGAATTGAAGTCAGCAACTGAAGAAACTCTTTCGAGAAACTTTGCCACACAAAAGAGCATAATAAACGGAGTAATGAGTGGAAGAGGCATGGTACCACTTGAGAGGCAATAATTAACCCCACACCTGGCTCTGTCTTACTCAGGCCCTATGGATCATGCTCTTTTTTCAGTTTGAAGGCCCACATCCTAAGGGACATTGAGAAATTGAGGAGAATCTTCCAGCATCTCTTTCTTCCAAACCATGTGATCTCCTCAAGGATGTAGGATGGGTGAGTTTTATGATGGAAGAGGAAGATAATGTTGGAAGAGCCAGATGCCAGTTCAGGACCAAAACACAGGCCAGGTGACCTCGGACAAGTCACATGACATCTCTAAGAGTTGAGCCTTCTCAGCGTCAATGGGACAATAAGACTCATGTTGCATAAAGTAACACAGAGAAAGGGCTTCAAAGTGTGTGAAGCCGTCACCAGGCACACCTTGTCCCTAATTGTATCAGTGCCCTTGTTTGGGCCATGGACATAAGAGGCAAGAATATGGCACCGAAGATACCCCAGAGGCGAGAAGAGGAGTGAGCAGGCAGCAAAACCAATGTGCACACCCCCACAATGGACAAAGCCCTCACTCCTTGACCAGACCAAACGGTAGCTCAGAGTCAGGGCCTTCTCTTGGGCGTGCACCCACACCAACTGCAGAATAAAGCCCAGTTCCTTAGCTTAACATCTAAGCTCTTCCCAGGCTGGCCCACAGCCTGTCAGAATGATACGGTGACGAAGAACACAGCTCTGAGTCATCACCAACAGGTCTTCCCAGCCTTGTAAATTCTGAATCCCAGAATCCCCATCAGAACAAGGAGGGGGTAAAAATCTCAGGGTGGGGGAGTGGAGGTGAGGGTTAAATGAGATAACGAGGGTAAGACACTTGGCATAGTGTCAGGTATGTAGTAGGTGCTTAATAAATACATTGTTCTCATGGATGTTTTTGCTGCTCCTCCTAAACCAGCCTTCTCACCCTCACCCAAGTCTTCCAGGGCTCTTGGAAACACTGGGCCTTTCTTTGTTCCTGCTCTGTCCTCCCTGGTAGGGTGTCCCTCTTCCCACTTTCCCACTCAGCAAACTCCTACTCATGCTTTTAAGCCCAAAACTAATGTCACCTCCTCTGAGAAGCCTTCCACGACTCCCTAGGCAAAATGAATCTGTCAATATTATGCTCTCAAAGTACTTTGTTTATACCTCCATTTTAAGACTTCTGACACTGTGTTGTTAAATAATTCTTCACATACGTATCATCCTTCCCTTCCCCAGATAGATTCTTCTGAGGAAAGAACTGTATCTTATTAGCTCTGCATCCTCAGTGCTTTACACAAAAGAAGGTACTTATTGAATGAATCAATGAAAAAGTGCATGGATGTGAACAGATGGACAGACGGATGGATAGAGGGATGGGTAGATGGAAGTGAGCAAGCTTTCTGTCCATGTCAACCACCACCTCAACCTTATTCTCAAATATCTCAGGCTGGCCCCAAGACCCAGTGATCACTTGATTACTCAACTGAACAATAGCAGAGCACCACTCACCCAGACTGAAGAAAACCTATGAACTCAGAAACCTGGGAAGCAGAATTTGGAACATCCCTCAGAGCCAGAGAAAACCGCTCAGGAAGAACCAGGCTCGGCACAAACCTGCAAGGAGCCTCAATGGGAGAAAATGATTTAATTATCAGAGTGTCACCAAACAAATTGTACGCCTCATTTTGGGGTTCTTAGTGCTTATGGTAATTAACATTACTAAGATTTTTCTTCTCTCTTCTGTTTATATTTAGTTTAGCCATTCACAATAGAGCTAAAATTATTTCAACTAATTTTAGGCGCTCTCTCTACATTGCCCCTGCGTTTCTTCCCCAGCACTGCTACCCAAATGCAATCTTTAACTTCAGAAACAGCCAAATGCAGGGCAAATTGGAATCAATGCTGCCTTTGTCTTTGTTAATAAGTGGCTGCCACACAGAGGAGTGTGGAACCGCTAATTGGTTGATCTCAATAGGGAAGACACAATGGTGGCGAGAATGTGGGGGGATTAATTACAGGGCCACCTCCTGCGAGTCCCAGCTTCCACTGCTCCTGGCTTGCGGTGTCATAGGGTGGGCTTCTCCACTTATCTTTGGAAACAACAAGCTTTTCAGCAGAATTCTCTGGCACTGGGGATTCAGACTGAACCCCCAGCACACACAAAGGTCAAGGGAGAGAAAGGGGCAGAGTGAGCAAAGGCCACCCAGGAGGGAGAGGACCAGAGTGTGTTAAAAATGAAGGGCATTTGCAGGGGTAGGGAAGATGTGTGTGCTAGGTCATAAGGGAGACATGACTATCCCCTTCCACACGAGGAAGTGGAGGCCCAGAGAGGTACGGGGCGTGCCCCAGATGTGATAGGTTAGCTCCTCAGAGGAGACACATTGTCCCCGCCGAAGCTGCCAAGCTAAGGACTCTGAGCCTGGATTTGAACTTGACTTTGCCTGATTGCACAGCCCGTGGTTCTCTTTGCCCTTCTGTAGAAGTCTGTCCACCACCAGCGGTCTGTGGCCTCTGTGACCTCATTTCATTGTCTTTGGGGCAAAAGTATTCCCTCCAACATGCCTCTGTTAAAATGCAAATACATCCACTCAGCAGAGAAGCCCTGCATCAGGCATCCATTAGCCCAGATGTGCTGTTTAAAGTAGGCCCCTGCCACTGGAGAACCAGTTCCTAAGGAAATGAGACACAGGAGTTTTGCTAAGGGAAAGGGAGCCTGCTGAGAGGCAGCAGACCCAGAGGGAACTCAGGGAGCACTTTGGGAATGGGGTGGGGAAGCTCCAAAGGGCGACATCTGGGCTGAAAACACCAAGGGGATTGCACGAAAGGCCAACCAGGCCAAATTCAACAGTTCAAAACCAACTGTGGCATTCTCATCCCCAAAGCCACTCTCTCTTCCAGATTTCATATCTCTGTTGCTTCCACAGGAGACCTGGGATGGGTCCCTGACCCCTTCCTCTCCTGCCTGACCTTTCTATTCTACCTCCAAAGCCTGCCCTTGCCTCTCCAGCCTTTCTGTCTTCTTAAATGTGGCTTGGCATTTGCGCTGAGTCAAAGTGAAATTGTGCCAGATGCTTGCTGAAAATGGCAGGGCAGATTTTATTTGGGCTACTGCAATAGGAGAGAAAGACTTTGGTACAGCTCAACGCCAGATAGAGCAGAGCAACTGGCTATGTGTAGCCAGCAGCCAGGGTGACAGGGTTAGAGCATAGACAATTACCAGGAGGAACTTGGTCACGTGTCCAAGGCGGGAGGATTCTTACTAAAGTGACTTGGCAGAATCCTTGCTATCCAGGTTCAGCAGATCAAGGACGGCAAACCACGGACAAGGCCAGTAGGAAAAGGGCTCAGACGAGCCTGACTAGAGCTGGTCAGGGGCCTTGTCACCTCTTTTTGAGCCCTCTGCACCCAGGCTCCCTCTTCCAGCCCATCCTCCACACACAGTCAGAACTGTCTCCCCAAACTCAGTGTCATTCCATCACTTTCTACTTTAAAGCCTCCACTGGCCTCCCATCGTCCTCAGGATAACACATGAACTCCTAATGCAATGGACCACATAAGGCCCTACAATCAGAAACAGAGTCCCTCCCAGAAAACCTGACCCAAACAGAAGAGGACTCCTGGTCATTCCTGATTCCACTTGGGTCCTGGGCCTGAAGGGGTTAAACACACCAGCCAAAAACTTCCCCAGCCAGATCTCACTACATTACAAGAGACTCCTCCCTGTGGTTTATCTCCTTGGTTTTCATAACTTCCCTGAGTGGAGAGTAGCAGAGTTTTCTCTCCATTTCACAGATGAGGAATCAGGATCAGAAAGATAAAGTGACTTGCCAGGCGACACAGCTAAGAAGTGGGTTCAGCCAGCATCCAGACCCAGTCTTTTCAGCAAAGTGATGCCCCTTGCCCCTACTTGATAAGCGTTGGAGGAAAGTTCCTGTGTTTGTCTGGTTTGCCCTTTTGTCCCCACTCTTAGCAGTGCCTGGGACATAGGAACCCTGCATAGAAAAGGCTTTGACATCACTACCCTCTGTTGAGAGGTGACTTTGTACTGGCCCTGTGCTGAGTGTGCTGAAAGGTCCTCCTTTGCCTGACACTATTATTAATCCCATTGTACAGATGGAAAAACTGAAGCCCCCAGGCAGTTAATAACTCACACAAAGCGGCACAGTTAATGAAGTGATGAAGCAGGGATTTTCACCTTGGTCTGCTTGACTGCCGAGCCCATGGTTTTCATCTGTACTCTGTACTGACGGCTTAATAACCGTCATGTAAATAAATGAAGGACTTGGGCTGCTGAGCTCTTTCTCGCATGCTGTGCTTTCATCCGAGAACCACCTCCTCACTCTCCCCCACACCTGACCTCTGGGCTCAGCTGAATGTAGACACTTGGCAGGCAAAAAAAAAAGATTTCCCAAATATTAACGCTTATAGCTAATGTTCTTTGGTAAAGATAATTTCAATGTTTTAAGATATTAATGTTCTTTTGACTGGTCTCCTTTCCAAGCACTTCTGAGTAAACACATCTATCTAGGGCTGATTGATTCTTGCAATTGGGCTATTATAACCTAAACTAGGACATTCTGAGTCACATATTTAAGAGGAGAAATGGTTCAGGGTATGTATGTGTGCGTGTGTGTTAATATTTTTTTTAAGTTTCCTTTTGTGCTCAACTCCAGAGAAATATTTGAATTTCAAATAATGAGATATTCATAGTGAGCTGGCTTTCCTTATGCCCAGGGTAAAAATAAAATAAAATGCTAGACCTTTCTTTCCTTCCATTATATGGTGCTGACTTTCCTTTCTCATTATGTTTACCTCCAAAATTTGAATGAGAGTAAAATTTTAAAGGAATTACCACCAATTCTTCAGTACATTTGCAAATCAATTAAGAAGAGCCAAATTATGCTCCTGCTTTTTTGCAGGGAGCCAGTCTTTCCCAGCTCGCAGGAACGCTGCAGCCCACAGCTGCCTGGCGAACAAAGAACAGCTGTCACGTCTAGAAGCAGGCTTGGCATTTCAGCACTCACCTCCAGTGGCCAATGCCACCCCCTGCGGAACCAACCCCTTAGTGGGCAGCTCCGCTTACCCGCCGGGAGCTGGGTCTCCCACAGGGTGTTAATGATACCGAAAAGCGCACACAGTCTTTGGAGACCTGGCTGTACCGTCCCCACTCTGCTGCCTCCCGGCTGTGTGATCTTGGCAAACCACTTCACCTCTCTGAACCTCCCTTTCTTGGGCTGCAAAGTGGAAACAACAATGCCTCTCCTGAGGTCATCCTGAGAATGTGAACTGGAGGGACACACGTCCCACCTACCTGGCACACCCTGGGCCCGTGGGGCTTACCTTCCTTTGTCAGAGCTCAGAGGGCAGGAGGAAGGTGAGATCATCTATTTATTTATTACCCAGGCCCCTGATGGGGTTTTTGTCTCATGTGTTCAGGTCCTACAGGAGAGGAGATTCCAGAAAGACCTGGGAGTTAGGGTGCTACCTCCTCCAGGAAGCCCTGACAGATTGCAGCTATATCATTCCCTCTCTTCTTAATTCTGCCTGAATTATGGGAATTTTACTCTATCTCTTGTATTATGTACAAGTTCGTGTCTCCCCCTCCACAATGAAGCAATTCCACCAGGTCAGTGACAAAAATAAGATGCCTCTTTGCAATGTCTCTTTCAGCCTAAAAGAATCTGTTACGGTTTCAGTTGACTTCCTGGCCACCAGGCTTTTACTTGTGCTGTCCCTTCCATTAGAAGCACCCCTAAATCTACTGGGTCAGTCAAAAAGTTCATTCAGGTCTTTTTTTCTGTAAGATGTTATGGGAAAACCGAATGAACTTCTTGACCAATGCATTACTTAAAATTGGATCAACGCATATGCCTGGACCAACTATGGGTTTGGCCCTGCAGATTCAAGAGTGGGAAAGAGGTCCCACGTTCTGTTTCTCTTTGACTCAATCTAAATTCAGCCCCAAGCTGAGGCTCAGGGGCTGATCTGGGGGAGGTCTGTCCATCTTTGGCCAAGCAGGAGCTGCTGTTACCTCAAGACCCAAGGTGCCTCCCTGTGGGTTGGGATGAGGGGGTTCTAGCCACACCCCCTCCAAGGCTGACATTCTGTTTCAAAGGAGGAGGGAGGCCCCAGAACAGTGATGTTTGGACTCTGTGACTTGGAGAAGGAGGTGGCTCCCAAGAAGAGACCAGAACCCATGCATACTTGCGTACAGGACAGCACGGGTGGGGTAAGCCTGACTAATGAAGGTATGAGGTGAGGCAGCAGAGCTCTAAGGAAGAGGCAGCCACTTATGCCCAAGCACTGGAGCCGCGCCCGGCTGACCATGCCCAGGGTCCAGACCCTGGGGAGAAGCCAGCTGAGGAGGAAAGACAGGTTGCGAGCCCAAGTACAGGGCACTGGGGCCATTGGGCTGGCCCCTCCCTTCTCAGTCCTCAGCTTCCTATTCAATTTGATGACTTTGAATAGATGGCCTCAAGGTATTTTTGTAACTCCAACATTCTTAGATCCAAGAGGGTGGCCGCTGCACAGGTGAAGGTGTCACTAGTGGGGGGCCAAGACACTTCCCATTCTCCACCCAAGTTGCCAGATGACCTGGAAAGCATCTTTATGGTCATCTCCATCTCCCAAGACCTGGGTGCAAAGCATGGGCCAACACACTTTGCTTCTATTGAGAACGTGGGCACTAGATATTGTGTCCAGGGCTTTGCAAATATTTGTTGTTAAGGGAGGTGGACAGTTAGGTTCTGATGTGCCCAGAAATGCCCAGGCATGGTCCCTCTTGTCTTCACAGAGGTCCAGGCCGATGGGAAGGAAAACAGGTGAAAGGTAGCACGGATGCACCGAGCCCTGTCCTCGGAGTAGGCTCATGCCTTCCTCCGCCAGGGCGCTGGGGCCACAGAGCTCCTGCTTGCCAGCCTCCTGCCCTGGTGTGTTGGGAGCCTGGTCCCCGGGCCCCAGCAAAGGCAGGCGCAGCTCCACAGGGATGGCCCAGCCAGGTGTGCAGTGCTGTGCTAAGCAGCCTGCCAGCCCCAACAGATGGCAGAGCAGAGTCACCATCCATCACAGCCGTAAGTGGCCAGCTCTCCTCCTGGTGCCCCAGACAAATGGCTCCACTCCTTCTTTCCCTCCCCCAGTCCCTCCATCCACCACCCCTGCCAGGCAGCAGGGCAGAGCCGTTTACACAGTGAGTCCTGAGTGCAGAAGGGGGGTGGGGGGAAGGCAGAGCTGAGCAGCACACGGAGACACATCCATCATCACTGAGAGCCAGCAGCTCGCTGCACACGGCGGTGCAGAGGGCGCCAGGTCATGCGTGCATGTGTGTGTGTCTGTGTGTGTGTGTGCGCGTGCATGCCAAGCACTGCCCTCTCTGCCCAGCAAAGCTCCATAGGCCTCATCCCCAAAAGGAAGGGCAGGCTCTGCCTTCACCGATGGCCTGTGTGTCACCCCTGCCCTGGCTTAAGTCAAGACAGCAGGGCGAGCAGACAACTAGAAGACTGGAGTGGGAGCTTCTGTGTCCATCTGTCCACGTGTTAGGCCCTATGGCAGGGTAAGAGTCAGAACAAGTGTCCGCCAAACAGCAAGCCCTGTGCCAGGCTCTTGACAGATCACAGGGGCGAGAACATGGATCAGACCACATGTCCCACCACTTAAGCTACGAGTCCCCCGGTAACATCCAGAAATTAAAGCCATTGAATGGATTAAGTGACTTGGAATCTCCATCCAAAGTCTCTCCCCCAAGGATGAGGGAAGCATGGAAGGGAGTTGGTGCCCAATCCCCCTTCCCAGCCCTGGAACCCTGGGCTAACGACTGAAGCTTCCAAAACCTCAGTTTAGCAAACTGAGTCCTACCTACCCCAAGGGCTTTGTGTGCACCAGGCACTGAGCCAAGGGCCTAGACAGGAGCAATAACTCAGTACATGGTGGTGATAAGCCCCAGGTCATCGAGAGACTGCTGGCTAAGCACATGCAGGGTGGGGGGCTGGTCAAGGCAGTGGGCAAATGGGGGGCTTTGGTAACTCCTGGTGAGGGGACAGGTAGAAGGCCATGTGGGGCTAGAGTGGAACAGAGCAACAGACATGAACTGAGCCATTGAAAGAATTGCTAAAGACCCTCAGAGGACGCGATGTTGGATGGCATCACCGACTCAATGGACATGAGTTTGAGCAAACTCCGGGAGACAGTGAAGGAAGGAAGCCTGGCGTGCTGCAGTCCATGGGGTCGCAAAGAGTCAAACACGACTGAGCGACTGAACGACAACGAAAGACCCTCAGGCTGGCCCTGTCCTTGGGACTGTGCTTGTGAGTGGCACGTGTGAGGACACACTAAAGAAGCTGGGTCAATCCTAAAAAGGACCCAGAACAAAACAACAACACACCCCAGGTTCACTGCTTATGGGTCAGCACCAAGACAGCCCTTAATTAGGGTAAATCTAACATTCTGCTTCTACTTTCAAATATCAGAGTTTCCAGCACACAAGATGGAGGGGTCTGAATTGGCAGAAGTTCTTGTGAACATGAGCTGATAAAGGCCTACACATCCTTCAAGGCCAGATCACCCCCCACCCCCAGACAAAGCCTGCCCCAGATGCCCCCTTCACACATGCTTCCCTTCCTGCGCCTGGCATTGACCCCACTCCCATTCTCTCCCTCAGCGCAGGTGGTCTGCCCCTTCTGCTGAGGTGGGACTTGGTCTGATTCACCTCTTACTTGCATCCCAGAGACCAGCAAAATGCCTCAAGTAGAGAATGAGGAGTTAATGGTTGAAGGAATTATTTACCATTTATAGGCCCACAAACTCTAAACAAGCCAAGAGTGTTAGATGGTTCCTTAAAAAAAAAAAAAAAAATGTTACCTTAGTTAGACTGTATCAATAGAAGTATTTGGACCAGAGTAATGGAGGAGAGCTACACTCTCTGTTCTATGCTACTCAGAAAGAATGCTCTGAAGAGGGAGATGAGAATGGAGGTTGAGTCTAAAAACTACGTGCTATGAAAGAATTCAAGAAAACCAGGGAGGACTTTTCTGGAGGTCCAGTGGTTTAAGACTCTGCACTTCCAACACAGTGGGCGAGGTTCCATCCCTGGTTGGGGAACTAAGATCCCAAATGCTGTGCAATAGGGCCAAAAATAAAAGAGAGAGAGGAAAAAACGGAGAGATGAGCCTCAGAGCTCACAAGAGTTGTCTGCAAATATCTAAAGAGTTGTCAGCCCCTTCCTCGAGTGCCCTGCCCTCCTAGACCATGGAGACGTCAGACCTCCCGACCTCTCCCAGGGAAGGACAGAGCAGCAGGTGGAGTCTTGGGGCCCAGTGGGTAGCTTCTGGACCAGAGGGTTATCCAGACCCATGGGCAGACAACTTGGCATGGCTCGGTCAATCGAGAGAAGTGGCAGATCTCCCTAAACAAATACCATCTACATTCCAGATGTAACTTCCTTTCAACTTTATATCCCAAACTTATGTGTTTACTTCGGGGAGGAAGTACCATTTTGTGGTTTCCAGGACAATGCAGTTCATAATTTTTTCACACCTTTCAAAGCAGGTGACAGCTTGCTTACAAAACCTAATTCATTGCCTTGCAGGGCTCCAAGCTGCACTTTAATACATGCACCAATAACACATCACAATAAGGTTAGAGACAGACACTCCCTCCCTCCGCCCCAAATAGGCATTTTTCTGGATCCAGCCATCCAAGAAGACAGCCATGCCAAGTAGACACCTCCAGCGAGTCCTCCGAAAACTAGCAATAAGGCAGGCCTCCCTGTGTAATTTCCTCTTGGACCAAGCACCGCCTCCTCACCCCCCCTCCCCAACTTAATTGCAGGAAGAATTGTTATGCTAATTAGCATTATTCACAGCGTTAACAGAGCACAGGGTCTAAATTTAGATCCCCTGTTGCAGTGGGAGCCGCAAAGATGCTGCTGGGAGGGCGGTCCCCAGAAGGGAGGGTGCTGGGGTGGGCTGCAGGCTGTGGAGCACAGAGGACAGCAGGGCTCCTGCCCCTGTTTCGGGTCTTCAGTGGGCAGTGGAAAGCCTGTGGCTCTTGGCAGGGAGGACTCCGAGAAGGGAAAATTCTCTGCCAAGGGCATATTGAGCAGAAGAGAAAGGAAACCTAAGTGTGCCAGGCCTGATAGTTTTCAACTGGAGCGCCCAGCATGGCGAAGCAGATCTGGCTTTTGTCCAAGCCTGACCCTTTGACTGATACAAGCCCAGTGGCCTCAGAGGTATTGCTTTGCCTCTCTGGGCGCCAGTGTCTTCATCTGTGCTGGGAATCAAAATACCTACTTTGCAGGGCTACCGTTGAGGGTTAAAGGGGTGATGATGCAAAGCTCCTAGGACAGGTCACGGCCTGAAGGTAACAACTGCTGGTCGGGATAATGGTGATGGAGAGGAGGAGGATCTGGCGGGGAGCCACCGCCACCCCCACCATCCTGGGAGGAAGGAGTCATAGTATTAATCTTATGTTATGAATAAGGAAATTAAACCTCAGAGAGATTAGGGAAGCCGCCCAGGGTCAGAAGATGTCAAAGAGCTGGTTCTCAAACCAGAGCCTGTCTGACTGCACCAGAGCCCTAGTCCACAGTGGGGGAACAGCAGCTTGACCCAACTCCAGCCCACCCTCCTGTGCACCCCCTCATGGCCTCCTGAGTGAAAGACCAAGATGGATCCAACAAGGGCAAGAAAAGACGAGGCTGGGTCAGTCCTGCCTCCTACCTCTCCAACCTTATCATCTCAGGGGTGAGCAGAGGGCATCTGGCAGCCAGCACACCTGTGCGCCCCCAGCCCCCACCCCCCCACCACAGGATGGGTAAGACTGTGAACTCAGCCGGGGCTGGAATCCCAGTTCTGTGTGACCTTGGGCAACCCCTCTGGGCTTCAGTATCCTCATCTGGAAAATGGGGCAAGCCATAGTGCCTATTTCCCAGGGCTGTTGTGTGAATTCAATGAGCTACTCGGCGCCAGGCACTCAGAACAGAGTCCAGTGCATATTAGGACCCACATTACTCCTAGTTGTTCAGAGATTCTGGAAGTCTGGAGGTCAGCCCTGTCTAGGATGGAAGTCTGGAGGTCAGCCCTGTCTAGGACCTTTGCCTTGAGATCCCACGTAAAGGTTCCTAAGGCAGTGTTCACTGTCAGCTCCCGATGGGTGGGACTTCAACAAGACATCTGAGATTGAGGAATGTGACACCCTCCTTTCCTCTGAGAAAGGAGAGGGTCTTGGATCTGAACTTGTATTCCCCATCCCTGCAGGTCCCCAGGCTCCAAAGACACCCAGGGCTTCCCACATGTTACCAGTGCTCCCAAAGGACGCTTGGCATGAGGGCCTGGGTTTGCAGCCTAGAAGCAAAGCTAAGCCTCAGCCTCACCCAAAACTCACTGGAAGAAGGCCTGCTGGTGTGCAAACCTGTAACACATGTGTGCATGGTGAGTGGAGAGGCTCTTAATCCACGGCAGTCAGATGTGGGATCAAATGCCCTCACAGATCCCTGCTGACTGTTGGTGATGTTGTTGCTTAGTTGGTAAGTCATGTCCAATTCTTTGTGATCCCATGGACTGTAGCCTGCCAGGCTTCTCTTTCCATGGAATTCTTCAGGCAAGAATACTGGAGTGGGTTAGCATTTCCTTCTCCAGGGGAGTCTTCCCGACACAGGGGTTGAACCCGTGTCTCCTGCATTGCCAAGCAGATTCTTTACCACTGAGCCACCGTGAAATCCAAACACCCAATTCTAGCCACTAGACCAAGCTATGGGCCTCCAGCAAGTCTTTGGGCCTCTTGGAGCCTCAACAACCTCACTTTAAAGTGAAAAGGAAAATCCCTCCAGAACAGGCTGGTTATGCAGATTAAGCAAGAGAATGTGTTGCTGCTGATGAAGGTGGAAAATGCGTCCACTGTGATCCCAGAGTGTGGTCTCAGGTGTACAGCTATGGATGACATACCTCCAGCAGGTCCAGCATCGGGGGAATGAATGTGTGTGTGGGGTAGGAGGGTGCTGCATTTGGGAACTCCCCCACCTGTGTGGCTCCTCTGTTGTTGACTATGCTTGGTGTGGCTTCCTGGTATTCTTCACACATCCCTCTCCTCCTCACTCTACAGTGATCTGACCCACCCACCAGGCCCTCGGGTACCACCTCTAAGTTGAGAACTTGCTGTACAAGGGCCATCTGTTGTCCAGACCCATCTATCCAACACCCACTCAGACATCCTGCCTTGGGCATCACACTGGCATTTCCACCCCAGTAGGCCCCACCCTGGATTTATCACCTCCTCTTCACCCCTCTTGAATCTGTTCCTCCTCCTGGTTCTCCATCATCAGAGAACAGCCCCAGTTGCCAAAACCGGAACCTGGCACTCCTCCTGGATTCTGCCCTGCATACCCCCAGCATCCAATCAATCATCAAGTTTCCTACCTCCACCTCTTAAATAGCTCTTGAATCCAGCCACAGCCCCCTTGGCCTTGGCCCAGGTCTCCTCATCTCACCTGGACCAAGGTGCAGCATCCATCCCATTCTCTTGGCACTTGCTTTGTCCCTTCCAGCTCGTGGTTGGCAGGTTCATTCTACAAAGCAAATTTGCCATGGCCCTCCCCTGCCTAAACAACCCCAAGGGCTTCCTACAGCCTCAGGTCTGGGTCCAGACTCCTGAATAAGCTCTATAAGGCCTCCACCATCTAAACTCCAGGATCTGGAACATTCTCTCCCTGGGCTACAGGAGGGCATGGAGGATGTGGGCATATTCAGAGGAGTCACACACAGGAGGGATATTTGACTTATTGAGCTCCAACTGTGTGCTAGGCTCTGCACTGAGTACTTGACATTCACTTCCTTGTTTAACCTTCACTGCAACCCTTGGAGATAAGCACTGTCATTATGTGGTGGGCAGAACGAAGGCCCACAAAACTGCCCACATCCCAACTCTCAGAACCTGTGAGGATGTCACCTGACACAGCAGAAGGGTCTCTGCAGATGCGGTCACGTTAAACACCCTGAGTTGGGGAGATCAGCCTGATCATCCTGGAGGGCCCAGTATCATCACAGGGTCCTTATAAGAGGGCAGAGGGTCAGAGTCAGAGGAGAAGACCAGAGCTGTGGCAGGGACTAGAGCCACGTGTTGAGAAGAGTAAAGAAGGGGCTGTGAGCCGAGGGATGCAGGTGGCCTCCAGAAAGGCAAGGGTGCTCCTGGAGCCTCGAGAAGGAACACGGGCCCTGAGACCCCTGCATTTAATTCCTTAAGACCCATTTTGAGCTTCTGACCTTCAAACTATATAATAACAAATCTGTGGGGTTCTCTGTTTGGATTGTGTGTGTGTGTGTGTGTGTTATTTATTCATTTATTTTTGTAGAGTCATAAAGGCCGTATTTTTTTTTAATTGGAATATAACTACTTTACAGTGTTATGTTGGTTTCAGCTATACAACTACATGAATCAGCTTTAAGTATACATATATCCCCTTCCTCTTGAGCCTCCCGCAAACCCATGCCTATCCCACACCTCTAGGCCACCCCAGAGCACTGAACTGAGCTGCCTGCACTACACTGCAGCTTCCCGCTGGCTATCTATTGCTTTTTTAAGCCTTGAAGTAATTTGTGACCAGCAGCCGAAGAAAACTAATACATTTTGTCTCCTTTTCACCAACAGGGAAACTGAGACACAGATTTAAACTTTGAATAGGTGACAAAACCTGGATTCCAACTCAAGTCTCTGGCACCAGACTCCTGGGATGGAATCTCATGCAAAGGAGAGTAGAGGAAACCAGGTCTAATGAAAATTGCAGAATGAGCTCCCTGTCCTCAGGAGTGTTCAAAAGAGGCTGAACAATTATTTACCAAAGTGTTCTAAGGGAGATTTCTCTGACTCCATTACCTAGAGCATGTTAGCTCCAGGAGGTGAGTGTGTGCGTGCTAATTCACTTCAGCCATGCCCGACTCCTTACGATCCTACAGACCGTAGCTCGCCAGGCTTCTCTGCCCACGGGATTCTCCAGGCAAGAACACTGGAGTGCATTGCCATGCCCTTCTCCAGGGGATCTTTATGACCCAGGGATCGAACCATGTCTCTTACATCTCCTGCATTGGCAGGTAAGTTCTTAATGGCTAGCACCACCTATGAAGCTCAGGACTGGTTTTCAAGCCACTTAGTAGCAGAACCATCTACCTGAAAGAGAGTTTCTTGGGGTCCCTAAAGAATATAATCCAGATCAAAGAGGAGTTTCCTTGGTTGGACAGGGCAGGGGTGTAAGCTGATGGCAGGTGCAGGGACGGGGGGTGGGTTCTGCCTGCCGGGCTGCCCCTCCCTACAGACCCTGCAGTGTTTCTGCAGGATCCTAGGCGTCCTCAGAACAGTGCTTGAAAGCGCTGGCCTGCAGGTTTCCTGAGGCTCCTCCAGACCTGAGGTCCCAGGAGCCCGAGACTTTCTCAGGAGACACGACAGGGAACATGTGATCTCTCTCCAAGCCCCTGCAGCGGGGGCGGGAGCCAGGGAAGGTTTAAGAGCCTGTCACCAATGCTACTAACAATTTTTAGTTACTTAATTCTCCTAGAGCATTGACAGGTCCCCATAACTTAGGGTTTATTTGCTTTCTCTTGAATGTCACATATAATTCTTGTCGAAATGTTTATTTGCTTAATGCAACTTTTAGTGCCTGGGTAATTTATTCCCCCTATTTGTCAGCCAGGAGGGATGGAAGGCTACTTTTAGCCTCTGGCTGGATTACAGATAGGAACACAGGGGTCCCCAGTCTTCCACTGCCATGACATGACAGGGTGCCTTGGCTGTTGCACTCCTTACCCTGAGAAAAGCAAAGTCCACTCACTTTACGGCCTCCTGCCCCTCCTGCACAGTCTGCAGGCTCAATTCCATCCAGAAACAGGAGTTCTCTGTAAAAAAGAGCAACCAACACGGAGATGAATTGTATCTTCATACGCCCTTGGGGGAGACAGAAATCAATTCTCTGGATTCAATGTCATTTTCAAATTGAATCAGTTCCAGGAGTGGTGAGGGAATTCGATTCAACCAGCACTAATTGAGCGCCTACTATGTGCTGGGCCCTCAGCTGGGCTGGGGATTCGGCAATAAATAATCCTGTGTCTGTGCCCTCAAGGAGCTGATGGCCAGTTGGGAGATGAGAGTGCAAACCAATAACTGCAATGCCATCGGGCTGTAATAGGCAAGCAGACAGAGCACTGGGGGAACCTAGAGGGTGAGTGGACTTTTGGGGGAGGAGTTGCACAGCCCTGGGAGCCGGCAAAGATGACAGGGTGGTAGGGGATACAGCCTCACACTGTCTTGAGAGAAGAGGGGATGTCACTGCACACAGAGGCAGCGCATTATAAGGCAAGGCAGATCAGTATGGAGCATGCTATGACGGGTGTCAGGGGTCATGGACAGGAGAGGTGGAGGCCAGATCATAGCAGGTCTTGGATGCTGTCCAAGTGACTTGAGTGTCACTCATAGGCAGTTCACGTTTGGAGATTACTGTGGCCTCCGTGTGATAGTGAACCCGGATGAGACTGGTGTCAGGTGTGCTGGGCCACCTCGGGGTCTTGGCAGAGCTAACCCCGAGGCCATGTGGATGGAGGAGGGATGAGGGAGCGGCACGCATTGGAGAGATCCAGCCTCCATTCGACATGAAAGTGAGGAACCGTCACAGATGCCCTTCCTGAACAGGAAGTGGCCAAGAGGTGGCCAACTCTGGACATGTCAGCCTCAGTGACTTGGAGCTGCTCCAGGAAAGAGAATGATCCAGAGCCTGTTGGAAAGGAAGGTCAGGGAGGGCCTGTCTGTGCCTGACTCACTGACTAGAGAGGACTGACGTCAGTGAGTCAGTGAAAGTAGCTCAGTCGTGTTTAACTCTTTGCAACCCTGTGGACCATAGCCCACCAGTCTCCTCTGTTCATGGAATTCTTCAGGCGAGAATACTGGAGTAGGTTGCCATTTCCTTCTCCAGGGGATCTTCCCCACCCAGGGATCGAGCCCAGGTCTCCTGCATTGTAGGCAGATTCTTTACCATCTGAGCCACCAGGGAAGTCCCATGAGAGGACTGAGGGAGGCTGCAGAGACCTGGGGACACCGAATGGGCTGGAACAGCTCTTTTCCCCACCCCAGCACAGCTGCTCTGGTCCTAGGAGGGGTGCGGGCTGCTCCACATCCCGGCTGCCCACCCACTTGGTGAGAAGCACACGCCCGGGGCAGGAGGGGTTCTTCCGAGAACTTCCCTGATGCTCCGCAGTCCTTTCAGAGGTGGGAGCGGGGGAGTCAACTTGGGGCCCCACGCCGCCAAAGGCACAGGAGAGAAGTGGAGGTGCACAGACATGGTGGGATCTCAGAAGCCTAGGGAGGGCTGCGCTGGAGGATGAGTTATGAGGGAGCCCACAAGACCATCTCAGGAGTTCCCCTGGGACCCTTTACCTGCTACAGACGGAGATGTTCCCACGACCTGAGAAAGTGGGCTGAAATCAGTGTATGGAAAGCCAGGAGGAGAGACAGTGCATACCCTCCCAGGGTGGAGAAGGGACTGCCAGCTTCCAGAAAATTCTGGAGAAGCTGGAGCACATCAGAGTCTCCGTGTGCAGGGGAAGACAGGAAGGTGAGTGCAGGAAGGAGTCACCACTGATTCATTCATGGGATGCCCCACAGGGAAAGGTGGGACTTGCACAGCCTTGGGTTCACAGCATAGACTTCAGAAACCAACAGGCCCCAAGTTCAAATCCCGACTTCACTACTGACAGAGATGTCCTTGAGAAAACCGCTTAGCCGCTCTGGGCCTCAGTTTCTGCTGCTTCTTTATTCCCACAGTTTTATTGAGATATAAAAAACAGACAGCTGGACTTCCCTGGCGGTCCAGTGGATAGGAATCTCCCTGTCAGTTTAGGGGACATGGATTCGATCCCTGGTCTGGGAAGATCCCACATGCGATGGAGCAGTTAAGCCTGTGTGCCATAATTACCGAGCCAGGCACTCTAGAGCCCAAGCAATGAGAAGCCCACACAAACCTGCTGTAAGAGAGGAGCCCCTGCTCGCCAAAACTAGAGAAAGCCTGTGTGCAGCATTGAAGAGCCAGCTCAGCCAAAAATATAAATAAATTAATTTTTTAAAAATAACAATACCGCTGTAAGTTTAAGTTGTACAGCATAATGATTAGACTTAACATATACTGTTAAATGATTACCACAACAAATTTAGTGAACATCCATCGTGGCCAGCTCCTTAACCTAAATAGAAATGATACTAATAGAGCCCACCTTGTTTAGCTGTTAGGAAAGTTAAGGTCATAACACGAAGCAGGTCGCACAGCATCTGATACTGAGTAAGCACTCAATAAGTAGGTACCTCTTTCTTTTCTTTTTTTTTTCTTTTGACTTTTATAAAAGGAGCTCCAAAAGCCAAGGAGGTACCATCCCCAGCCCTGTCCAGAGAACACACAAATCTGGCAGAATCTGCTGTGTGTTCTAATCCTGGGAAAGAAAGAAAGAATGCCCCTACTGTAAATTAACACACCAGAGCCCTGCAGGTATGAGACAGCCCCAGACCCTCACCATCTACTACCCGGTGGCCCACACAGGCAGAGCCAGGGTCACACTCGCAAACCACTGTGATGCCACCAGCCTCTAACAGGGGCAGCCCCATTGCAGGAACCAGCTGTTCCAGGACCACGTCTCCAGCTCTTTCTTCTTCAGGTTTGCCTCCAGCCTGGAAGAGAGGGCCTCTTCCCCTCCTGGGGAGGCTTATCATCAGTGAGTTCTGCTCCTTTGGTCTCTTCCACAGGGATCAGCTCAGGACCTGATTGGGGGACCCACAGCCTCTCCCTGAGGGACTGACAGAGGAGCCCCCTTCCCAATGCCCAGGGTTGCAGGCCCCCCTCTCCCCACTCCTGTGTTCACAAGCTCCCATTTTCTGAGCACCTACTAGGAGTCACCCAATGAACACAGTAACCAACTCTCCACATTTGTGCCAAGGAACTGAAACTCTCAGATAATAAAGAAACCCAAAGTCATTGCTAATCACATTTGCATAATATGATTTTTTTTCAGCAGATTTACCTTTCTAATTACTCTTGTCTCTAGCCAATATTAAAGTGGTTTTGCATTCCCCAAGCATACTGTGATGAGTGAGGCTGCTCCAGAGTGGGTGGGGAGCCAAGCTAAGTCATCCTGGAGGCTGAGGGTTTGCCACCAAGTGGATAATTTCCAAGTGGGGATTAATAAGGCCCACCTACATTCCTAGCGCAGAAGGCAAGTAACAACTGACATTTGTATGGGGGTTTGCAGTTCGCAAAAGACGTCCACAAGCATCACCTCATTTGATGTTCACAATACTGCTGTCATCCAGTACAGAAGTAGGGAAACTGAGGTCGCTTGTCCTAGGACATTTAGGAGTAAATCCAGGACTTCAACCCAGACCTCCTAGATCCAAACCCCTTTAGGGAGGATCTCCCAAAGAGACTGTCTTCTTTTGTTTTTTCCTTTGTTCCATTTATTAGTGATGCCATATAGTATTTGTCTTTCTCTGTCAGACTTACTTCACTTGGTATGATAATCTCTAGGTCCATCCATGTTGCTGCAAATGACATTGTTTCACTCTTTTTAGGACTAATATTCCATTGTATATATATCAAAACTTCTTTTGATATTTGGCAAAACTAATACAATTATGTAAAGTTTAAAAATAAAATTAAATTAAAAAAAAAAAACAAAAAACTTCTTTATCCATTCACCAGTTGATGGACATTTAGGCTGGCTCCATGTCTTTTATTTTTAATTATTGATTGATTGGTTGACTGCCCCAGGTTTTAGTTGTGGCACACAGGATCTTTGATCTTCCTTGCAGCATGCAGAATCTTCAGTTGCATCATGTGAGCACTTACTTGCAATAGTGGGATCTAGTTCCCTGACGAAGGATTGAACCCAGGCTCCCTGCATTGGCAGCACAGAGTCATAGCCATTGGAACAGCAGGGAAGTCCCAAGGCCCTCTTCTTAATTGTACAACCTCTACCACAGACACAGACACTAAAGCAAAGTCATGGCCTGACTTGTTCACATCTCCCTCGAGCCTGGCCCCTGGGTACAGCCGCTTGCACATTGACTCTGGAATTGACCTCAGGACTTACTTTCAGGGGGACAGTATAAGAAACACATCACCAGCAGAAACTTGAAAAGTGCTTGCTCCTTGCCTGTTGCCTCTTGCTGCCCCTGGATTCTTGCAACTCCCATGGGACCCACGCAGGTTAGCCAATTGGAAGATGAGAAACACGTGGTTCACTCGCTCTCATCCTCTGAACCAACAGCAGCCACACCACCAAATGTGTAAGGCCATTCTAATCCATTCAGGCCCAGCTGACATAAGTAATCCAGTTGAGATTAGCCAAGCCAACCCATATCGTAGAAGTGCCCTGCTGCCATTAAGTGCCAAGACAGTTTGTTACACAGCAAAACCTAACTGATATAGGTAGCACTAATTCTCACTGCAGGAGAAGTTTTGGCAGGGTGTCTTTCCATACATAGTAAGGCCCACACTCTCTCCCTGTTCTGCCATTTTTAAGTAATCAGTTTATTTTAATTGGAGGATAATTACTTTACAATATTGTGATGGTTTTTGTCATACATCAACATGAATTGGCCACAGATATACAAGGGTCCCCCTCCATTAAAAATAATTTTGGTTTCTTTAAAAATTTTTCATCTTTGGGTTGTGCTTTGCAGCACGTGGGATCCTAGCTCCTTGACCAGGGTTCACACCCGGGTCCCCTGCATTAGAAGCATGCAGCCTGAACCACTGGACCACCAGGGAAGTCCTTCAGCCATATTTGAGCTTTGATCCAGCATGGGTGATTTCTTTACCCCAAAGACCTAGACCTGCTCAGTTCTGAATTTCTGTTCTCAGAACATGTGTGTGTGTGTGAAGTTGCTTCAGTTGTGTCTGATTCTTTATGACCCTATGGACCATAGCCCTCTAGGCTTCTGTGTCAGTGGGATTCTCCGGGCAAGAATACTGGAGTGGGATGCTGTGCCCTCCTCTGGGGGATTGTTTCAACCCAGGGATGGAACCCATGTCTCTTATGTCTCCTAGCGTTGGCAGGCAGGTCCTTTACCACTAGCACCACCTGGGAAGCTCTCTTAGAACATACCGAAGGCATATTCCTTGATCCACCACCTCACATGCCTACTAAATCCCAATTACTGACCTCACCCACTCTTTGCCCCTAAAGAGATCCCACAAGAAGTCAGCTGCAATTTCAGAGGCAGTTACCCAAGAGAACTAAGAGCCAGAGCTTTGAAGGCTCATAAGCAAATCTAGACAGCCACTGACGTCAGCCTTCACCAAGCCCAGGCACATGGAGTTAAATTTTCGTTCTAGTCTTATGAAGTGGATCTGCTTGAGGTTGGACCTGGATCCTTATCTGCAGACAGTGCTGGCCCCAGTCATGCTTCTGTAATCAGCTCCATTCTTTTTTTTAATTGGAGTATAATTACATTACAGTGTTGTGTTAGCTTCTGCTCTACAACAGAGTGAATCAGCTCTATGTACATAATGTATATCTCCTTCCCCTTGGACCTCCCTCTCACCCCGTTATCCCACCTAACTAGGTCATCAGAGAGCACCAAGCTGAGCTCCCTGTGCTATACAGAGTCTGTCATACATAGTGAAGTAAGTTAAAAAGAGAAAATATATATTGTATGTGACACATATATGTGGAATTAAAAGATGCTTGCTCCTTGGAAGAAAAGTTATGACAAACCTAGACAGCATATTAAAAAGTAGAGACATCACTTTACCAACAAATATCTGTCTAGTCAAAGCTACGGTTTTCCCAGTAGTTATGTATGGTTGTGAGAGTTGGACCATAAAGAAAGCTGAGCGCCAAAGAATTGATGCTTTTGAACTGTGGTGTTGGAGAAGACTCTTGACAGTCCTTTGGACTGCAAGGAGATAAAACCAGTCAATCCTAAAGGAAATCAACCTTGAATATTTATTGGAAAGACTGATGTTGAAGCTGAAGCTCCAATACTTTGGCCACCTGATGTGAAAAGCATCATTGGAAAAGACCCTCATGCTGGGAAAGATTGAAGGCAGGAGGAAAAGGGGATGACAGAGGATGAGATGGTTGGATGGCATCACCGACTCGATGGACGTGAGTTTGAGTAAGCTCCAGGAGTTGGTGGTGGACAGGGAGGCCTGGCATGCTGCAGTGCATGGGGTTGCAAAGAATCATACACGACTGAATGATTGAGCTGAGCTGAACTGAACTGATATGGAATCTAGAAAAATGGTAGAGGAACCTATTTGCAGGTCAGGAATAAAAATGAGGACATAGAGAACAGACCCAGTGAGGGAAGAGGATGGTGGGGCGAATTGGGAGATTAGGATTGACATATACACACTGCTACTGCTGCTAAACCACTTTAGTTGTACCTGACTCTTTGTGACCCTATGAACTGTGGTCTGCCAGGCTCCTCTGTCCATGGGATTCTTCAGGCAAGGATACTGGAGTGAGTTGCCATTTACTCCTCCAGTGGATCTTCTTGATGCAGGGATCAAACTCATGGTTCCTGCAGCTCCTGCATTGCAGGTGGATTCTTTACTGCTGAGCCACTGAAGAAGCCCCATATACACACTGCTGCTGCTGCTGCTGCTGCTAAGTCAGTTCAATCGTGTCCAACTCTGTGTGACCCCATAGATGGCAGCCACCAGGCTCCCCCATCCCTGGGATTCTCCAGGCAAGAACACTGGAGTGGGCTGCCATTTCCTTCTCCAATGCATGAAAGTGAAAATTGAAAGTGAAGTCACTCAGTCGTGTCCGACTCTTCGCGACCCCGTGGACTGCAGCCCACCAGGCTCCTCCATCCACTACCATGTGTAAAACAGATAGCTAGTGGAAACTTGATGTAGAGCTCCATTCTTACTAGGAGTTGAAGAGCATGCGTTGCAGAATAAGAGTACTTGGCACATAGTAAGTGCTATATGAGTACCAGTTCCCGCTACTTCTACTGCTACATCTCCTATGATAATTACTGTGATTGTCATTCCTGTCCTTGTTTTCCATGGCTCAGAGGGAGGACCCTGGAAGGGAAAGATCAAGCTCGTGCTGTTGGCCTCAAGCCCTCACTTAAGTCTCATGGGGGTCCCTGTGACCTGTGCGGAGTTCTCAGGTTCAGGTCCCACAATATGCCATTCTCTTCCCTCCCTTCCTCTTCCTGGACCTAAGCCCTAAACCCTGGACCGAAGCCCAGTCTCTGAAGGTTTCCCTTTCTGACTCATTAGCCCTAAAGCTGTTCTGAAATGTACCCACAAGCCTAGTTCTAATTCTGGGGAAAGGACAGGCTTTCATACCATAGCTTTACCTTAGAAGTCCTTTCATTCTTTCTGCACTCTCCCCTGTCTTGAAGTCACAGTGAGGCAACTCAATGCTGTAAACCTGAAGTCAGAAAAATCTAGGTTCAAATCCTGGCTGAATCACTTACTGATTATGTAGTCTTGGGCAAACTTAACGTCTGAGTTTAGATTGCTTTGTCTTTACAATGGGTTCTTGATATCTGCCACCTAAAAATTGTTGCAAAAATTAAGTGAGATAATGTATGTATATTAGTTAGAGTCATGGTAGCTGCTGTGATAGGCTTCCCTGACGGCTCAGCAATAAAGAATCTGCCTGCCAATGCAGGAAAGTTGGGTTTGATCCCTGGATTGGGAAGATCTGCAGAAGGAAGTGGCAACCCGTTCCAGTATTCTTGCCTGGGAAATCCCACATATAGAGGAGCCTGGCAGGCAACAGTTCATGGGGTCACAAAGAGTCAGACACGACTCAGTGACTAAGCAACAACAATAGCTGCTGTAACAAATAAGCCCCAACATTTCAGTAGCTTAACACAACAGAGTGTATTTCTCATTCACGTCATAGTTAAATGAGATTGTTTCTCTTTAGATGTGACTTGGGGGCCCAGGCCACTTCTAGCCAGTGGCTTTGCCATCCCTTTAGAAGCAGGAAGCTCTCTGAATCCAGTCAATGGGTAGAAAGGAAATTTGGAGAAGACGTGCCTTATTCTTATCCACTTTGGACCAGAAGGAACATTCATTATCTCCCTTCACATTCCACTGATGAAACCAAGACATGGGCCCCATCTATTAATAGATTCAAGGGAGATTGGGAATAGAAACAGTCCCTGGCTGGATAGCACTTCCTCGTGACATCTCTACAGTATGAAGGGGGTGTAGGGGAGATATAAGCCTATGGCAGACAGACACCAAGTATATCTGCTTATGTCTACAAGTCCTTACAGAAATATCTTGGATTCAAAGTAAATAGTTAAAACAGCTACTTCTACTACTGCCGCCACCATGACTATTCCCACTGCTTCTATTGTTATTAATAGTTGCCCTAGAAAATAGAGATAATAATGCCATCTCAAGAGTTGTGGTGAGCATTAAATAAAGATGTTAAAGCATGAATGATGGCACCTCTCTTCCTCCACCCACATCTAAGTCCCCAGCTGCCCCTAGGGTGCTTCCTAGGCTGAGCTCCTGCTGGAGAGACACCCAAGGGGCTCAGCGACCTTATAAATTGGAAGCCAGCCCCTCTCACAGGCTCCACCCATGCCAAGGTTATCTAGGCCACTTGTCCCTCTTCTTTACCCTCCTAAGAACCACTACAGACAGTTTCTCAGGTCAGGCTGACCACACTGTATTCATGGTCAGAACAGACGTTTTCTGCCTGCTTCTCTCTGGGGGCAAATGGACTCAAAGTAAGAAAAAAATGAGATTTCATGTATTACTTCTTTTCCCTCCATGACTTTTTTTTTCCAATACAAATAACATTTCAGGTAGTTACTTTACAAGTCCTCCCTCCCACCATCCCACTCACTTAAGTTCTGTTCCTGGTCATGTGATTTCTACTCCCTCCCCATTTTTTCTGGACTGTTTACTATGAACAGGATTTTACTTACAAGATCAGGTCTCCAGAAGCCAGGGCCACTCATTTAAACATGGCTCTTACTAAGACTAGGTTATTAAAAGTCAGTGTGGGCTTTCTGGACCAGTGGGGCAAGTTGCATGATCTTGTATTTTCATCACTTTACAGAAGAGAAAAGAAAGAGGTCTGTGTTGGAGACACAGGTGCAAGGAGAGGAGGACAGGAGGAGAAATCCAAAGGGAAAGATGGATGAAGTCAGACAGTATTCATCAAACATGCAGCACATTCTACCCTCTTTCTCAAGAATGATGTAGTATATTTGAACTCTTGTTCTACCTCCCTGGTTGTGTGGTTTTCAACAAATCATTCAACTTCTGGGAGTCTCAGTTTCTTAATCTAAAAAATGGGGTCCCCATGCCCACTTCACAGAATTATTGAGACAAGCTTAACACACATAGAACAACCAGTGTAATTTTTACCAGTTGACCCATCGAGGAAGCCCAAGAATACTGGAGTGGGTAGCATATCCCTTCTCCAGCAGATCTTCCCAACCCAAGAATCAAACCGGGGTCTCCTGCATTGCAGGCAGATTCTTTACCAGCTGAGCTACTAGAGAAGCCCTCTAAGGTAGCCAGTAAATAATAATTCCCTAGGCTTTCCTCCTTCCAAAGGAAATGCAGATTAAACTTTCTGAGTCTGAGGTTAGCTGGAATTTTTCCATTTTTTTTTAAATTATTTTTTCTGAGTAAAAAAGCAGCACATTGTTAACATATCTTTATGTAATAGAACCTTTGCAACACTGCTGAAGCTGAGTCTGGACCACAGAGCAGGAAAGGATGGCCATAGAAGGAAAAAAAATCTTGCTGTATAAACTACATATCAAGTTGCTAGTATTAAATTTTTTGATCTACAAAATAGCAATTTTATATGGCTCAACCTAAATGAAGATATTAATGATAATAATAATAGTAAATGCTTATATAATGTGATAATAATTATAATACTAACTGCTTATATAGTGCTTACTATATACTAGGCATCTTAGTGTTCATTAAATCCTCACAACGTCTCTGCAGGGTAGGTACCACTATAAATCCATTTTATAGCTAAATAAACTTCAGCACAGAGAGGCTTGGTGAGTTGCCTGAAGTCACACAGCTACTCAGTGGCAGAGTTGTCATTTGAACCCTGGTAGTCTAGCTTCAGAGGCCATGACTTAAGCTGCTAGATTTTATTGCATTCTGTGTGAGTCTTTGAGAGGCCTCCTGAGAGGGATCCCACATATCCATTCTGCTCTCAGATAAACAGGGATGAAGGAGGCTGCAGAGCTGGATCAGCAGGAATGCCCCAAGGAAGGAGAGAGCCGCAGTGAGCCTGCAGTCCTGAGTTCACCCTAGGAAGGGTGAGGATGCTCCCTCCAGGACTACAAAGCAGGTATTGGCAAGCATCCAGCTCCGCCCTCTTGCTTGAGCATTTCATTTCTCTGTCCTTTGTGGCATGACCCTCATAAAACTATTTATTTCTTAATTCTGATGGCAGAAAGGAATTTAATCAAGTTGCTTGAATATGACGACAGCCTCCTGCTAAGCCAGCTGCCTCCCGAGGGTCATTGGGAGACAACGCCCTGTTAATATTTAGCTCCAACAGCAAACATTATGGCTTTCAATTTAGAAGATTATGCTTCTGGTTAGTTATGTATCATATGTGTGCACGCACACTTGCTGGGTGGCTCATCTCATCAGCGCGGGAGCATTTTGCCAAGGTTATAAAAAAGGCCATTTTCTCTGTGAGCCCTTTCCACTCAGTGATCCAGTGAAGTAACACCAGGATCAAAACCATGTCTGAAAAATAAGTGATCTATTCAGCATCTCACAAGTCTGCATTCCAACTGCCCAAAAGAGCCATTTTCAGGGGAAGCCAGGGGCCCACGTGGGAGTGGGCTGCAGGAAGGGATCTGGTGTACCGCTGCCCTAGGCTGTGGAGCTTGAATCCTGGAGGGATGCTTGGAGCTGTCCGTGGTTCTGAATCCAAGCCGTCCCAGAATTGCCAGAGAGGGGGAGTGAATACAGGCTAGAGGGACTGGCTGATTGTCTGGGGAGCTGTGCCTATTCTAGGGTCTTGGATCATTACATTTTTCTTCTTTCCAGAGCCCCCAAGCCTCTGTATAATTCTGGATCCAATCCTCAGATGCCTTCTCTCCTGCTTGCTCTCTCTGATGGCTGCCTTCATCTTTAGGAACACAGTATTACTATCTACTTCATGATGTATCTGTTTTTTTATTTTCCATTTGGATACCCTCCTCAGCATGGCACAGAGCCTCCGGTGAGTCTGGGAAGCCCAGTATTTCAGAAGTACAGACCCATCTCTATTCCCTCTACTCATGGTCCCTCACCTCAGTTTCTCTTTCTAGCTCCTCATCATCTCCACCCCTACACTGGTCCTTTTCTCTCATCTACCCACTTCTTGACACCCTCTCAATCTCTCTTCCACTCCATCCTCTCTCTCTCGCTCTCTCCCCCTAGATATCTTCCTCATTATCTCTGTCAGTCTCTCCATCTCTGTGTCTCTCTCCATTACACTTCCTCTTCTCTTTTCTCCTCTCTTTTCCTCTCTCACCATTTTCTCCTTCCTCTCTATTTCCCTCCCTCATTGTAACTAGCTCCCTCCTTCTCTTCCTGCTTTGTCACTTTCTCTTTCTCTTTGCCTCCCTCTACTCTCTTTCCTAGCCATCCCCTCCCCCTAACCCTCCTTCTATCTTTCCCCATTTCTCTATGTGTCATGTCTCTTCCGCGCTCTCCTTCCCTTTCTCTCACCTGCTCCCTTCCTCCCTGTCTCCATTTCTCTCCCCGCTTCTCATCCTCCCTTTCTCTGCACACAGATCTCCTCTCTAGGAGCCCCCAGCTGCCTGGTGAATTTATTTCAGCAGCTATTAGGAATCAGCACCTGCCCTGATACTTGGTGGGGAAGATGAGTTTGAGATAAGATGGGCTGTTTCAATCTCAGCACATCTGTAATTGCATTACCATTAAATTGCACCATTTTCCAAAGGTGAGAGCCCAGGGCCCTTGTGCTGAGAGTCTTCTGTAAATCCACTGCCAAGTCCTGTGTGATGTGGCGGCCCCAGGCAAAGAGGAGAGTAGACCCAGCTTGATTTGACCACCGTATTAATCCCTCTTGTCTTCAGGGTCTCTTGCTTCCATTTTGTTTCAAATGTAAAAGAACCCCTGGGAATCATTATTTCCAACCTTCTCATCTCACAGATAAAGAAACTGAAGCTCAAAGGAAGGAAGGAAGGAGTCACTGAGTCTATAGATGTCCCACATTATGCAGGCTTGCTGCAAGTTAGGACTCTAACAGGGGAAAGGAGGGCTGGGGTGGGGGTGGGGAGGGAAACAGGAGCCAGAATTTCCAGTTTCCAGGAGGAGTGACCTTGGTTCACCATACAAGGATCTGTCGGTCTAGTGGGCAGGGTACAAAAATGGCACATGGAGCAGAGGATAGCAGCAACGTGATTTCTTGTGGTCTGTCAGGTTTGGCCAGGGATACAGAGAACAGGATTCAGACCCAAGGAGAGGACAGAGCTGGCAAAAGCTAGATGGGGATTGGGCGCGTTAGTGCTCCAGACAGATGGGCTGGTTTGCAGGGCAGGATTCTATTTCCAACTAGAACCTGGGAGACAGAAGCAGGAAAACATTGCAGAAGACAAACATAAACCCAGGCGATAACAGAGGCTGGCAGCAGGGATTCCAGTCCAGGGGCCTACCCAGCTTGTGAATCTGTGAAAGAAGCTGGGAAGGATGGAGCCTGGGGAAATAGAGATCCAGATGGGCTGGAGCCTGGAAGCAGGGGAGGCAGAGGGAATTCAGAGGGAGATTCAGCACTATGGGTTGGGCATCAGGAAGGGCTCCAGACAGGTTATGAGAGAAAAGCAGATGAGCCTGGGAAGGGTCGGTCGTGGCACAAAGCACCTAGCAGAAGAGCTCCAGGAGGTCAGAGAGGGTATCGCCTGGCACAGCAGTCTGTCCCCTTGCACTCTGCTCTCCCTTATTGGTGCCTCGTTTCCTGCTTCTTAGGGAAAATAGAGGCAGGATCATGCATAACCCAAGCTTTTCCTGCACTAGAGGACCATTCCCAATTGCCCACATATTGTTGACTAGCCTGAGGAAGGAGCGGTTTGGGGCTGGGGATGGGGAGGGCAGGGAGATTATCACCAGAGTGGCCTCTGATGGGTCTTGGAGCCCAGGGTTGCCAGCTCCTCAGCCCCTGGTGCCAATGGCAGTAGGAACCTAAGCAGGCAGGCTGAGAAGATGCAGGTCCTCAGCACATCATCCCCAGCCCCAGGTCTGGGAGGCCAGCAAGCAAGCAAACAAACAGCTAGCAAATGCGTCCCTGTGCTCCAGGGTCATCCTGCCGCCATAGTTACACCTGCTTTGGCAAAGTAGTTACTTTGAAGCCCATCCTGATGCAGAGAGAGCGTGCAGCACCCAGGACAAAGCAGGGGGGTTTAATGATGTGAAATAGCTCTGTGTGTAATCTGGGTGCACTACAAGGGCTGCTGAGAGCCTCTAAAAGCTTCCCCGAGCTGGCCCGCCTCTGAGCTTGGCCCATTATGTTGTTTGTTGCCTTGTGATCGGGACGAAGCCAGCTCCAGCTCCAGCCACACTATCCTTTCCCCAGCTCCAAGCACCCATGGGGCCCCCACCATGGGTCAGCGGGCACAAGGCCAGCTGCCCCAGCAGTTCTTAGATAAATCAATTAGGATAAATGAGCTTAGTGATGTACGATGCCCTTGCTCCACTGCGTGCCTTCTGAACTATTAGTTCTTTGGAGAAGATTAATTACGGGAGTGCCTTGCTAATGCTCTTTTAATGGAATCTGTTATTTAAGTTTAAGAAGAGCAGGTATTGAATGTATGGGAGTTAGAAACCTGTTATGTGCATCCCAAATCAGGGGCGATGAATGGAGCTAACCTCGGGATAGACCTGTTGAAACAAAAGGAGCTCCAGTAATCACTCTGAACCCTGCAGAAAGTTGCGCCAAGTCTGGGAAGGTTTTCCTGGAATTGATTGCTTGTGTTTGTGGAGTTAACTTTTCATTCTATTTGAAGAGGCATTGTTATGTTGGTGGAAACAGTAGAAAAATAGAGGAACTATTGAAGGGAAGAGGCTAAGTGACTTATATAAGTCATGGAATGGTATATACACAGAAAGAGCTCATTTGATGTTGGGTCATATTAATAGAAGTATAATATTATGAGCAAAGGAGGTTTTAGTCTTGACCTAGGCAGTCACCTATAACGTGAACAGTAACTAGAATGATGAAAGTTCAAAAACGGAATCCTATGAAAGTTGTAAGTAGCTCCGAGGAGATGAGGATGGGGAAAAGTAAAGCCAGCAATCATTCATCTTCTAAAGCAATGGATCTCAGCCCTGGCTGTTTCTTAGAATCATCTAGAGGAAATTTAGAAAACACTAATACCCAGACCTCTCCCCCAGAAATTCTGTTTCAAATGGTCTGAGGTGGACCTAGGCACTAGTATTTTTTAAAAGCTGCCCAGGTGCTCCTAATGTGGAGTCAAGGTGGAGAACCACTACTCTAAGAGCACCACAGGGAGGAGGGATGGCATTCATAATGTGCAACTCCAGAGAACAACACACATGAGTGGATGGAAGGCTTTGTCCTAATACATGGGAATCCCACGGTGGGTGAACCGGTAGAGAACATGGATGGAGTGAGCTGGAGGGAACGGTTTGGGCAGAAGATGCTAGCAATTGAGGCACAGCATCGAGCAGGTAGGACCATGATAGAGAGCCACACAGAGGTGGAAATAGTTTGCAATCAACCTCACACTTGTTTCCTGAAACTTCACAGAGGAGAATATGGAGGAGGCAGCCATGTCACCAGGATTCCCACCTCCTCAGAGCCCAGTGGAGGCCGGAGGTGGTGCAACAGGTGTCTCTGGACAGAAGCAACACTTAGAGCTGGATGGAAGGATCAGAGCATTATGGACCAAGGCTCAGCAGGAATACATTCAGGTCTCCAGGCAGTTGCCAGGTGCCCAGGAAAGGGGCATAGTCCTGCTGCAAAGAAGGAGAAATCTGGCAGGAACTGAGCAGAAAACCCAGGGTTCCACTCTCCTGGAGAAAAGTTCAGGGCTGGGTTTCTGTCCTGGAAGAATTGTAAGAACCACAAGCCCCTCTTACCGGCAATAGTGGCAGCACTGGGGGATAAAGGGAATAAGTGTTCCCTAAACACCTACTCCGGAGAAGGCGATGGCACCCCACTCCAGTACTCTTGCCTGGAAAATCCCATGGACGGAGGAGCCTGGTGGGCTGCAGTCCATGGGGTCGTGAAGAGTCAGACACAACCGAGCGACGTCACTTTCGCTTTTCACTTTCATGCATTGGAGAAGGAAATGGCAACCCACTCCAGTGTTCTTGCCTGGAGAATCCCAGGGATGGAGGAGCCTGGTGGGCTGCCGTCTATGGGGTCACACAGAGTCGGACACGACTGAAGCGACTTAGCAGCAGCAGCAGACACCTACTAGAGGCCAGGCCGCATGCAGGGGCTCCAGGTCTATCATCCTTTATTCCTAACAATGGCCCTGCAATCATACAAAGTTAGGAGCATATTACAGACGTGAAAACTGAGGCTCAGAGAGGTTGGTCTCAGCCAGGGTCTGGCTGCAAAGCTCTTCCCATGGCCCCAGGTTGAAGGGCCATACTGGCCTGTGGTGGACTGTATGTATGTGCCCAGGACTGAAGCCAGGAACAGCAGGCAGCAATGCTGGAGCGGGTGTGGGGAGCACACCAACTCCTGCCAGGCCAGGTCCTCGTCCACCCATGGAGCAGATGAGACAGAATCTGAGGGTCTTCAGAGCTCCAAGAAATTGAAATGGGGTATACAGGATGCTGTGTGATATGGAGGCTGGCCTAGGAGATTGGGGTGTGTGGTGCTGGTCTCGCTAAGCCAGAGACACTGAGAAGCCTCCATGTCATCTCCCAAATGGGAACGGCACCCCCTGGGTTGTGCTGTGCCCTGCAGGGTGATAGGGGGTGGGTCTAAGAGGTTTGGAAATATTACTGACCCCAAAGAGGGCAAAGTCTCCATGCCCCCTGCAATGAAGCGTGGTTCCCAAACACCTACACACACTCATATTCTCACACACACACAAATACGCACATAGACACAGACATACACACATGCTCATTTACACACAACCTATGAAATTACACCGTGTTCATTTCCCTGCCCTCATCCCCAAGCCTCTGGTCAAGTCTTATTTAAATATTCCAGCCCAGTCTCAACTAGGCCAAAGTCTTTCTATGCTTGGGGCAGAATAACAAATCAGGAGTGGAATGCCCTTCAATGCATATAGGAGGAGCATGATAAATATTTGGCGAAGAGAAGAGATAAATGAATGAATGAATGACCTTGTACCACAACTGCACTCCTAACAGTTCACATATTTATATTGAATGCTTTACAGTGAACAGTGAGCTTTAACACATTTTATCCCTGATAACCCTGTGACAGGTCTTATTCCCATTTGACAGATGAGACAGCTGAAGCTCAGAGAGGTCAAGTCAGTTTTCCAAAGATACGCAGCTAGCAAATATAATAGAACGGGAGCTGTGGAGCAGAGAGCCAGGTGAGGCCTGCCCTTGGAATAGTTTAAGAATTAAAATCCCAAGGGAACTGTCCAGAAGCTCTCCTAGCCTCCCCTTCACCCACTCCCTGCCCTCTTTTCTCCCTAGTGATCCTCACCTCCTGACTTTATCACCCAAATATTCGTGTATCCATCATCAGTCTCTCCCAATAGCAAGCAGGCTCCAGGAGGGCAAGGCTCTCTCCCTCTAGTTGACCATCGCGTCCCCAGTGCCCAGAAGATGGCCCAGCACATAAATGACCCACCCAGCAGTGATTCGTGCCTGGTAGGGGATTGCTCTGAGGGCCATGCTGGGGCCGTCGGGGGTATTCCTGCCACACGGCTGACTCCTCCATGTCCTTCTTTGCAAAAGTTCAGTAAACAAATGTGAGGTTGGTTACCAATTATTTCAGCCACTTTTCATACAATGGAGTTAACAGCTGACTGAGCTACAATATATCAATTGTGTAAATTTCTAGGACATTTTCATGTTTCAATCTCCTTATGTATTTCTAGCTGACCAGACTTGTTCAAATTACCATTAACTTCAATCCCATCACCTGGCTCACTAGGCAGAAAGGCAGTGGCTTGGGTTTAACTCTTCGAGGGCCATGGAGGGGACAAGGGAGAAGTCTGGGGCTGACAAGGGGTGGAAAGGACCTGCTGTTAAAAGTCGATCAGCTCTGGGGATTTCCTGGTGGTCCAGTGGTTGGGACTCCGTGCTTCCACTGCAGGGGGCATGGGTCCATTCTGTGATCAGGGAACTAAGATTCCACATGATGTGAGGCCAAAAAAAGAAAAACAGAGTGAGAAAAACCAACCAGTTTCTTTACTGTGCAGACCTCATTCTTTATTTTCCACCAGGGCTTCTAATCACTTTCCATCCAACTTCTGTATCTGGTCAGGTTCCATTCTCCATGGACCTTAAGGCCAGTTCCTGCTACATTTCCACCCAAACCAGTCGCTGAGAGAACCTCTCCTTAACTAGTCACACTTCAAATTCAAAGTGGTGCAGTAGACACAGGGGAGGAGAGATGCTGAGAAAGCGTGGGCTCCACCAAGGAAAGTTGTAATCCAGTAGGAGTCAGAGGAGAAGGGAAACGCTAAAAGGATTTAAGGCTGGAATAAAACTTTGCTCGTCACTCTGTTCTTAGTACCTGGCACAGAATCTGGCACATAGCAGGAACTAAGGACTATTTCTTGAATAAATGAATGAGTAAGTATAATATAAAGACCATGCGTAGGCTTGAGACCAGATGCTGCTGCTGCTGCTGCTAAGTCGCTTCAGTCGTGTCCGACTCTGTGCGACCCCATAGACGGCAGCCCACCAGGCTCCCCCATCCCTGGGATTCTCCAGGCAAGAACACTTCTCCAACTCATGAAAGTGAAAATGCAAGTGAAGTCGCTTAGCCGTGTCCAACTTCTAGCGACCCCATGGACTGCAGCCCACCAGGCCCGTCCTTCCATGGGATTTTCCAGGCAAGAGTACTGGAGTGGGGTGCCATTGCCTTCTCTGTGAGACCAGATAACTGGCTTCAAATTTTGGATCTACCATGCTATGATCTTGGGCCAATCACCCCCCTGAATGATGATTTCCTCATCTTTAATACAAGCAGAGCATTCAGAGAGGGAAGGTGCCATGTGAAACCATCCCCCACAGAGGGAATGAAGATCTTTTAACTGCCAATGACATGCAAGAACTGTCAAAAGTACACAAAGGACCCACATCAATCGTGAAAGAGAAGTCACAGTTCAGTTTATTTTGCGATGATGTAAACTTCACAATTGTTCCTGCCAGATAAAAAATATATAAATCTACTGCTGTATCTGAGAAATCTGTAAACCTCAAACTTTGTAGTCCCACCCTGCCTAAAGTCTAGGAGATAGGGACGGTGCCAGTGGGGTCTTCGCGACTGTCTGTCTCCCTGGGGTTGGGCGCTACCTTCCATGCAAACAAGGAGAGGGCATTCAGGGAAGCACAGCTCACCGGTGAGAGGTGGGGAGCTTCCTGGGAGAGGAGGAATATGATGTGAGCCCAGGGATACAGACAGGATTTGACGACATGAAGATGCAGTCGGTGGTCTCCCTTGGTGTTGGGCCAATGAGAACCAGGGATAGTCGTTGGATTCTGTCCTGTGGGCTAGGCCTAGCCCAGCCTGGCTTTTGAGAAGAACAACAACAGGCCTCCGTGTCTAAAGAGCAGCATCCCCATCCTGGCTCCCTCCTCCTGGGATTGCCCTCTCTGGGCCTCAGCTTCCTCATCTGTAGAATGGGCATGATGGTTCCCACTTCTCAGGACTGCTACGTGAAGGACAACGTCTTCTTAGTTGCAGCACTTGGGATCTTTGTTGCAGCAGGTGAAGTCTCTAGTTGTGCGTGGGCTCTAGAGTGCATGGGCTCAGTAGTTGTGGCATGGGGGCTTAGTTGCCCTGCAGCATGTGGGATCTTAGCTCCCCAACCAGGAATCAAACCCACATCCCCTGCATTGCAACGTGGATTCTTAACCACTGGACACCAGGGAAGTCCTCCCCACAACCCCCCAACCCCCCAACCCCTACCGCTAGACCTTTCTATTGCCCACCTGACCTCCTTCTGAGCCTAAAAAATTTCAGCATCCTGTCCCTCCCTGGCAGGGCCTGTCCACCTCCCAAGGCTAGTGTCTGCTTGGTAATTGAGCCAGGAAAGTGGACCTTGGGCAGAAGCCTCTCCCTACAGGTCTCCTGAAGCTAGGATGGCACCAGCCCCTCCTGGTGCTTCCTTAGGAAGTACTTCTCCAGATCGGCCCAACCTTTGGGCACCAGGAGTCCAGGTGCCAGGCTGAGCAAAGCCCAGTAGTTAAAGGTGACTGGATCACCCTCCCCTGCCCCTAGGGGTCTGGGTGGGATGACTAAGGAAGAGGGATAGATCAAAGGCAGCACAGCCTCCAACTTACAGTCATGTATCCCTTGGGCAGGGCAGGCATTCACAAAGCTCATAATAGATCCAATTTTCAGAAATATAAGTTCAGGCTTCTCTGTGTCCATACCTCTCTCCCAAGCACCTCTGCCTAGGAGTATCCGTCCCTCCCCTGCCACATCCCGCGGTGGAGACCAGGACTGAGATCACCCAGTTAATGGGCCGCTGAGGCAGAGCGAGCTCAGGCACCCCACCCCCAGCCCAGAGCGGCTGGCTCACCTAGGACCAGCCTACAGCAGCTGCTAGGGAAGAGCAGCACCCCCTCCCTCAGTCCTGATGAGCTCCTTATCTCTATCTGCAAATTAGGAGCACTTCATGGTAATCTAGCCCTGCTCCCTGCCTCGGCAGACGCTCCGGGATAAAAGAGATGGATCTGAGTCATCGAACATTTAAGATCCCCTCCCAACCCCATCTCCCGAGCAGTCATGCCTATGAAAGAGGGGTGGAGTGATGCATGTTCCCCCACTCAACCCCACTTCCTGAGTCTTGTCCCCGGCCTGAGCCTTCCCCTGTGTCCAGGTGCCCAGGAGTCCATGGCCAGCTTCCCCATGGGTCATATATAAGGGGCCCGCCCCTGAGCAGGGCTCACGCCCCAGAAAATGCACTAATAATATTAATACCATGGTTCATGGAGATCTCAGATGGCCTAGGCACTGCCCCAGACACATTGCATGAATAACCTCATATAAGCGTCGAGACAGCCTTGTGAGGTGGGAGCTTCCATCCCGCTTTTTAGACAAAAGGCAGAGGTGCAGTGCCTTGGCCAAGGTGGCAGTGCTGGCCCGTGGCAGGAGTGAATTGCAGCTCCGCCCTCCCCTAACCACGCTGCTGCCGTTCCTGGGGAGAATCCGATCTGAACGTCACTGCGGCTGCGCACAGAATGTGCCCGCTAAATTCATGTCCAGGACTCAAAGTTAGATTTTTTCCCCCCTCAAATGGACCCAGAAGGAATGTGAGATGGACTGCAAACTATAAGGCAGAAAATCAATTTGTAACGGAGGAAGCCACGATCTGATCTCCCAGAGGTGCCTGGGAGGGCCAGGCAGCCAAGCGCAAGCCACTAGCGGCCACCACAGAGCACTGTTCCAGCTCCCAGCCCAGGAGGCAGGACCCACCCAACCCTGCATTGTTTTCCAGGTTGCTGTTGCCAACAGGTTTCTGCTTCTGCTTCTCTCTTCCTGGCGGTGGCTCCCTCGCAGATGCTGAATTCCAAATGCACCAAAAAATAAATATTTTAAGACTCTGTGGCCTGTCACCCGGGTTGGTGGCGGCTAATGGTTTGCAGCTGGCCCTGCCCACAGGCCTTTTAGCATGCAATTAAGATGCAAAATAACATCCCTTAAAAGCTCCCCTCCAGGCATCTTTGCTTCTCCCTTCAGGGCCCTGGTGGATTAAGATTCAGGAATGGTGGGGAGGTCTTCTCCAAACACCCTTATTGGCAACAGTTCCAGGCTCGGTGGATGGATTTAGCTCAGAGCCCGCCTAGGACTGGGACCCTAGTCCTCAGCTCTCCCCTCCACCTGGCTCCCTGCAAGCCACCCCTGCACCAGCACACACAAGGCTGAAAAAGCAAACCAGACCATATCCCTAATTAGAACCCTTCAGTGATGCCCCATTGGCCTTAGCTTATACTCCAAACCACTGACAGTGACTTCCCAGCCAGACCACTTGACTGCTTGCCCCCTCAACCTGAATCCGATCTTCTCTCCCTCCACTCACCCTCTCCAGCCACACGGGCTTTCTTTCAGTTCTGCAAAACAAGCCAAGCTTTGTCTGGACTCAGAAACTTTGCATTTGCTGTTCTACTTTCTCCTGATCTGTGCATGGCTGGCTCCTACTGCTAAGTCATTTCAGTCGTGTCGGACTCTGTGCGACCCCATAGATGGCAGCCCACCAGGCTCCCCCGTCCCTGGGATTCTCCAGGCAAGAACACTGGAGTGGGTTGCCATTTCCTTCTCCAATGCATGAAAGTGAAAAGTGAAAGGGAAGTTGCTCAGTCGTGTCCAACCCTCAGCGACCCCATGGACTGCAGCCTTCCAGGCTCCTCCGTCCATGGGATTTTCCAGGCAAGAGTACTGGAGTGGGGTGCCATTGAATTCTCCTAACCTTAAATATCACCTCTTCAAAGAAGCCTTTTTAGACCGCCCCAGATAATAAGAAGAATTACATTGGGCCAACACTGCTCCAGGTACTTTATAACAACCCAGGGAATAAGAAAACTGAAGCATGGACCATTAACTTGCGTGTGTTCATGCTAAGTCACTTCAGTCATGTCCGACTCTTTGGGACCCCATGGACTGTAGTCCACCAGGCTTCTCTGTCCATGAGATTCTCCAGGCAAAAATACTGGAGTGGGTTGCCATGCCCTCCTTTAGGAGATCTTCCCGAAGGACCCAAGGATAGAATCCATGTCTCTTTTGATTCTTGTTGCCAGGCAGGTTCTTTCCCACTAGCACCACCTGAGACTGTTACCTTGCCCAGGGCCAGATAAGGGTTTGAACCCAGATAGTCTAGTTTCAGAGTCTGTGTCCTTAACCAGTATGCCATGTACTATCCTTGACTAAAGCAGCTTCTTCTCCTCTTTTTTTTTCCCTCCTCTATCTTTATTTGGTTATCTTGTCTGTCACCCCAGTTGGATGTCACTAGTCCATGAAAACAGGAAACCTCTTCGATCTTATTCTCTCCTGTTTCCCCAGGACCACAGCAGTGCCTGACCAGGATGGTTACTTAATACAGATCTACTGAATGAATGCGTAACTGAAGAATGAACACACAGAGTGCTCCAAAAGCCTCCATCTCCTCCTGCCCTTCCTCTGGAGGACTTCAGAGTTCAGGCAAATGACACAGGCAAACAGAGCCTTGCCCGCTGCATGGCACACGCAGGTCTTCAAAGCCTGGCCACTAAAGTGACTCCTCAAGAAAAGACAGGTTAAGCATTTTTATCAGTTCCCCTAACCTAGAACTTCTGCTGCAGCTGGTTTCCAAAGTCCAAGAGAGACCAAAAACAAAAAAGCAAGCAGGGTTTGTATTTCCTGAATTGCAATGGGCAGCAAGGAACAGGTAAGACAAAATTGCCGAAGGAGCTCCACGTGTGCTAAAGAGAATGCCCTGAGGGGCCAGCCAACAGGGAAACTGCAGAGATCTCTGAGTGCATGCGTGGGCAGCAGGGAAGGAGGAGGGGGCCCTGCTCACTGAGCACATTCCTTGGGACTGTTGTGGAACAAAATTGTCACCTACTAGGGCTCTTACATGGAGAAGGAAATGGCACCCCACTCCACTATTCTTGCCTGGGAAATCCCATGGATGGAGGAGCCTGGTAGGCTGCAGTCCATGGGGTCGCTAAGAGTCGGACACGACTGAGCAACTTCACTTTCACTTTTCACTTTCATGCATTGGAGAAGGAAATGGCAATCCACTCCAGTGTTCTTGCCTGGAGAATCCCAGGGACGGGGGAGCCAGGTGGGCTGCCATCTATGGGGTCGCACAGAGTCGGACACGACTGAAGCGACTTAGCAGCAGCAGCAGCAGAGAGACTGAACAAAAGCAACAAGGGCTGTTACATAATAAGAAGGCAAAGCTCGGGTCCGTAGGAATCCCATGAGGTAAATATGGGCCAGCAGAGTGAGGTGATGGCTGAAGAAATTTAATTCATCTCAGGATATAGCCTAAGATATATCCTAAGAAAATGGCAACCCATTCCCATATTATTCTGACAAATATGCTTCCATATTAATATGCGGACAAACCTAGACAGAATATTAAAAAGCAGAGACATTACTTTACCGACAAAGGTCCATATAGTCAAAGCTATAGTTTTTTTCAGTAGTTGTATATGGATGTGAGAGTTGAACCATAAAGAAAGCTGAGCACAGAAGAACTGATGCTTTTGAACTGTCGTGTTGGAGAAGACTCTTGAGAGTCCCTTGGACTGCAAGGAGATCAAACCAGTTAATCCTAAAGGAAATCAGTCCTGAATATTCATTGGAAGGACTGATGCTGAAGCTGAAGCTCCAATACTTTGGCCACCTGACTCATTGGAAAAAACCAGGATGCTGGGAAAGATTGAAGGCAGAAGGAGAAGGGGATGACAGAGGATGAGATGGTTGGATGGCATCACCAACTCAATGGACGTGAGTTTGAGCAAGCTCCGGGAGTTGGTGATAGACAGGAAGCCTGGTGTGCCATGGGATTGCAAAGAGTCGAACAGGACTGAGTGACTGAACTGAACTGACTCCTGTATTCTTGCCTGGAAGTTCCATGGACATTGGAGTCTGATGGGCTATAGTCCATGGTTGCAGAGAGTCGGACATGACTGAGCAACTAAACATCAACAACAAAACCTTGTTTTCTTTGGAAACTTAACTCTATAATTACAGTCACTAAAATCCACTTGCAATGCAGGTTTGAGCCCTGGATCAGGAAGTCCCCTGGGCAAGGAAGTGACAACCCAGTATTCTTGCCTGGGACATCCCATGGAATTGGAGCCTGGTGGGCTTGCAGAGTTGGACACGACCTAGCAACCAAGCAACAACAGAGAAGTATAATGTCTAGATTAAGGGAGGTCATTGCCTCACTGCACCCACTCAGGCCAGACTTCCCTGGAATGTTGCATGCAGTTCTCACTGCCATTTAGGGGGGAACTTACCAACTTATGAATAGTCACAGGAGGCAGCCCCAGGCTCACTGAAGACAGCCCCAGGTCACGCAGCCAGGGGGACGTGAACCCTGAAGGCCTTGACCTTTGTTTGCAATCCCTGAAGGCTACCTGGAGCTGGAACTCAACCTGGTGGAGAAAAGAGTATTTGAGTCTCAGGATTTGTATGGTAAAAGGAACCTCACCCCCGCAGGTAGGAACATCCCTGTCCTTAGCAGAGTTCGAGCCAGTTTTGTTTGTGGTCAGTGGCAGAGGGGATGGTGGGGTGGGTCTAAGTGAGTCTTGGAACTCAGAGTGTGTCCACAGGCCAGTAGCGTCCTATCACCTGGGAGCTTGTTAGAAATGGAGAATCCCAGCCCCCAGAGCTACAAAAATCAGAATCTGTATTTTAACAAGATCCTTGGTGAGAGACACTGGGTTAGAGCCTGGGAGGAGGAACGAGGCCTGTGGAAAGGAGAGTGCTCAGGCACCTGTTTGGAGGGTTAAGAGCCCGCCCAGCCCTGCAGGCCCAGGTGGCCTCCCAGGAGGGTGTGGTCCAGTCTGCGTAGGAAGCAGCAAACTGTTAAGTGCTGGGATGGGGGCTGTGCAAGGCGCAGGGGGCGGTGATCACTTCCAGGGTGGGGAGATGGGGGGAATTACCAGAAAAGGCTTGAAAATAAAAGGCAACCTGGTTCAAGGTCACAAAGACTTAACAGACAGAATTCTGGGTGCCTGGGCCCCAGCTCCTCTAGTTGTGCTCTGTGTGTATGAGTGTGAGCTGTGTGTATGTGTGAGTGCTTGATAAATCTGGTGGGCATGAATGTGTTTGCTTGTGTGTGACTGTGCACATCTGTGAGCTGGGACTTCTGTGCTCGTGTGTTTGTGTGTGGGTCATGTGTAAACAGGTAGGGGCAGAGAGAGGCTGTGTGTCCTAAGTGTCTGGGTGCAGGAACATTTCCGGGGCTCAGCCCTGTGACCAGTGGGAGCTAAGCTAGGGGGTCAGGAGGTGGGGCTCCTGGGTCCAGGATCCCAGAGCCTCAGTTTCCCTGGGGGAACAGGGGTCCCCAAGGAGACACGAGCCAGGAGCCCCAGTGCTCTGGTCGGTGCCTTGGGTAGAGTCTGAGGGCAGCAGCTCATGAAAAGGGACAGGAAGAGGATGAGCAAGTCCAGGAGCAGAAGCTAATGGCCTCCCCAAGCTGAGGCCCTGCCAGCCTTTCCTTCAGGTGTTCAGGTGGACACTCAGCCCAGAGAAGTCAGACCATGGAAACATCACCAGAGACACTGGGGTTGGCAGCCCACGGACCTCTGAGAAGGCTGAGGGTGAGCACGGGACTGAGTGGCCTAGACAGCCCAGAAGCCAGCCCCTGGGGCCCCCTCATGGGTGGGAGAGGGGCGCTCAGGATGTCAGCTCCGGGCCTCACTAACTGCGCGACCGTGGGCACACGATGCCTCCTCTGAGCTGCATTGCCCCATGTGGCAGAGGGGGTCCTAAGCCAGTTTTTCGGGGCCACATAGGGGATGAAATGACACGATGAACAGCAAGTGCTTTGCAAAGTCTCCAGTGCTCCAGGCATGCACAGAGTCCTCCCAGCATCCCCCAGCAGAACTATTTTCTTCCTCCACCGCACACATCATAATTCGCTAGTATATATTAATGTGTGTGATTAGTAACAATGCTGACCTTGTAACCAAGCAGCCCAAGTTCAAATTCTACTCTTTCTTAGCTGTGTGGTCTAGGGCCAGTCACTTAACCTCAAGATGCCTCTATTTTCCTGTCTGTGAAATGGGGAGAATAGGAGCACCACCAAAGGGATGCAGGAAGGAATAATTGAGATAATAAGGGCTTCATCAGCCGGGGCTACAATCATTCCTGCCAGTATTATGATTAATATCGCCCACCTCCTCCCACCATGCACACGTACCTGCACGCATACACATGTATATTCACACACACACACATACACACACACATATGCTGGGCAGTAAACTCCATAAACCTGGGCCAGCCATCTGCTTGGGGTAGCTCAGAGCCTTATACACAGCACTTTCCCAATAAACACTTGTTGACTGAGAGACAGGTAAATATTTGAGTTCCTCCGCTCGGCGAGCTCCACTCAACGGCCTCTCCTCAAAGCTCGGGCTCCCGATTGTGGCTGCTCCAGCCCCCACCTCTTGCTCCTCTCCCCTGGCCTCCGCTGTGTCTTTCAGGGCAACAAGGGGGAATTTCAGCACAAAGCAGAATCTGGACTTTCCTCTTCCTCAGTGTGTGACCTTGAACATCTCCTTCATTCCTTTCAGAGCCTCAGTTTCGTCCTCTGCATGATGAGGGGTAATCACCCTCATTCTTCAGCACATCCGCTGGGACAAAATCGGTCCTGCAACTCTTCCCAGGGACATGGCTTCTCCAGATTTCCACCTCTACTGGCCTTCACCTCCTCCTAACTCAGATCTGACCACAGCCCCTCCCCAGACCATTTCCCAGCTTTCCTTCGCAACTCTTGCTCCATCTGGCCGGTGTTCCCCAGCAAATCCAGGCTCCCAAGCTCCCTTGAGGACCCAGATTGTGACTCCTGTGTCATGTCTCTTCCCCAGACCCCGGGGATGGGGGTGGGTTGGAGGGGGCAACTAGGAACAGAAGGAGAGACAAGACAAAGCAGGAGGTCAGGGCTGAGCACTGTTAGGCTGGGGCCGGGGGGGCTGGGCTCCAGCTCCAGGTGGATCAGTAGCTCTTCAAGTGGCCTCAGGCAGGTCCCTTTCCTCCTTGGGCCTCAGTTTCCCCATCTATAAAAGGACAGACATTAACACACATGTCTGTATGACTACGGACACTCACAGCCATTTCTCTAGCTGGGGGTTTCCAGGACTAGGGCCTCATGGGGAAAGATGGGTGGTCTTTTAGCCAGGACATGGCCGCCCAAGGCTGAACCAAGTTGGAAACCACTGCTCAGCCCACCTCTGCTGCCACAGCCAAGAAGCTGGCCCTACCCTGGGTTCGAATCCACCACTTTCTCACCATAGGACTTGAAACAGGTGCTCAATCTTTCTTCTTCTATTCAACAGATGCAGACAAAGCCCTTGGCACGGTTCCTGGGCCACAGCGGGTCCCCAGCGGATGCTAACTGTGCTTAGCTACTACTGCCTGCCCAGGAGGACTGGAGATGGCTTCAGTGGGGACCAAATAACCACATGTGCTTCTCTTGTGCTCCGTTCTAACTGAATGGAATCTTCCAGAAGCTGAGTCGGGGGACAACTATTTCTCTGAATTGGAAGAATTTGGGTCACACAGTGGAAACCCTGGCAACCAGCTCCAAAGGATAGGGGTGGGGGGCGCCTGCCTGCCTTATCCCAAGCACCTCGTGGTGGTCACCTAGATAACAGGATGAGCGCACCCCCAGCCCAGGCCTCAGTAGAGGCCAGAGACCAGTACAAGCCTTCTCCCCGACCTCCAGCAAGGGAGGGGTGGCCCTCAGGATGGGGATTTAATGAGATTTAAGAGATGCCAGCGTCTCTTCACAGTCTGTGCAGCTCACAAAGCCCCTCCTCCAACCACCCAAGTTGAGGTCAGAGGGGGCTCCCCCACCCTGGATACCTGCAGCTGCACCCGCAGCCCCTCGATCCCCACCACCACCCTCCAGGATCTGCCACAGGCTCCCTGATTGCTAATTTAGACTTTCCTGCCATCCCACGCAGGGGAATCAGGGGAAATCAAATTACCGAGTTATTCACTCTTTTTGTACAGTTGATGGGCTGATTAGCTGTCAATCACGGCCTGCATTAACATCTGACACTGTGTGCATAACAATTACCAGTCACATTAAGGAAACCTTTCCCTTTCTCTCTAAAGGGAGAGGGGAGGGGAGAGACAGGAGAGAGGAGGAGGCAGGAGGAGGCCCTGAAGAGAGGAGGAAATTCAATCAGCATAATTAGCTCAATCAGAGGAGAACATCACTTCACCAGCTGAGCAGAGCGGCCGCCACTGCCAAAGGCCCCCAGCTGACCAGCTGCTCTGGAGCCTCTGCCCACTCAGGCTGCCCCGCAGTAAGAGTCTCTCCTCTCCCTGCCGCCACCTCTGCGGCCAAGGCAGACTGCCCTTCCTGTCAGTCAACCACTTGGCCCCACCCTCAGGCACTCCCTGCTCCAATCAGGCAGGCCCATTCCTGCCTGCTTCTCTGCGATTGGCTCTGACTGAAAAGGGAGAATGTAAGACTCCAAGGATGAGGCAGAGTTGGGAGGTGAAGGTGAGGTGGATGGAAGAGTTTGAAGACAGCCCAGTGGAATCCAAGTTTATGATTATTTTGTGGAAGAGACTTCCTTACATTTTGTGAACCATTCTGCTGTTCTGTCGGCTCCTTCCTAAGAGCCCCCGTCTGCATCCTCTGGCCCCCAGGAATCCTTCTGAATTGCCTGACCTTCTCCAAGCTGAACTACTTATTTCTTCACTTGATCTCCTGGGATGGTGTCTCTTTTTTTAAATATTTATTTATTTATGTATTTGACTGCCCTGGGTCTTAGTTGCAGCACGCAAGATCTTTAGTTGCCACATGTGGGATCTAGGTCCCTGATCAGGGATCGAACCTGGGCCCCCTGTATTGGGAGCACAGAGTCTTAGCCACTGAATCGCCAGGGAAGGCCCTCCAGGATAGTTTCAAGCACCCTTTTCCTAAATTTCACTTCTGAACCCTCTCCAGTTTGTCCCTGTTTCTGAAACTAAACAGTATTCCTGCTATGTTGGAACCAATGGGGCCTTCCTGGGGACTCAAGCCACCCATGTGTAAAATAGGATGCTTCTATGGGCCCTCCAGACTAGCTTTTTGAGAGACTCTCAGTCTGAGGAGCCCTCACTTTGGGGGCTGCAGATGCCCCACCACAGGGTCGGTGGAATAGCTTTGAGCCATTTCCCCAGTCTAGATGTGGGGAAGGTTTGCAGAGAGTCAGCCACACCCTCCCATTCATTCTCCTCAGGCCATCCTTGTGACTGAAGCAAAATAACTGATAACATCCTTGGAAAGAGCTGAGCTTGGCCCCCAGCCCACCGACCGATGGCAGACAGGTTGTGTTTGTGGTGGTGCCCAGGAAGGCAGCCCTCTTACTTGTTTGCTCTCTTATCACCAGTCTCAGATCTCAAGAAGGCTGACCTCAGCCTCCTTAGATGAGCAAATCACCGACAGACCAAGTGAAGAACTCTGGCCACATCGATGATGACCCTCATGCAGGAGAGAGAGCCGAGGCCCGGGAGCTGTGGCTGGGCTCCAGGAGGTGCAGGCAGAGGGAGACCTGGCCTGCACAGTGGTTGTCCCACCCTTGGGATGTCCTGGAGGCTGAGGACACTCAACCCAGTTCTCTGGGTGTCTGAATTTCCTCACCTAGTATATTAGTTTGCTCAGGCTGTCATATCAAAATACCACATGTGGGTGGCTTCACCAATAGAGATGTGTTTACCTTTTTACAATCCTGGAGGCTGAAAGTCCAAGGTCAAGGTGTTGGCCATTTTGGTTTCTCCTGAGGCTTCTCCTTGGCTGCATATGGCTGTCTTCTCTCTGTGTCCTGTCCTGGCCTTTCCCCTATGTGCCCACATCCCTGGTGAATCCCTGTCTGTTCAATCTCTTCTTATGAGAATTGTTTTAAAAGTGAAGTGAAGTCACTCAGTCATATCCGACTCTTTGCGACCCTATGGACTGTAGCCTACCAGGCTCCTCTGTCCATGGGATTTTCCAGGCAAGAGTACTGGAGTGGATTGCCATTTCCTTCCCCAGAGGATCTTCCCTGACACAGGGATCGAACCCAGGTCTCCCGCATTGCAGGCAGATTCTTTACCATCTGAGCCACCAGAGAAAAGGCCTTATCTTCAAATACGTTCCCATTCTGAATTGCTGGGGGTTGGGGCTTCAGCAAATGAGATCTGTGGGAGGAGGGTGTAGAAGGCACCGTTCAGCCCAGAACACCCAGAGAATCAACAACAAATTCATTGCTGTTTGTATTGATGTAATTGGCCAGCACCCATGAAGCACTTCATACCAAGCCTGGGTCTAAGTGCTTGACTCGTTCTTATTAAGTCCTTATGAAGCTGAGAGGGTCCTATGAGCCAGGCGTCACTATTGTCCCAACAGATGTGAAAACCAAGGTTTAGGGAAGTTAGGTAACCTGCCAACTAGTAAACAGTAGAGCCAGAATTCAAACTCAGGAAGCCAGGTCCAGAGTCCACATCTCGGCAACTGTATTCTGTGCTTGTCTGCAGGGTCCTCAGAGGCTCATAGACAGTGCGGCAGTCTTTCTCGGCCCCAGGGAGCATGCTGTCCCTGACCTCCACACCAGCAGCCTCCACAGCAGGGCCAGCTCAGACAACCTCCAGCCCAGGCCTGGTACCCACCCATCTTCAGCCCAGAAAGCCAAGCACCAGCCTCAGCACTCAGGAGCGTCTCCCACATGGAGCGTCACAGAGCACGTCTGAGCATAACAGCGGCCAACACTTACCGAGCCCTCGATGATGTTCTAGGCCCCTGCTAAGCACATCGCAGGCATTACGTCATTCAATCCTTGCATCAGCCTACGATCAGAAGTCCAGTATTACACCCATGCTCTCCCTTCTCCCAGCAAGATCTCCCAGACTGACCTCAGCTGAGCCCACCCAGGGTCACTTCTGGGCCACCATAACTGAGCATGTTAACTAACTCACTCCCACATTCAAAAATTTATTTAACATACACACACTACTATGTATAAAATAGATGATCAACGATGAGCTGCTATATAGCACCGGGAACTCTACTCAATATTCTGTAATAACCTATATGGGAAAAGAATCTGAAAAAGAATGAATATATGTATAACAGAATCACTTTGGTGTACACCTGAAATTAACACATTACAAATCAACTATACTTCAATAAAATTTAAAATAATAAAATAGAATTATTAGTGAGTGCCTTGTAAGATCCAGCTGCTATTTTGGGTGTCAGGTACAAGTGGATAAAGCAATAGAAAGGATTCCTGCCTTTGTGAAGCTTATAATCTAGTAGGTGGACCGTTTAGGTGGAGAGGCCCCCTGAGGAGGGGAACTAGTGTCTAAAGGAGCCAGTAGTGTGGGGCAAGGGCAGGCAAGGCAGAGAAGACAATAAGGGTAATGGCACTTTCCAGGGACAGAATGAGGACCAGCTGGGCTGGAGTGGAGGTAGCAGGGAGACTGGAGGGAGATAATATTGTTGAGATTCGCTCCTGAGTCTGCCTTCACAGGGCTTCCTTAATGGCTCAGACAGTAAAGAATCTGCCTGCAATGCAGGGGACCTGCGTTCAGTCCCTGGGTGGGGAAGATCCCCTGGAGAAGGGCAACCCACTCCAGTATTCTTGCCTGGAGAATCCCACGGACAGAGGAGCCTGGCGGGCTACAGTCCATGGGGTTGCCAAGAGCTGGACACAGCTGAGTGACTCACACACTACCTTCACATCATCATCAAGGGCGAGGTGACGGTTCTTCCCAGTGTCTAATCCAAATTCTCCCACTGCAGTGTAAATCTCCATGCCTGGCTCTGCCTTTAGTGAAGCCCAAGCTAAAATCGGAGAACACTCGGTGCTCCCTCTCTGACAAAGCACCATCCCACCCAAAATAAACAAGCAAGCAAAAACCAGGACCCTCCCCTCTCTCCCATACAGTTCCAGGTGCATTTAAAGGGGTGGCAGGGGGTTAGGCTGGGAGCCTCTACCATTTCGAGAAAATCTCTCTGATGTTTTCAGCTGCCTTCCTCCACAGGCTGTCAGAGTGTGACAGGGAACATTTCTCGCCAAAGGTTCCCTCATGTTACTGCCTAAACACACTCATAAATCCTTGCCTGAACCAGAAGCAAAGCCCTGTGTTTAATATAAGAGAAGCAGAGAGGCTGGTAGAGAACCCTCCACCAGCTCCCTTCTATTTTCCTCTCCTTTTCTTCCCAGCTCCCAGCTGCAGAAGGTGGAAGAAATATTTCCAGCAGTCGGGATGCCTAGATTCTCATATGTACATCCCCAACTACCAGCTGTGTCACACAATCAAGATAGATGAATCCACAAACAAGTGCAATGCGTGTTGGAGTCAATGACCATGGAAGACCATGGTTAAAGGAGGTGGGGCAGTGCCACTCATGTATTCATTCTCCAGCTATTTATTGAACGCATACTCTATGCCAAGTACTAGACTAGGCACTTGAATCCGGGCCTGGGGGAGAAAACAGAAAGCATCTTCGGTGTCTCACATGGTGCGAATTCAATGCAGGGGAGTAGTTCCACAGGTGACGAAAGAGTTGAGAGGCCAGATTTGCACCATCCAAAAATTGTCAGTGGTGGGAAGCCTCTAGAACCCCCAAGAATGAAAGAACAGTGAGAGGAGAAGGTTTTTATGAGATCTCGAAATCAGATTTTCCCTATAGAGAATTAGACCCCATGGAAGAATCTGGAACCTCAGTGTCTGGCAGAAGATGTAATTGCTACTAGAGATGCTGCTTGACGCAGAGAAAATGGTGAGAAATGCCCCCAATTTCTCCCTTCAATTCTCCAGTCTCCTGCTGGTGCCTAGCTGGGTCAAACTCAGCCAGAAGGTAGCTTGCCAGGAGCTTAGAAAACACAGCCTACAGAAGTAAGCCATTCCCTTCCTCCAGGGATAAGAAGAGAAGAGGAAAAGCAAGGGATGGATCTGAAGGCAAACAGTCAAATAAGTGGCACAGTTCTCAAACTTTCATGGAGAAGGGACATTTGATGTGGGTTTTAGAACATGAATAGGACCTCTGAAAGCAGGAAAGAGAGAAAAAGAAGAGGAAAAAACAAATTCAAAGACAAAGAATGTGGCTTATCCAGCTAACAGCAAAATATCCTGCTTGGCTGCCAGGAAGTGTGTATGAGCAGAAGCAACACGAAACTGGGCACCATCCTGAAGGATCTTGAAGCCTGAGCTCAGGGGGTTGTATTTTATCCCATAGGCAATGGGAACCCCATTGGCTCTTAGTCATGAGTAACTCGTTAGTAATAAGGAGGGACTACAAGTTGGGAAGAGAGGCAGTGAGGAGGCTCGGCAATGGTCCAAGTGAGTGATGATGAAATCTGAACTAGGGCTGTTTCCATAGAGACTGAGGGGAGAAGGTGGATTTCAGAGAATTTTAGGTTGTAAAGCCAACAGGACATGGTAGCTGACTGACTATGGAGGAAAGGAGTGGGGAGGAGAAAGAGAAACAAAATCTGATGTGTGGGGTGGTTCTGGATCTCTCTCCCTGTCTTATCCTTTCTCCAGGACCACCTGTGGCAGGACCTCCACTTATCTCCTAATATCCAATTTCTCTTTTTTCCGTTGCATTAGAATCCCCAGTTTTTAGCTGGGCAAAAAGCCTCCCAGAATAAAGACTACATTTCCCAGCATCCCCTGAAGCCAGATATGGCCCTGTTACTGAGTTCTAACTAATGAGATCAGTGGAAGTGCCATGTGGTTTCTTTGGGGAGGCTTCCTTAAAGGTCATGGGCATGTGTCCTTTGATGCTCTCTTTGTCTCCCTTCTTCATCCTGCTGCCTGGGCAGTAGGTATCATGGGTGGAGCTTTGGCCGCTATTGTAGACCCAGGAGCTAGAAGGAGCCTGGGTCCCTGAGGAGCATATTTGGCACCAGCCTTGGATTGCCTACATTAGACCCGTAAGTGAAAGAGAAATAAACATCCTCTTGTTTAAGCCACTGTTATTTTGAGTTTGTCACAACCAAACTTGGTCCTAAATTATACAATACTCCATCTCTCTCAAATTAAATTAAATATCTTATTTACGACTCAACAATCCAATGATATAGATAATATTAAT